>NC_067145.1:63659524-63968691 GCF_903995435.1 Acomys russatus
CAAATTAGAGTCTATAACAGGTTAGTAAATAATAATAAAAAGGACATGAAGTGAGGATGATAGGGAGATAGACATGGATCTGGGAGGAGCTGAGGGGAGGAGCTAAGGGGAGGAGCTGGGGTACATTTCATACATTGTATGGAATTCTCAAAGAGTTAATAAAATGCTTCAAAAGGCAGGTAGATGTTTATGTTAGGAGATGATGGGTTTCCTCCTCCTCCTCCTCCTCGTGGTGTTTGGGGAGGAGCTAAGGGGAAGAGCTGGGGTACATTTCATACATGGTATGGAATTCTCAAAGAGTTAGTAAAATGCTTCAGAAGGCAGGTAGATGTTTATGTTAGGAGATGATGGGGGGCCAGGTGAGGTTATTCAGCAGGCAGGCTGGCCATACAGAGGGTGTCCCCAAATAATCTAGAGATACAGATTCGCTATCAGCCATTCAAAAGAGACATTGATACCACCAGAAGTGGTGACCAAAGGGAAAGGAACACACAAGAGGAAATAAAAACAGGATGGTATTGTAGGGTGTCGGGAGAAGACACTCGCTGCAGGCTCCTCATGGATGACAGGCACCAGTCTCAAGAAGGGCTTGGCCGAGTGCGCCCGACCCAACCTTCCTCAATCTCCTTTCCATAAATAGGGAGAGTGAAGCCTAGACAAAAACAACTCAAGGTCATATACTAGTGTGTTCCAGGTCCATGCTTCTAAACTTCAAACCTAGCACTCTATCTATAGAGCTCGCGCTGTCCTTACCATTTTTCCTTCTTAAAAGTATTCATTAAAAACCAAAAATCAGTCCTCGAGGATCCCGAACATTTTAAGTTTTAACAAGTAGGCTAAAATGTGATTCAGAACGCTCGGTTTTTTTTTTCCCCTCCTTGAATCTTGAGGAGCCTAAGCCTCGGTGACGGGAAGACCACCCTCCTCCCCAAGGCCAAACCTAAGACTGTCCCACGAGCGCGCGCTGGAAGTAACCGCTGGAGGCCCCGCCCCCTGGGCGCGCGCCGCCGTGGCACGTCCGCGCGCGCTCCTCGCCCCCCCCAACCCTCCGCGCGCGCGCGCCGTCCTGAGGCCCGGTGCGCGCGCAGCGGCGCTCGCTCCCGCCGGGGCAGGGCGGCCGCGGAGCAGCTAAGAGAGCCCTGTGGCCGTGACCGCGGGCGGGCCCGTGATCCGGAGCCGGCCGAGCGGGGCCGGAGCCCGCGGCTTGGGGGAGGCGCGCAGAGAGCCGGGTGCGAGGCTGCTTGCTGCTGCCAGGCTCGGGGCCGCGCTGAGGAGGCTGAGGAGGCGCTGAGGAGACTGACGAGGAGGCGCTGAGGAGGAGGCTGACGAGGCGCTGGGGAGACTGAGGAGGCGCTGAGGAGGAGGCTGAGGAGAAAATCCCCGCGCGTCTGCCCGCCGCCGCCCGGCCTCCCGCGCCCGCGCCCGCCCGCCTCCTCCTTCTTGGTGCGGTTCCTCCGGGTTCGAGCGGCGGCCGCTGAGGAGCCCTCCGCCGGCGAACAAAGAGGAGGCCGGCAGGGCGGGGGCGTCTGCGGCGAGCATGGCGGACCGCAGCCTGGAAGGCATGGCTCTGCCGTTGGAGGTGAGGGCCCGGCTGGCCGAGCTGGAGCTGGAGCTGTCGGAAGGTAACAGCAGCCCTCCCCCTCACCCCGTCACCCCGTCACCCCCGGGCCGGGCCCGGACACCGCTTCTCTGGCGCGCGCGCTCGGGGCCCCGCGGGCCCGGCCGCGCTGTCACCCCGGGGAGGGCGTGCGCGCGGGGCCTGGGGGTGGGTGGTGGGGAGGCGGCCCGGGCCCTGACCCTGGCTCAGACAGACCCCGAGAGGTGGCCCCGGGGCGGGTGCGTGTGTGTGTGCGTGTGTGCGCGCGTGCATGTTTGTGGTGTGTGTGTGTATGTGTGTGCGCGCGCGCGTGTGTGTGTGCGTGCCGCGGCCCCCGCCCTCCAGGCTCAGCTGGTGCGGTGCAGCCGCGGTGTCCCCTGCACGCTGCGGCTGGGTCTGGGGCCTCTGGGCTAAGAGGCGTGATGGAGCAACCTTTAGGGCCGCCGGGGAATGGCCTTGGTGGGGGTGTGCGCTCTGCTCTAGTAGAGAGGCGCCGCGTCCTTGATGCAGATGCAGCTGCTGCAGCAGCAGCAGCAGCAGCAGCAGCAGCAGCAGCAGCAGCAGCAGCAGCACCACCACCACCACCACCACCAGCACCAGCACCAGCAGCAGCAGCGGCAGCAGCGGCGCCGCTGCCACCGCGTACCGTGCTTGGGGACCGCCTCCGAATGGCCTGATTTGAATGCGAAACTTGTCAGTGGACTTTGGGATTGGATCCCTCCGAGGCTGCAGGCACACGGTCCTGTCAGCGGGAGGAAGATAGTAGTACTATTGTTCCGGGCGTGTTGTGTGATGTGCCGGTTGAGTTAGAGCCGTAAAAGCCTCCCCCCTCAGGCCAGGTTGGATGCCTCAGTCCGTCGTGTGTCGGATAGAGAGGTGTTAAGAATTTGCGGCTGCTGCTACAGTGATTTCATGGAGTGCTATGTATGCTCTCGTCTTTGCTCTTCATGGTGGGCCTCACTCATGTGCTCAGCTGTCATAAGTTACAGCTCGGGGTTTTGTAGGTTCCTCTCTCTCCTTTTTTTCTTTCTTTCCCATTAAGCTACAAAATGTGATCAATAATAAATACTTAGCGGTCACCCCACTCATTTGAGAAGGCTACTGTGTAATGGTTTGGAGTTAGGCTGTCCCCTCTTGAATTAGTGTTTGGAGCAGTTTAGCATGGTGAACTTTTTTTTTTTTTTTTTGGTAACGGTTTGTGAGGGCCAGCAGCCAGAACTTAAATTCTTTCATGCCAATTTTCATCAGCTGGGAGGAGCTGACGTTGACTTCGTGTTTTCCCTTTTAACACTTTCGGGGGAGAAGGGCAACATAAACGTGGTGGTTGCAGTGTTGCTTGTGTTTTCAGATTCCCACAGATTGGACATTTCCTTATATTCCAAAATTGGGGTTCTATAAAGTGTTCTAGGGGCCCGTTGTGGGAAACTCCAATGGAAGGAAAGGAAGATATGGGGGTTCTATAAAGTGTTGTAGGGGCCCGTCGTGGGAAACTCCAATGGAAGGAAAGGAAGATATGTGTCTGAGGCTGTGCTTCCTTGCTTCTGTCCTGACCAGCGAGAGACAATGATGAGAGAGTGTCTCTCTTCCCTAAGGGGATCGATCCACAGGCGGAAAATACAGGCAGAATTCAACAGGGGACAGCCTTTAGATTTAAATTGGCCGATGAGGTGTGCGGTGTGGACAGTTTATCCCTACTAAGTAGCTGCAAGGAAACTATATTTGAGTTCTTTCGATTTTTAGATAGACCATCTTCCTCGCTGTGCCAGCTCTGTTTTATCTTCTGCATCCTGTTGTGTTTACAGAGCCCCTTCCCACTCATGCCCTGACTCAAAGCAAGCACATCTGCTGCGTCCGCATTACATTAATGTGATGTGTCTCCATCCATACTCGAAAAGTGAGAAGCCATCTGAACTCATCCGGCAGTGGGCCCTTCGGCAGGACCGGCCTCTGCCTCCCGGGCAGTTCACGTTTAGTCTCAGAGTCTCAGCTAATGCCCGGAAACACAGATCCTGCCCTCCCCTTCTTGAGAGTAGCTGTCTATTTTGTTTTTAGGTGACAGCAGTCACCTGTCACCGTCATTCACTCTTGAGGAGTGAATGTTGACTTCTTGCAGCCCAGAGAGGTGTGGAAAGCCACTTTCGATGAGGTGCGCTTAGCTTGACTCCGGCGACCACCTTGTATCTGTATAGAAGTTAAAGGACTTAATGAGTTTCTTGGGTAATGGGTTAGCTCAGAGGTGTGTGTGTGTGTGTATTTTTGCATTCAGGAAGTCCTTTTTTATTTTCTTTTTCTATATGAGCTATGTTGAGACTTGACCTAGACTTTTAAGAATTAAAAAAAAAATCAAAGCCTTGTGTCCCTTTGTTTAGCCTTTGCCACTTCCCTGGAACCTGCATGCATCCCCTCCCCCAATCTATTAGCTGTGCCACAAAGTGTGCCTTTGCCTTTATTGAGTTTTTGGAGCTGTGATATACAAACGGTCATTTGAAATTCCATGTTTTGTAACCAAAAGGATTGGTTTCCTGGAAGAGATGCATCAACTTGTTTTCTAGTATTGATTAGAAACCTAGGAGTTAAACGATCTAGACTCTATTCCTTGCCTAACTGTGGGAAAAATCTCCAACAGATATATCTACTTTCAAATTTAGGATGACTTTTAATGTTGAATTATTTCAGTGTACTCCTTTCCCAGTATATTTTCCCAACAAAATCTGTGGACAGAGTTAAGTTCCTTGCCTGTACACGCCTTTAATCCCAGTGCTCAGGAGACAGAGCAGGCAGATCTCAGTGAATTCTAGGCTAGCCTGGTCTATGTAGTCGGTTCCAAGACAGTCTGAGTGATATAGTGAGACTCTATCACAACAAGGAAGAGTTGGTTATCATTTTATTTATTCAAATATCAGAATATCAGAAAGTGTTGTAGGAATAATATGTGGAATTTCCAGGGCTCATTTCCTACAGAGGAGGATGAAGGAAAATTCCATTTTAATCACATACCATCTACTGGGTGATATTACATATATTGCTGCTATTTTTGTTTGATTGGGTTATTGTTTGTTGATAAAGGCTTGTAGATTGGTATCTTGGCTGCAGATTTTTTTTTTTAAACCTTCCTGCTTTGTTGTTCCTTCCCTTTTTTCTAGCCTCTGTCACTGCTCGGTGCTTCCTTCACTTAGAAAAACTAGGCTTTGCTTACCCTTGTAGAATCCTGTCAGCAAAACCCAAGAGATTTTTGCAGGGAGTATAGTGTGCAGCTTCTCATATTGGTTGAGACAGCCTTGGGCCTACATGTATGGAGACATCCACTGGTGTGGGGCCAGGGAGTTTGGATCTTTTCAGACACTTGGGTTTACACAGGATCTGGGGAGGAAGCCATGCCAGGTGGGGCTGGGGTAGGGCCTTTCACACTTGCTTTTTCTTAGATTATTTTGCTTCCAAAAAACAAACAAACAAACACAATAGCAACAACAACAACAAAAACCAAACAGACAAAACTCCCTCCATTCTTGGCTTTTGGAATTACACATTCTCCTCTCCCCGCTCCCTTTTTGGCTTTAAAGGACCTAGACATAATTTCATTAGTATGTGATTAAACATTATTTGACTTAAGGAAAAAAGTTTCTTGAGGAAAGCCAAACAAATTGGAGGAGGAAACAGAAAACATGGTGTAAAGCCAGAATCATGTTTTATTAGAGAAAGAGAAAAAAATCATTGCTTGTCAGCCTTTTGGCTAAGATCAAGTGTAAAAAGTAATCCATTTAGTTACTAACTGATTTCTTTGTCAACCGGTCACTTGTTTCCTGGGCTGTGCCTATACTTCACTGGCCTTGGAAGAGCTGTCTAAGAAGCTTCTTTGCACGCTTTCATTTTAGCTTGTTTTGACACTGGGTCTCATGTAGTCCAGGCTGGGTGTGAATTCCCTAAGCAACTAAGGATGACCTTGAATTTCTGATGTTCTCCTTTCTACCTCCCCAGTGTTGAGATTACATACATGCACCACTTTGCTCAGTTTATGTGTTGCTGGAGATTGAAATGTGGGGCTTCATGTTTGTTAGGCAAGTACCTTATCAACTGATCTAAGTCCCTAGCCCACCTTTTGTTTGTTTTTTATAATGAGATGGCATCTCACTGTGTTGTTCTTGCTGCTTGGTCTTGTGTGGTTTTGGCCATTCTGCCACAGTGTCTCCAGTAGCTAAGATTTTAGGTGTGTACTACTGTGCCTGGTTAGGATTGACTTCTTTATACAAAACTTAATAAAACTGCCTTGTGATGTGGACTGCAAGGGGTATCTAGCTTTTGTAGAAGGGCAAGTATTTAAAAACATATGCATGCTGTGCTTAAACTTCATTGCTTTTAAATTGTTAGTGTGTCACATTCCTAATATCTTTGTAACTTTCTCTAATGGGATTGCTTAGTTTATGCTCTGTTTTATTAACACACCAGATTACTAAAGCTTTTACTTAGGCTCTAAAAGAGTCTGACTTAGCATTGTTTTTTAGTACATGAAAGTACTTCAGGAAAATGGTGGAAAGCCTAGTTGAATGTCAGGCCTTTCAGTATTGGTCAAGTAATCAATACTGTTTTGCTTTGTTTTGTTTTAAGATTATTTACTTTTATTTTTATGTACATTGGTGTTTTGTCAGGTCCCCTGGAACTGGAATTACAAACAGGTGTAAGCTGCCATGTGGTGCTGGGAATTGAACTCAGATCATCTGGAAGAATAGCCAGTGTTCTTAACCACAAACCCACAAACCATCTCTCTAGCCCCTACTGTTTTGTTTTTAGTGTACTCAGGCCGACTCCATGCAGCTTGCCCACTGCTGCCACAGAAGAGTGGATTCTTAAAGCAGTGGCTATCTAAAGGTCTGGGAGTGGCACTGTTTCACTGGAACAAGACAACAGATATGTCATTCTAGGGCCAGATTCTGCCCCCTTCCTTCTCCCCAGTCCCCAGCCTTGTGTAGGTGTTCTGTTGCCAAGACTGAGGAAGATCGATGTCTGCACCGCTTCTGTGCTATGACCACCTTTTCACTTTGTATCTCTAATGCCGCCCAAACTTTGTGTACTTTCTTTTCATTGGTAAGAAACAAAACAGTTTCCACTTGAAAACAAGTGTGTAGAAGCGTGTTTTCTAATAGCACCATCTCTGTTTGTCTGTCCATGGATACACATATAAATATGTGACATAAAAGCAGGAAGAGAAATGAGATCACTGGGGGATTGAAAGGACATCGTAGAGCACGAGTGGTGAATGAAAGTAGGGCATAGGGGACATATGTGTATGAAAGTGTCATTTAAACCTACTGCATTGTACACTTAAAATGAAGGAAAAAACAAAGATGTTGGTAGGGTTTTAAATGGGTGGACTTGAGTTTTAAGAATTCTTCACAGGAAAATAGTTTGATTTTAGTGTTCTTTCTTTATTAATTCTAGATGTCAAATATAGCTTAGGAGGCACACATACACACACACACACACACACCCCACACCTGTAAGATTGTTTATGATACTAGTAAAATATTTGGAGTGCCATGCCACACTCCTTAGATCTGACTTTGTGAAGTGTGAGCCTAACTGTGTGTCTATTTTGTTTCAAATGGGATCTACTGGTGTTATGTTCCTCTTCTAGTTTGGAGGCTGGATGCATGTGGATGTTATGAGTCATGCTTTGCCTCCCTCCCCCCAGCCTCTTCCAAATGGGTTTGTCCCTTTTTAGAACTGATTAAAAAAAAAAAAATAAGGAGTGATTTATGGGATAAGTCGTAGCATTCTTTTGAATTGCAAGCAATGTACTGAATAGTCTTAGTTTTGATATCAGCTGACTCACCAGTTCAAGTCCCAGTTATATTATAAGAGCATATCTAATTCTTTATGTTAAAAAAAAAACAAGCTCCTGGTTGCATGGTTGCAGTTATTGGCTTGCTTGTGCACCCTAATATTTATTCTGGGAAGGAGAATATTTCTTTTTTTCTCTTTTTCTCTCTTTTTTGTTAGGTAGATGATATCTTTTGTGTGGTTCTTTTTATTTATTTATTTATTTATTTATTTATTTATTTATTTATTTTTCTGTTTCTTTTTCTCTTTCTGTATTCTACTTTTAAGACATCTGCCTTTAATTTTTCTTTTGTGTGTGTGTGTGTGTGTATGTGCCATACAAAGGTTACCCCCTGTTGTCAGTGCGCTATGTTCTTTTTTGCTGAGGGTCAAAATCTTTTCACATCTCAAAAGAATTAGTAATTACATCCACTTGTTCCTGATGATGATAAATAGCACTCTTAAAGAGGAGACGCTAATTGGGAATCCCAGCTGCTGGTGGTGGTGGTGTGTGTGTGGGGTGGCACATCTAGAAGTCATCATGCCAGAGGAATGACTATTTAAAGTCATCTTAGCCTACATTTCCTGTATATCCTTTTGCTTTTTTCAGCATCCATTCAGGGAAGAAAGTAGGGAAATGCTGTGATACTGAGTCGTAAAACAGTTGGAATTACGAGTTCTTTTGTATGTATATTAGAGTTGTGATTTTGTTTCATTGTTGGATACCTTGGGTGTTAACGTGAGCTCTCTGTGTGGAGTGAGCTATGACTTGAGATAGTTCTTTACAGAAGTGCTTTGGATAATAGATATAAGATCAAAAGCAGAAGGAAGAGAGGGACAAGGGAAGATACTTTGCTTAGTATGGAGGGATTCTATAATCATTTCTTGATTATTAGCTTGGAAAATGGTTCCTGTGATTTTTATTTTCTTCTGAAAAGCTTGGAGACTATGGGCCAGACCTAAATGACTTCTCTCAGCACCACAGAGGGGGATCCCTTATACATGTGTTCATGAGTCTTCGTTTTTAAAAGAATGAATTCTTTGGTTAGTCTGTTACATATTTATGGCCTTACTTATTCGAGATGTAATAGAACACTAAAATTATAAAATAAATCTTTTCTGTGTAAACTTATCATTTTCCTCATTGGAGCAGTGAGAGATGGGTAGTTGTTCAAGTTTCAACCTTATACTACTTTTTTGTGTGATTTTCAGTCATTGGGCTGATATTTCAGTCTAGCTGTTCCTTCCTTATTGGTATTTGGTTGAGTTTTAACTTTTTGTCCCTTTTTTCTGTAAAATAAATGTAGTTATTTGGTTGATCGTTTCACAAGATTTAAAGCTAATCCCAATGGAAGGAATTGTATCTAGTGTTAAGACTGTCAGTTAGGGAGGATGGTGGCAACCTAGCCTCTTTCCTGAAAAAAATGTCCAACCATAATGAACACACAGTTGCTTTGGGAGCCTTGTGATTCCCTTTGGGTTGGCTAGTGTCCCAGAATCAGAGCTGGAAGTTGTTGGTAGGTCTTGGTTTTTGTTTTTTGTTTTTGTCCTGAGCATTTGTGGCATCAAATAGGAAGGAAACATGAGCCTTAGTCCTCTAGGACAGTGTTCTCAGCTCCTGCTGACCACTCGTGTGTTGATGGTGTGGCTCAGAGAAAGCTGAAGAGTCAGAGCTGCTTGAGTCATGCCAGTCTCAGGTCGAGCCTTCTGGTGAGGAACAAGTGTGATGTGCTCGTGTGCTGACTTCTCATCTGGGTGCTTATTTCTGTATAGAGAGTGGCTGTCCCACTGGTGAGTAGTTTGTAAAACAAAACTTTGGAGACATGGGAGATACACCTGCCCCAGCCTTTCCCTCAGGAGGTCTATTAAATATTCACTCCATGCCGCCTGCCTGTCTTCACCTCAGATCATGGTGCTCTGTCCTGGCTTCTCCTTGCCTTATGATGGAACCACATGTGTTGACTGTCACTCTTTCTAAAAAAAATAATTTATTTAGGTTACATCTCAGTTGTAATCGACTGTCACTCTTACCATTTATCTTGTATATTTCTTTTACTCGGTTTCCTTTCTTGTCAAACTAAAATCGACCTCTAAAAAGATGAAAATAGAAGGCCTTTCTCAATCTTTCTTAGGAACGATAAAAAAATAATAGGTTTTTCTGGGCCACATTAACTTGAAATGAAAATGGAAAAATAAGTAGGGCTATTGAATCTTATTGGAGAGTCAGTATTGAAATTACAGATATGCTAACAAAATGCAGTTTATTAAATCCTGCATTAAAAAATGTCAAGGAGCTGGGCATGATGCTGTACACCTGTAGTCTCAGCTATTCAGGAGGCAGAGAGTTTGAGACCACCTTGGGTAACATCTCAGAGTAGTAACAATAACAATAGCGATAATGATTATGACTATGATAATGTCATGATGCCAAGTACATCTAAGAGTGGTTGTTCATAGAAGAGCAACAGAGAGAATCTTTTTACTTGGCCAAATACTCCAGAAGCTTAAGTCCACTCAGCAATTTGTATGAAAAGATTGGATTGTGGATATTTACTTATTTATTTTTTAAAATAAAAATTACTATTATTTTTCTTTTTTAAACATATACATTAATGTTATTATACATAAATAAACTATATACAGCAAGATGAACCATGAAAATCAGGAATTATAAAAGTTCATTCATTCAAAATGTTTTGGCTATATGAATTTGGCAACCTTGAAAAAAACAAGGTTGAATGTAAATCAATATCTATCATATCTCATCTCTATCAACTTAAAACATCTATCTAGACCTAAAAATATCTTAACCCCTGAACAACTAAGCATAATTGTAAAACTAAACTATCTGGTCTTCAATCCCATCAGAGACTTGAGAAGGAATAAAAATTAAAAATATTTATTTATTTTTATTTTATGTGCATTGGTATTTTGTTTTATGTGCATGTATATCTGTGTAAAGGTGTTATAGACAGTTGTGAACTGCCATACAGATGCTGGAAACCACATCCAGGTTCTCTGGAGGAAGAGCAGCGGTGCTCCTAACCACTGAGCCATCGCTCCAGCCTGAGTTGCAGATATTTAAAGCACCAAGATCTATATAACTTTTGGTGATCTTCTGTGTTTCTTGAATTTATTTGAGTTGTCTTTGAATTTTTATGTGGAGGACTTTGTGCTAGGATGCTTAGAGTTTTCAGGGCTGAACCTCTGAATCTGCCTGTTGGCAAGCCTTGCCTCTGTCAATGGCAGGTTCTGCTGGTCAGTTTCTCTCAAGTCTCATTCCGCCTTCAGGATTGAAACCATGAAAAACCAGGCATGGTAGTTCACACCTTTCATTCCAGGACTCAGGAGTCAGAGGCAAGAGTTTAAGGAGTTTGTGCTCAACCTGGGCACCTCACTAGCCCTTCCTATATGGAACAGAACAGTGAGCATGGGGTCAGATGAAGCAGGCTCTCATTCTTACTAGAGTTCCTGGAACCTCTTTTTCCTGAAAAAGAAAAAAAATTTTTTTCTTTTTCTTGAGATGGTTTCATAAGGTTCTCATTGAACTTACTATGTAGCTGAGGATGACTGAGAACTTCTGATCTTCCTGTTTTTACTTTCCTGAGGGCTGGGACTACTGGTATGTGTCACCACATCAGCTTTGATTCATGAAGTGCTAGGGATTGAACCTAGGGCTTTGGGCTTGCTAGGCAAGCACTCTACCAACTAAGCCACATCCCAGCCACTTAGCTAGTATATATACTCAAAGTATATAGACTCTAAGTGTGTGTGTGTGTGTGTGTGTGTATTCACACATATATGTACACACATACGTATACTTATATATGCATATATATAAGTACACACATGTATATGTATGTGTGTGTACTTAAGTACATGGTACGTATATATTTGAAGTTCATGCATGTGCAGGTAGAGGGCAGAGGACATCAGATCCCTTGGAATTGGAACTATAGGCAGCAGTGAACTGCCTGATGTGGATAACTGGGAGTGGAACCCCATATGTTGTAAGAACAATAAACACTCTTAAGCACCGAGCCAACTCTCTCGCCCTAGCGTGTTTTTAAAAATAGCAGTGTGTCCAGGTGGTTTGAGGTAATAGTGACTGTTGAGATGGTGTTTTTTGTTTGTTTGTTTGTTTTTTTAAAACTCTTTTAAAAACAAAACAGGGTTTTCTGTAGCCCAGGCGGGACTGGAACTGCTGACTATGCCTGTTTTTTTTTAGGAAATATTGCTTGATACACCTTCCCTGGGTGCTTCCTTTATACTGGAGTAGCTATCATGTTGCCTCAGTGCAGCTTGGTTTGTTTCTTTGTTTATGTTTTTAAAAATATTTATTTATTTATGTATTTTATGTACATAAGTGCTCTGTCTTCATGAATACCAGAAGATAGCATCAGATCCCATTACAGATTGTTGTGAGCCACGATATAGCTCAGGTCATCTGGAAGAGCAGCCAGTGCTCTTAATGGCCGAACCACCTCCAGCCCCTGTTTGTTTATGTATAAAGAAACGATATTCTCCCAGTGGCCTCTTTTAGTTTGTACTCCTTTAAGCAAACTCTGGGGTGAAATTTTGGGCAGGATGTCCTGGTAGAGTTTGGGAAGGCAGTCTGTCACAGTTTCTAATGCACATCTGGGGCTGCTTTTGATTGCTCCAGAGGCAGTCCCAAAGCTTTCTGAATGTATGAGCCTTCCTTTCCTCTCCCTGCTAACGGACAGTACAATTCTATTTTGCCTTAGGAAGTTCTTCCTCCTAGACTGCTGGTGTTCATCTATCAGCATGGAGGACACAGAGGCAAAGCTGGCATCTCCCTGGTCAGCTGTGCTGGGTGCTGGAGATGCGTGAACATTCTGGTCAGCTGGAGACCACATGGGCAGGTACCATACGGAGCCTTCAGCCAGTTCAAGGCTAGGCAGCTCCTGGGATGGCATTCCCTTCCAGCTGTTGGCCTGCCATGGTGCAGGCAGCATCTTACCACAGTAAGACTGAGCTCCAGTCTTCATGTGATGGACATCTGTGCTAGGTCATGGAGATCTATATTTTGCAGGCTTTGAGCTTTGAGCATTGTTTAGATTTTTTGCGCATATCTTCTTTCTTACCCACTCTCTCTGATAAGCTTTTTCTTTTAAAATAAAAACCCAGAGATAGACTTTGAAGTTTACCCTCCCCTTTCATGAATTTAATGGTGTTGCAGAAATCATGGTTTCAATTATGTATAACTACCTATTTAAAAAGAGATGAAGTAATGAGGTGCACTTGCCATTTAAGGGTACTTTATTTGGGATTCTTAAGTGAATGTCATCAGGCTCTGAAAACATGTTCTGGTCTTATTTTCCTTGGAGAATATAATGGTCGCTTCAAAGCTGTTGAGATTTAGAGATACATAGTAATCTTTAAGGACTTATGTAAGTAAGGGCAGCATTTCATTGAAGTCAAGCCTTTGAAATACACATAATGGTATCAGCACTGCAGGGTTGAAACTTTGTTACTAGTTACTTTTTATTCTTATGGTTACAATTTCAGTGCTGTGTCATACATGGAAATTCTAGAAACAGGTCTTAAATGTCTAGGTGCCAACCCATGTATCACAACAATGATATCAGCCCAATCAGAAATAGAGTTTTGGATTATTTTGCTGTTGCTATCAGAATCCAGATTATAATTTTCTCCACATAGTTGCCTGCAATTTTAGTCTCCTATTATTAGGAGGAGAATCCAGTGAGTTCCTGGACTCATCCAGTAATTGTTTGAGTATCTTCAATTTTCCCTTATGTGTCTCATTTTCTATTTCTTACCCAGTAACCCTCTTTAATTTGTTGTTGTTGTTGTTTTGGTTTTTCGAGACAGGGTTTCTCTGTGTAACAGCTCTGGCTGTCCTGGAACCCCTCTGTAGACCAGGCTAGCCTCGAACTCACAGAGATTCACCTGCCTCTGCCGCCCAAGTGCTGGGATTAAAGGCAGGGCCACCACTGCCCGGCTCAATCAACCCTCTTTAATTTTAGCCCTGGATCTCAACCCCTACCACATGTACGTGTGTGTGTGTGTGTGTGTGTGTGTGTGTGTGTGTGTGTGTGTGTGTGTGTATCTACGTGTCTGTGTAGGGCAGAGGTTGACATCAACTGTCTTGCTCTTTATGTATTTATTGAGGCAAGCTCTTGCTGAACCCTGGAGCTTGCTGACTAGCTTGTTTTGCTAAGCAGTCCTCAGGGATGTCCTGTCAGGCAGCTCCCACGCCCTCCCAGCGTATGTGTGGATGCTGGGGATCCTCACGCTTCCTTGGCAAGGGCTTTATCCACTGAGCCACCTTCCCAATCCTATGTTGAACACTTTTAGTTTTTTTTTTTTTTTTTTTTTAAATGCTTTCCAAGGATATGAGACAGTGGTAGAATGCTTGAGGCCCTGGAGCATCCTGTCCATCCCCAGCACCTATGAAAAAAACAAAACAAAGTGCAACACAGCCCTTTATAACAGAGATGTCACTATCTTCTTTGAATAGAGAATGATATAGAACTTCAGATGGTTGGAAGTTATCACAAATGCTAAGATCTGTGGGTCCCTGAAAACTTCAATGCATGTGTATACCATGCAAGTTCAAAGCAGCCTACCTGCAATCAACACCAAAGTTGAGTGTCTAGCTTTTGCCCAGGGAGCTCAATGGTCATCCTGGGTACTTGGTGGAAGGCCAAGCGCTGGCAGTGCATCCCAGTCAAGGAGCAAGTCCATGAGGAGAACTCAGTGTTTGTAGTCTATTTGGCTGTGATGGGTAGAAGCATATGCTACATGTTTATTGTAGTGCTCAGTCTCTAGAACAGTGATCCTCAACCTGAGGGTTGTGACCCCTTGAGGGTATGTGTCATATATCGGATATCCTGCGTAGCAGATATTTACATTATGATCCATAACAGTAGCAAAGTTACAGTTGTAAAGTGGCAACAAAATAATTTTATGGTTGGGGTCACCACAACATGAGGTGTTGAAGGGTTGCATCATTAGGAAGGTTAAGAACTACTATTGTAGAACCTTTAAAATCTATTCTATAGCCAGGGATGTAGCTCAGTTGGTAGAGTGCTTGCCTTGCATGCATGAAGCTACAGGGTAGATTCCTAACACCACATAAACCAGATAGTGGTGGGTGTCTGCAATCCCAGCCCTTGGGAAGTAGAGGCAGGAGGATCAGAAGTTCAAGATCAGCCTGAGAGACATAAGACCCTGTCTCAATATATAAAGCTATATACAGCACTTGTGATGTTAGGGGTGGATAAAGGGTGTCTGCATTTAAAAAATTTCCTTTATACTTGGAAATTTTGCATGTTTTTCATAGAAGACAGATATAGGAAACGCTAATCTCTTGGGATTTACTCTTCTCTACAGTATGCTTTAAGACTTGGAAGGCTGGATGCGACAGACCTTAGTGAGTAGTCCAGGACAGCCAAGGCTACACAGAAAAACCCTGTCTCGAAAAAAGAAAGAAAATGCTGCTCATTCTTGGCTGTTGGGAAAAATATTCTAAACAAGGTTCCAGGAATTACCTGCTCAGCATCACTACAGGAAAAGAATGGCCTCTCCTGAAGCTCCTTTTATCCCAGCCAGAGTGATTGTGATCATTTTAAATCAGCCACCAATCACTTATGATGCAATCAATGTTTAGTTATTTCTTGTTGAGTGCTTTGATTTCATGTTAAGTGCCTATTCAGTTTAATAGTGATCTTTAGTTCTTACAGGGATTGGACCGTAGTTAATAGACAGGAGAACATAGTTCATTTGTGTACTTCCTACCCTGAACTACATTACAAGTAGGAGTAGATGGTGTGCAACTGGGATTTTTGTAGATTTTTCTTTTGGCCGTTTAGTAATTCCTGGGCAAAAGAGATCTTCTTGCCTAGGTCACCTGAGTAGCTGGGACTACAGGTGCTTCTTGCCTCGTAGCTGGGACTTGTGAATGTTACTGCTTCCTGGTGTGAGCGAAGTTTCTCGTCCCAGTCCACGCAGCACTATTCTCTCTCTGTCATCCCTTACTGGTTGATTACTATATACTGCACACTAAACTAGCTGTCTTGCACATACTGCTTCCTTTTTTTAATACTTACAATGCAAGTGTCATGTCTATTTTATGAACCGGAGAATATGTTCTGAAACTGAAGGGGTGTTAGCTTGAAATCATGTGACTGAGTTTCAGTTTAGACTCTGGGTAGTTTGGCCTCAGCCTTTGCGGCTACCTCATGTTTGGATTCAGCTTCACCTTTCCCCCTTAAGCAGGCTAAACACTTCTTAAGGAAGAAACAGAATTACTTTTTATTTTGTGGCTACCCTAGGAATGAACCCACAACTATGAGCATGCTGGGCAAGCACTTTACCACTGAGCTGCAACCCAGCCCAAGGCCACAACATGTTTTAAAAGATAATTTCGTAGTATATGTGGTAGTTTTTACTTTTTAACATATTTACTTTCATGTACTCTAAATGGTTTGCTTTTCTCTACTGGTATAATAATTAACTTAATTACCAGCCATCTCTTGTATAAGAAAGATATTTTAGAAAGTGCAGCCTCAAGAAGGTACTTTACTTACATAACTATAATTTTTTTGAGTAAAAATTTCAGGATTATTACTTTTTAATTATCCCATTTTTATTTTTATACTATTGAGAAGAAACTATTTAGAGATTACGTATACTTGTGAAAATAACCAAATGATTAAAGAATCTTGTTAAATTATATATTATATGTATATGTAGTATATTATATCTTTGTTTTCTTTAAATAAATGAAAATTATGTTAAAAAACTTTTTTGAGGGTGAGCGTGGTGGTACACACCTTTAATCGCAGCACTCGGAAGGCAGAGGCAGGAGGATCATTGTGAGTTCGAGGCCAGCCTGGTCTACAAAGCTAGTTGAGGACAGCCAAGGCTACACAGAGAAACCCTGTCTTGAAAAAATTGTTTTTGATTGGTTAATTTTGCATGTACGTATGATGCGTGTACATAAATGAATACCATGTTGTGTGTGTGTAGAGGTCAGAGAACAGCCTTTGGGAGCTAGTTCATTCCGTCCACCGTGTTTATAAAAAAAATTACATTTTGTTTGTGTCTTGATTTTGTTGTGTGTGTGCATATGCTATCGCATGCTTGTGGAGGTCAGAGAACAGCTTGCAGGAATCAGTCGTCTTTGTCCATCATGCAGGTCCTGTGGATTAAACTCAAGTCATCAGGCTCAGTGGCAAGTGCCTTTACCTGCTGAGCAAACTTCCTGCACCCCTTGAACATGGTTAGGCAGGGTGTCTCTTCTCTCTGCTTAGCGTATTCTAGGCCAGCTAGTCCACGGGCTGCTGCATGATCTCCTGCTTCTCATTTCCCTGAAGAGTGCTGGGATTATAAGTTCATGTCACCCCAGGAGGCTTTTGACTTGAGCTCCAGAGACTGAAGTCAGCCACTGAGCCATCTCCCAGATACAAAAATGAAAAATCTTTTAAAAAAAATTTTTTTTTAAAATTTAATTTTATTAATTTATTCAGATTATATCTCAATTGTTATCCCATCACTTGTATCCTCCTGTTCTTCCCTCCCTCTCGCTTTCACCCTATTCCCCTCCCCTAGGTCTATGACTGAGGGGGACCTCCTCCCCCACTATCTGGTCATAGCAAAAATGAAAAGTCTTAATCCATATAAATGTTAACAGAAAGGATCATGCCTAAGTAGCTGAGATTTTTATGTGTCCTGTGGTCATCTTGGGATATTGTCTTGGGAAGTTTTCTACTCTCCTGTGTCTACTGACTCATTCATACTCTGCCATATTTCCTGATTATTCTATTTGCATTAGAATTTTGTATCTATAGCTGATATAGAATTACATGTGTGTATTTATATTCATAAGCATTTTTTCCTGTAATACAGGCTGTGAGTGTAGATGTTAAGTAAAGGGTGTTTCCCATTTTTTTAAAGTTAGAAAACATGTATCTCAACATTAATAAAGATGAATATGCTACTTTCTAGAACCCTTTGAGATTGTTGCAGGTATATTAAATAAATAATCTCCAAAAGAAGATAATTTTTATACTGTGTATACACCAAATTTTTCTTGTAGAAAGTAATATAAATGCTTTCTACATATTGGAAAACACACGATAAGTTTAAGCATAAAACATGGAATATTAATTGTGCCTTCATAAAATTTTTGCATATTTATGAATCTGCCTGTTCTCTAAGCTGTGGAACCAGTCAGGTTTATATGGTGCCATGGTTGTCAGAATTTAAGAAAACAAGATATTGGCTCATTTAAGTATTTTAAATCTAAGCTTCTCTTATCTGTATAATAACCCAGTCTTAAAGATGAAGATTTGACTTTTAGTGGATTTTATTAAATTGATTATGGATGACTGAGTCATTATACTACATTTTGAATTAATTTCATTTTTCATCTTGTCTTCATACCGCAGAGGGGTTCTAGCATATCTTCTGTAGGATCAGATAAAAGTGTTGATGTTGTGACTCCTGGTTGCTCTGGGAAGATGGCTGAAGCCATATATTTAGTTTGTTGTTGTTGTTGTTATGCATGTGTACATGTTTGTATATGTGCATGCATGTGTATGTACATATGTGTATGTTGAGGCCAGAAGTTGATAGCAGGTATCTTTCTTGATTGCTCTCCATCTTAAGTTTTGAGACAGGTTTTGGCTGGGCTGGTTGGCCAGCAAGCCCCAGGGCTCCTCTGTTTCTGTCTCCTCAGCACCGGGGTTACAGGGGTGCACTGCCAGGCTTGGCTTTATATATGAGTGCTGGGGATATGAGCTCAGGTTCTCTGCCAAACAGTTAACTGTCTGAGCCATCTTCTCAGCCTCTTTTTTTTTTTTTTTCCGAGACAGGGTCTCTCTGTGTAGCCCTGGCTGTCCTGGACTCCCTTTGTAGACCAGGCTGACCTCTAACTCACAGTGATTCGCCTACCTCTGCCTCCTGAGTGCTGAGATTAAAGGCGTGCGCCGCCATACCCGGCTCCTCAGCCTCTTAATTTCAGTTGTGACTGCTTTAAATTCTGGCTTCATTCTTGTGTCATCTCTTCCATGTGTTCACTCTTTTTTGTTTCATTTTCTGTTTTGTTTTGTTCCACAGGCTCTCAGTATATTGTGATTGTGTATATGTATGGGATGTTGAAACCCTTGATAACGTGTGCAGCGGACATTTTCTCTTAAGCAAGTTAGTGCTAAATAAACCTAACTATCCACTTGGAAGGCAGAGGCAGGCGGATCTCTGTGAGTTCAAGGCTAGCCTGGTCTACAAAGTGAGTCCAGGACAGCCAAGGCCACATAGAGAGACCTGTCTCAAAAAAAAGTAAAACAACAACAGCAAACCCCCAAACCTAACTATCATCCAGTTTGTGG
This sequence comes from Acomys russatus, assembly GCF_903995435.1. Taxonomy (NCBI): domain Eukaryota; kingdom Metazoa; phylum Chordata; class Mammalia; order Rodentia; family Muridae; genus Acomys; species Acomys russatus. The sequence continues at coordinate 63,678,311 of NC_067145.1, forward strand.
AATATTCCTGGAAAATTAATCCTTTTTCATGGAGTTTGGCTGCTCATTCTCTGACCGATCAGTTTCTTTCTCAAGTCTTGGTGCTGAAGCTCACTGGGCCTGTCTCAACACTGGTTGTCTGTAGAACAGTGAAAACAGTTTTATAGGGAAAAAGCCATGTGCTGCTTGGCAAGTACTGCCTCCTGGATCTGTATGCTGGTTAGTTAGTTCCTATAAGTGACTCTGAGGATCTTGGTCTTTGGAGTGCTGCCCACCAAAATGAGTGTGGAGTGTCAAGGCGATTCCAATTATTATACGCTGTGGACCCATTAATAAAGGCAGTTGATTCCAAAGAGAAGTTAAAAACTAAGATACGGTATTGCATGTTGGATGATATTTTTGAAAAAAAAAAAAAAAAGCAAATGGCTTTTGTCATACTGTGAAAACTCAGCTTGTACTGGTCTTTATTTTAGATTATTTAAATTTCAGCAGTTTCCTACAGGAGATATTTGCTTAAAGGGTAATTGCTTTGGTGACACAAATGCTGTCTGGGGATTTATATCAGTGGATTTGTTATATTATTTATTGTTTATTACTTATTAAGTACCAAACACAGTACTCTTTTAAGTAGCTGAACGTGTCCTTGCATGTTGGTGTGTACTTGGATGGAAGTTGTGTGTGTTTGTGTGCATACATGTGTTTACATCTAATTTGTGATCAAATCCACTTCAGAGATTACCTCTGCCATTTGAGAGCTCTTGAAATATTTCTTTTCTTTAAGCATCCATTTCTTTAGCAATTTTTAAAGTGCAACAGTATTAACCACTATGAGAGTGGTGGGTGACAGCCTGGTTTATACCGTAGAGGAAGCTAAGAAGTAGCACATGGGTGGTTCCATATTGATAGAAAAACACTTGAGTTTTTGTCTATTGCAAATGAGTGTGCCCAATGGATTATCTTGGCAAGGACTGCTATTGAGTTCAGAGAAATGCGTGGAGATGTCTGGAGGGCCAAGGGGCCGAGAGCTAGTGAGCTAAGGCTGTTAGGGGCCAGGGTGCTAGGAGACCAGACATAGGGAGAACTGAGAGCCACATGCTGAGAAGCTAGGTGTACTAAGGAGGTCAAGTGCTGGGCACCGGGTAGGGCAGCTGAGACAGGAAGCACTGGGGAGCTAGCCGTATTGGAGGAATAGATGCTATGTGCTTGGGCGGGGGTGGGGGAGTCAGGTATTGAGTAGCTAGCAGGGATGGGCTACAAGTATGGGGGACTTAGGGGTATGTAGAGTAGACCAAGTTGTGCTGAAGTTGACCACAGATGGTGGTGTCTTCAGGCTACATCTTGTAAGGCTGCTAATAACTTTTTCAGCATCCCCCTGTTTCTCACCCAGGCAGGTAGTGGAGGAAGTTCAGGGTTTAAGGTTTCAATGTACTACTAAACCTATTAAAAGACGATACTGGGCCTGCATGTGTCCTTCCTTCTTTTTAAAAGACATGGGAATGCTTTGGAGCCTTTCTTTTTTCTTTACGTTTTGTTTAGACAGGGCTTCTCTGTATAGCCCTGGCTGTCCTGCAACTCACTCTGTAGATCCGCCTGCCTCTGCCTCCTGCGTGCTGGGATTAAAGGTGTGCTCCACCACTAACCCAGCCATCATCTTGTTTTTTATATGCGTGTTTATCCTGCCTGCTTTCTCCTCAGCCCTTACCTGTCCCTATCCTCCCCACTTGCCATTAGCACCCAACTTCCCCAGGACAGTGCCCACCAGCAAACGATCGCCCTGTGAGAGCTGTACAATTTTCAACATTGATTTTAAAGTAGAAAATTTAGCTCTTTGAATGTTGAACTTTGAGAAGTTCAGTAGCAACGCCTACTAGCACTCAGTCTCTTTATACCCAGTCAGTCCATGTGTTGTCCCAGTGCAGGTCCTACTTCCTTACAAGTGATATGAGCTCTATGTGGAGTAAATCATTAACGGAAACCCAGATGGCCCCATATTTAAGTGTGCATGTGTGTTGGGTTGTATTTCCTATGTTGTAAGTTATGTTGTATATTCCATGTGCAAGCATTATATACATTATATGAGTTTCGTGCTGTGACTGTGTTCTGTGGAAGGTATCATGTGAGTTATATATTTATATATGTATTGCATAGTGTGCAAGTTGGTGTGTTTTAAGTTGCATGAGTTATGTCTTGCATGTGAGCTGAGGGTGTTAGGTCTTATATAAGTGTGTGTTGTCTGTATATGCTGCGTGTCTATGAGAAAGAAAAGTGAGTCTAATATATAAACTAAAACTAAAAATCTTCCAGGACTCATGCCTTTTATATTGTTCTAAGCCAGTGAGTCCTGCCCAGTCAGAAAGCAGAAATGTTCTTCCTCACCAACATTCCACCTCAGGGTGTTTTATCAGCTACAGATTGCTCAGGCCCTAAACTCTTTTGTTTGTTTGTTTGCTTTGAGACAAGGCCACTTGTCACCAAGCAAGTATCAAACTTGCTCTGTAGTTGAGGATGACCTTGAACTTCTGATATTCCTGTCTCTACCTCCAGAGTACTGGAATAACAGCCCACTGTGCCTGGCCTTCCTCAGTTGTTTTGAAGGACCTGTCTTTTTTTTCCCCCCTTCTCTGTCCTCTCATGTCAGATCTTACTTTGGACTTAACAGGAAGTACAACGCTCATCTCCCCTAACCCCAAAAGCAATGGCAACTCTGAAGAGTTTCTCTCTCGATAGGTTCAGAAGCCATTATAGTGAAAGGAAGGGGGTATGTTTAATGCTAGGGTAAATTATGGTCTTATTCTTAGAGCAAACTGAGGCAGCCCAGCGGGCATACTTCCTCCCAAGGAATGGCTCCAAAGGACGCCTTACTTTCTGTGTTCAGTGCTTGCCTATACCCCCTCCTTCCCTCCCCTGTGGTCTACCCTGTTGTGCTGTAATAGGTAGGGCTGTAGAGAATTTCTATTGCTCTGTGCAATGTTTAAGCCTTTAATTGTCTAGGCTGTGAAGCTGTGCTAATTTTTAAAGACCAGAGACAATCTTTTGTCTGGCTGCCTTTGGTTAGAGTGCAGTATGTCTTGGGTTTTAAGTTCTACATTTTCCAGGTCAGAATGATAATGTTTTTTTTTGGAGTGTGTTGCTGTTATTATATTTTATTACTAGGAGGTTGGGGATGTGTCATCAGGCTTTCCTTGAGGCCAGGTTCTGTTTCAGATGCTCTGACCTTGGTACAGGCTAGGAGGAGCTGTGGGTGTGTACTCAGTCAGTCCTTAGCTCAGTGTACTCAGTCAGTGTACTCAGCTACACACAACAGGACGCCTTGCTTTGTCAACCATGTAACTTAGTAATCCTGAGAAGCTTTTTATATGAGGACTTTGGATATATTTTACTTCTCTTCTGATTTTAAAAAAAGTGTTTGCAGATGCATAAAAGAGAATGTGTCTTCTCTTAATAGTGGTTATTTTTTAGCAATAATATTTGACATAGTTCCATATTTTATTTTTTTAAAACAAGAAGTGTTATACTCCAGTAGTAAAAGTTGTGATTTATAAAAGCTTCTGAAATAATCCTGGAAGTTTCGGCAATGTAAGCTAAAGCAATGGTTGGTCATTGCAAGTTTGAGAGTTAATTGTAACCAAGCCTTTTCCCTGTCTTCTCATAAATGCCCTTTGCACTGATATTCCTTTGAGGCCTTTTGCTGAGGCCTGTGACTTGGGGGAGTGTATTTTGTTGTCCATGGTGACATGCCTGCTGCAGGCTACACCAAACTGAGCATCTTCCTCTGGGCCTTGTCTTAGCGTCTATGTTCAGACCTTAGTTGGTTCTTCTGTCTGTGTGTTAATTGTCCTTGCCATGTTCCAGCAGTGGCCTATAGTCAAGTATTTTCTTTGTTGTCACCACTGCCACTGAAGGCTCAATACCTATGAGCAAATAATGTAATGGCAGGCTGATGTCATTATTGCTGTCTTAAGCTATCATTTTCTTATCTTTAGTGCTGAAAGCTGGTCACTTACTGCAGTCACCAAAAAAATCCATTTCAGGCCTCCAGAATCCAGTTTCAGGTGATTCCAATGCAGCTGGCCAGTCTTCAGGAGCCAGTTGTTAATTCTCTCGTCTATAATATATTTGTACCAGAGTGGCAAAGAATGAGTCAGGACAATTCTGGTTTTGTGTTCCTGCTGCTGCTTTCTAACTCTGTGAACTCGGACGAACCATACCCTCTTGTTTTCTTATAGATATTATAAGCATTTTGGTGTTGGAAAGTCCTTTGCTTTCCAAGTAGGCAAGCTGTATGTAGAAATTTGAAGAAAACTAAAATGCAGAATTATATTTGTAATGTGGGCTCTTATTATTTGGTATAAATAGTCTTCCTTTCCTACTGTGCAAAGGAGAAAAGCCTCAACAGTACCTTGAGGTAGAGAGAAAAGCAGTGATCCTTCTGTTTTCTAGGTGCATGGCTTGGCAATGGTGGAGGTTACAGAGGCGAAACATTATATAAAGGCTACTTTTGTGGAAAGGATATTAGACTCTAGAGGGCTGCTCTACCCTAGCTAGTTCCCAAATAATTGAGACAGAGACCTCTTGGATTTATAAAAGCTTCAAAGCACAATAGCTGGGCAGATATCAACCCTTTAAGCAATTTTGCTATTTCCCAGCTACACACCCCAAGTTTCTTGTCATAATTGTTCCTGCATGGGCTGCTTCTGCTCCATCAGGCTAACACTCATGGCCACGTGCTCATGGTCCATACTGCCCCATGGCGAGTCCTTCTCTTCACCTCCTTGCTACATCTTCTGCTTCTCATGGCTCCCCTCTCAACCCCAAGCCCAGGAACCTAACCTCCTCCTACTTCTCTTCTGCCCAGTTACAGGCTCTTAGCTAATTTTATTAATCAGCCACTTTTAAATTGTGGAGCAAGGTTTACACAACATCATTTGATACACATGAGAATGTGCTCAGTTGGATAGCTACCAGATCTTGGGGGTTAGTATTTAGCATTAGAATACACAGTACCAGACCAACTCCCAACAAGCTACCACGAAGACCTTAATATTATCTTAATATTATGAAGGAGGAGGAAGCAAATGCTTCTTTGAGTGATTTCTACCTGATTTTGTATGGATAGATTGTGTTGAGGGACTCATGAGTTGATTGCAAATTTTATGCCATCCTAGTAACAAGCCAGGATTTTGTTTTTCTACTGCTGTCATAGAGCTCATCTGTTTCACATTATTGATGGAGTTCTTTATTTGAAAGTGACTAGAGAGGAAAGTGATCTGAGATCCTTGCTGGGAGTTTCCCCAGTGTAAGAACCTGTAAGTCAGCATTCACAGAAGGGAGATGGATATAGTTACAGAAATGAATAATAAAATAAAAGTCAATAATTTATATAAAACCACAGTTAAAGTGTGTCTGTATTTTACAAATCCTTTAAAATTAACCCCCCAACAACAGCAACAACAAAAGTACCCATACATACATATAAAACAGATATCAAGTGTACCAGTGTTGTGGGAATGCTCCTGTTACTTTCTGTTGATTCAGGCAATCTCACTCTTCACTTTGTATTTTCTTTTTCAAGATTCACTCCACTAGTAATTTTCTGTTCTTTATAGCCTTACATGCAGACAGTACTAGATGGATAATTATGGGATTTGCTAATCCTAATACAACACTCACTCTCTCTCTCTCTCTCTCTCTCTCTCTCTCTCTCTCTCTCTCTTTCTCTCTCTCTCTCTCTCTCTGATTTCTCGAGACTGGTTTCTCTGTGTAGACTTGGCTGTCCTAGACTCCCTTTGTAGATCAGGCTGGCCTTGAACTCACAGCAATCCGCCTGCCTCTGCCTCCTGAGTGCTGGCATTAAAGGAGTGCACCCTGCCCCCCCCCCCCCCCCAGCACACAACACAGTTACTTATTAGCTGACAATGAACAGTCCACAGTTGCAAAGGTTTCAGTGTACTTTTTTTTTTTAGTTTCATGGATATAGATCCCTCCAGGGAGGGGATCACTGAAAATTTTCATCTTCTTGCTATCTATTGTGAATTATCATGTATGTTAGAAGTTGTAGTTCCTTTCCTTTCCTATTCTTTCCTTTCCTTTCCTTTTTTCCCTTTAACTTTCTTTTCCTTTCCTTTCCTTTCTATACAAGGTTCCTTTGTATAGCTCTGGCTGTCTTGAAACTCACTCTGTAGATCTGGCTGGCCTCAAACTCACTGAGATCTGCCTGCTTCTGCCTCCCAAGTGCTAGAATTCAAGGTGTGGGCCACCACTGCCCAGCTGAAGTTGTAATTTCTTTTTCTCTGATATTCATAAATTTTTCCTGTAACTTCAGGTATATTTTTAATGATTTTAAAAATGATCAATTACAGCTGGGCGTAGTGGTGCACGCCTTTAATCTCAGCACTCAGGAGGCAGAGGCAGGTGGATTGATGTGAGTTTGAGGCCAGCCTGATCTACAAGTGAGTCCAGGACAGCCAAGGCTACACAGAGAAACCCTGTCTCGAAAAAACTAAAAACAACAACAAACTGAACTGTGACTTGGCCTATGCATTTCAGCCTTTTAAGTTTATATATATATTTTTTTTCCCCTGGTTCTGGGCATGGAGCCTTAAGAGTACTAGGCAAGCACTTCACCAATGAGCCATATCCTCATTCCTGACATCTTTGTACTGAATGGATCTTGAAATATTTGTATAGCCATGCTACCTAGACACTAAATACTTTTGCCATCCTTGTACTTAGAGGAGGCTGTGAGATTTATGCTGCTCAAGATGCAGGACTAGAAATCCTCAGAGTCTTAAATGATTCTTGTGTGTGTGTGTGTGTGTGTGTGTGTGTGTGTGTGTGTGTGTGTGTGTGTTGGGGGAAGGGCACTCCAAGAGGGAGATTTATAAAGACTCTTCAGAGCTACACTAAACCCTTTTAGCCAGGGAAGTGTTTGGCACCTCTGCATGTTCCCTTCCTGGTTGGAGGAAGGCAGATACTGTCTTGTTCTTGCATAATAGCTTTGAAGGTCCCATTAAGCTTCCCCTGGGCCTCTCCTTTCCTAAACCAATTCTGGATTTTTAAAGCTTTTTCCTTTAGGTCTTTTTCTCATGTACTCAGTGTAGTTGCTTTCTTGAGCCATATTCAAGTTTTCCAGAGTTTGCTTAAGCTGGTTTCAAAGAGTAGACATAGAATTATAACAGAAACTCTCAGGTAATTCTTGGTCCAGAGGGGTTCCCCTGAAACAGTATTACTGTTCCTTGGAGAGCAATGTTGTTTTGCCTTGCTTACCAACTGCCCTGCTAAAGTCTGGAATATTTAAAAATCTTTTCTAGGCAGCAGAAAGCTCTTGACTACTGTGGTGAGAGCCACTGTGTTCCATGTGTCAACTACTTTCCTCATTGCTCTTACCAAACACTTGACAAGAAGCAACTTAAGAGAAAGCAGATCATTGGATTGCTTGGTTGCTCCATTGATTATTGGATCATTGTTTAAGAATATAGCCCACGTGTCATGGAAGGGATGACATAAGAGTGGGACTCTTACCTTAGGCAGTGGGAGCGTGAGATTGCTTGCTCACATCTTGGTAGACCATGACACAGAAGAAGGAGGCTGCCCTTCTCTCTTTTCTGTGTTTACACAGTCTGAGACTCCTGCCCGTGGTACTGTTTACATTCAGGGTGGGCCTCTCGCTTCAGTTAATGCTTTAGAAATGCCCTCACAGACATACCCAGAGGTGTTTCTCTAAGTGATTCTGAATCTAGTCAGGCTGACAGTGAAGGTTAACTATCACAGTCTCTTGATAATAAAGATAATAAACCCCTGACCCCAAAGTGCTGAAATGTGCATCTTGAGCTCTTGGTGTTGGGGCAAGGCAAATCTGAGGAAGCTGCTGCTAACTGGGGGCTGCCTCTTCTTTCTTGCCTGTAATACATCTATAACAGAGATCAGTTATTACAGGTTAGAATGTTCTAATAGAATGAAAAGTCATTAGAGAAACAATCTAAGGCTTCAACATTTTAGATTTTCTTAATACTTCATAATTGTTTTACATCTAATTTTAAGTCATTTAAGAAAATAAGAATAAGAAGCACAGGAAGGCATGGCGATGTATACCTATACTTTTCAGCACTGGGGAGACTGGCAGGAGGGTCATGAATTCAGGGTTACCCTGGCTACACAGTGAGACCCTTTAGAAAAAACAAAACAAACAATAACCCCCAACAATAACAAAAACTAAAACAAAACCTTTTGTATGTCAAGTTTTTGTTTTATAGACTTATTTATTCTCTCTCTTAAGCCATATTTTATTGAGTAACAAGTAGAGCTGACATAAACTGACGTGGGAACAAATAAACTGTCTCATTATTAGCATACAGCTCAGCTGGTAAGAGCAGAAGGTTGCAAGACCTCTAGCAGTGAAAAGCCAGCTTGCTGTTGCAATCCGAGATGGGTCCAGGCTGGATGACGAGATGAAATCTCCACTCATTAGTGAGGCAGTTGCTTAGGCAAGGTGTGTGTCAGCCTTACTTGGAGGATGTTTTGTGTCAGTTCAACCTTTCTGGTCACTTCGCAAAATTACCAAGAAAGTTATTTTTAAAGAATGTGTATACACAATATAGAATAATCACAGATATTCCATGTAGCACTTTTAGGTGTTGGGGCCTAGGAATGTTTCGCAGCTCTGTTGCTTGTCATCACTTTGGGAGATACAGTATAGATGTGCGTATCCAAGGTCAGAATGGAGAAGTTCTTAATTTGAGATATAGAACCCTAAAGGTTTTTTAATGTGAATCATGAGATGGTTGGGTTTTGCATACTCCTGAGCCAGGAGAGATGGGGAGATGATCTTGGAGGTTGTTACTAACCCTGGTGAAAAGAGGAAAAGAGAAGGAATCAGGGAACAAGTGAACTGGAAAGACTTAATAACCAAGTGGAGGGAGGAGATGGAGGAAGGAGGTAGGACTGACATTTTCATTCTTGAGTTGAGTTGGTAATGGTGGGCTTTTAGAATCAGGAAGAGTGTATTAGTTACTTTTCTTGTTTCTGTGACAAAGTAATTGACAAAAGCAGTCGACAGAAGGGTAGGTAGATGGGTTGGTTGGTTTATCTTGGCTTCAGTTTGAGGGAACAGTCCAGCACGATGGGGAAGGCACCACAGCAGGAACGTGAGGCCGCTGGGCATGCTGCATCTCCAGTCAGAAAGCAGAGCGGTGGGGGAATGATGGCGCTTAGTTGGCTTTCTCCTTTTTATTTAGCTCACAACTCCAGCCTATGGGATGGTACCATCCACATCCACGGTGGTCTTCCTGACTCTGTTAAGCCTTAATGGAAGCAAGCTCAGTCATTCATACCATGCTAATTCTAAATTTCATAAAATTGATAATCAAGACTTAATTATTTAGCTGGGCTTGGTGGTGCATGCCTTTAATTCCAGCACTTGGAAGGCATAGGCAGATGGATCTTTGTGACTTCAAGGCCAGCCTTGTCTACAAAGGAGTTCTAGGACAGCCAGCTCTATACACAGAGAAACCCTGTCTTGAAAAACAAAAACAAAAAATCTAAGGAACAAGTCTGAGAAGATGACAAACTTGATTTCAGAGATTTATAATAACAGATGGATAACACTGAGCAGTGAGTTTGGAATTGTGGAGTGATGGTTGGGGAAGAACTTGGACTGTGGTAGACTGGGAAGTCTGGAACATAGAAATGAGTTTAGAAGTCGAGGGTAATATGTGCATCTAGGAAGAAAGAAGCCAAAGGAAAGTTCAAATTTGAAAATGTAGAAAGAGCCTGACAATAGAGAGAAGGTGCAATAGATGCAAGATGCCTAGAGTAGAGAGGTCTTCTCAGAAAGCAATCACAAGAAGGCAAAGATTCAGAAAGGAAGAGTTCCTGTGAAACTTTGGAGGAGGCTGGGCCCTGAGAACCGTTGTAAATGATAGCATCAGAGACTGCTTGTGTGAAGGCACTTTTAATGTCTATAGCTTTGCTTTGAGTGGAGAATACAGATGGAAGGCAGCTTAATATAGGGAGAGGGCTACAGGATGGACCCAGGGGCGAGGAAGACTGAAATGCTTAGAAGTGGTGAATAGTGGTGCAGGGTCCCAAGGATGGACCTGTTTTCTTTTCTTCATTTGTGAATTGGCTTTTATTCTGAACTCACTCATGCAGCCTGAAGAAAGTTCTTAGAACTTGCAGATCTGGAGTATATGTTGTGCTTTTCAGAACACTCTGTTCTTTGAGATTTGGTTTATTACTGCTGACTAATTTTTAACATGCTGTCTAAGACTATGGAACAGCCTCAGCTGGCAGTCTAACCCAACAGTGTCTTTTGGAAGTAAGTGCAACTCTGCTGCCCATTCCCAGGTTATCTGGAGGGAATTTGCTGCAGGGAATACTCTCAGAGTTTATTTTAGAGTGTGTAGTTCCAGAGTTACAAGTCGCTCTCCTCCTGTCTGTCCCCTCCTCCCTCTCTCTCTCTCTCTCTCTCCCTCCCTCTCCCTCCCTCTCTCTCTCTCTCTCTCTCTCTCTCTCTCTCTCTCTCTCTCTCTCTCCCTCCCTCTCTCTCTCTCTCTCTGTCTCTCTCTCTCTCTGTGTGAGTAGGCATACATGCAAGGGTATGTAGGCAAGGCATGATATTTAGGTGTCTTCTTTAATTGCTTTCTACTTACCTTTTGAGACAGGGTCTCTCACTGAACCTGGAACTCACTGATTTGGCAAGACTGGGTGACCAGCAAGCTCACTTTGTCTCTTTTTTTTTCACTTCTGGGCTTATAGGAATGCAAGTAACACATGGGCTTTTGTATGGATGATGGAGATGGAACTTAGGTTCTTGTGTTTATTTACATGGCAAGCACTTTACCAAATGAGCCATCTCTCACCGAATAACTTCATTCCAGTTACACTTACTATATCCTGCTAATAAAGTATGATGGGGGAACAGCATGTATCTTGCTTCTTCATTGTGTTGAATTTTCCAGTTTTGCTCTACACAGTGATGCTTCTGCCTTGGTGAGGACTGTTGAAACCTTTGGTCCTGTGCATTTGTCTTTTTCACACTGTAGGAAATGACAAGTGTACGTCACCAGTTGGAATTATAAAGCTGGCCTCAGGCTTGCATTTAACACAGATGGATGATGTGAGAAGAGGAAATGGTCTCCCCTATCCTCCCACCCCCATAGGCACTAATGTGCGGTATATGTGTATGTGCTGGTGTGCTCACCCATTAATGCATGTGTGGAAGCCAGAGGTCTTCTATTCTCTTCACCTTATTTTTTGAGACAGATTTTTCATTGAACCTGGAGCTTTCTGTTAAGACTGGCTGCTCAGTGAGCCCCCAATGTCTATCTCTGTAACTGAAGTTATAGATGTGTAGGGCTACAGGCAGTTTTTATGTGCGGGTTGGAGAGCTGAATTTAGGTCCTTATGTTTATACAGCAAACACTTCACCTATTGAATTGTCTCCTCAGTCCTAGAGGGTAAGACTTTTTCTGTATAGGAAGGGACCTGTATGGGAAAGGAAATCTTAGATTCTTTAGCAAATTATTTAATCAACAGATCATTATTTTTATTATCATATGAAAGTTGTGATCTGTATATTTTAAGAAAGAAAAACATAAAGCAACTTTAGGAGATATAGATTGACACATTGCTACTGGGATTTTTGCTTGAAATACTACTCTTACTTTTGGTTAGGTTTCTTTTTTTCTCTCTTTTTTTCTTAGTCCCTGTGTGAATAATACTTGGCAGACTGTATTTTTCTAATATGTCAGCTGTAAAAATGTTTAAAATTAGATTCCTGGAAATCAGGTATGAGGAGCCCTTGGCCACACTACCTGGGTTACTCCTATTACATGGCTATTCTTAGACTTTGTAGAACACCTGATTCGTGCTGCTACAAGGATGTTATTTGCTTTTGTTTTAAAAAATAAGTCAAACTGCCTTATAGACTCCTTATAGGCCTCCTGGTATGGCAAGATTCTGTCCTCATTGTATCCTTGAAGCTCAGTTTAAAAGTTGTCTCCCCTTCTCTTATCTCTAGTTGGCTAGTCTTTGCCTGTTTTATTTTCTGTCACTTCAGCTTTATAAAACAAGGGGACAAAGCATTCAGATGTTCTTTTATACACAAAGCTTTTGACTGGGCTGAGGGATCTATTTCCCTGATTACTTCCGTCCATCCTGTGAAGTAACTCAGGATTTCTTGACTTTCTGTTTTTATAGATTTCTATAAATAATCCCTTTCTTCTCTTTGGTTCATTCTCTGCAGTGATCCCTCCTGAGGCTGTTTCTTCGCCTTCAATTTTGACAACTATGATTTAGTTTCCAAGATGATGAAAGGGTAGTGAAAAGGGCATGGAAAGAAAAAGCAGGAAGGGAAGGAATTATCTCATGATTTTAGTCAGAAGGAAATCACTCAGACAGAAAAAAAAAAATGTTATAAGTGGGTCAGATCCCAGAAAGTTGGATTGAATAAATGGCACCATGTTACACAGCCCTATTTTACATCATTGTTGTTACTGTGGCAACAGGAAGAATGAGTGTATTCATTCAAAGGTCAAATATATGTCTCTGCTGACTCAGTATAATTAACAGAATTTCTCCTATTCAAGTTTGAGAATACTAGTGGTGAAGAGCTTTTCATACACGTGTGTCTTTGTGTGTTCCATGTGTTTGAATATGAATATATTCTTATGTGTTTGTGTGTGCATAGTGTCTTATTATTTGCAATAAAAAATGTTCAATAAAGTAGGGTCATTCATTTCCAGAAGGCACATTCAGGTGATATACCACCTTTTCTCTTTTCATGCATTTATGGTATGTGTGCATATGTGCATGTGCCTGGTTATATATGGAGGCCCAGGGTCGAAGTTGGGACTTTTCGTTAAGAGCTCATCAGCTGTGTTTCTTGAGGCTATGTGTCTCAGTCAAGCCTAGAGCTTGCCAATGCAGCATTTCTGCTAGTGAATGTGCTCTGGGGATCCCTGGCTCTGCCTCCTGAGGCTGGAGATGCAGATAGCCTGCCAAGCCTACCTGGTGCTTACGTGGGGACCCGCACTCTAGTCCTCTTGCTTTCGCAGCCAGCTGAACTCTTTTTATCTCCATTTGTGTGAAATGAGTGTATGTGTGTATGCATGTTATAGAAGTGAATGGCTGACCTACTTTGAGGTGTGTGTGTGTGTGTATGTGATGTTGTGTGTGCATGCTCATATTTATGTATGTGTAAATGCTTTTGTATATTGTGCTTATGTATGAATATATGTATGCATGTGTGTATATGTGATGTACATGTGAATGTGTTATATGAATTACTCTACATATACATTTGTGTTTGTATATATATGTCTGTACATTTATGTACACGGTTGTGTGAATGTGCAGATTATGTATACAGCTACATTTGTATATATCTTAATGTTTTGCATATATTGTATATTTGCATATTTTATTCCCTGAGGGTCCGTTATTACTGTATAGCCTATGGTGACTCTCTCGGTGTCTTGAATTATAAATGTTTTTGTCATTGCTTAATCATTCTGGAATTTGTATGAAATGTGTGCTGTAGAAGAATTTTAATTTAGCAACATGGCTGCTCTGACAAGGGATCACATTCAAAGAACTTGTAGGACTATGTGATCCGGCTGGAATGCAGACATGCCCTTAATACACACTTTTAATTTCAAACAATGAAGGCAAGGTTAGTTTAGAGAAGGAAGCAGCCATATTTGAGAGTGACCTCTAATTGAGGGGCAGGCAGAGTGACAGAACAAGACAGGGAGGAGATGCTGTTCAAGAGTAGTGCAGGGAGAGAGAAAGCAGTGAGAGCCGATTACTGGGGCAGCTTTGCAGAGACAGGTTGCAGAGAGATCGAGGTGGACACAGGTGAAGACAGGATGAACTTGAGACTGATAAGGAGCCAGAAGATTAAAGCATATTGACCGAGTTAGTTTGAGGCCAGGCAGAGCAATTCGGTCAGAAGCCAAGAGAAGCCAGTTTGAATCAGGTTGGAGAGTCATTTAGGCCAGAACAGCTGAGTTGAACCAGACAGACAGAGTTCAGAAAGAGCTAGAAAAGCTTGGACATGGCTCTCATTTCATCCCTTATCTGAGGAAATAAAACAGGATTTATACATGTCTGCATGTAATGTGAGGTTAAATATATTTTAAAGATTTAATGGTATTAATGCCTTATAATAAAATAATGAAATAATGTAATATTTTGTTCCCTTTGCTTTGTGGGTGGGGTGATTTTTCTTTTTTTTTTCTTAAGCACAGGATGTAAGATATTGCACAAAATGACAGGGAGTTAGTGATGATGTTGGCCAGGAGGTCTGGTTAATGTTTAATATTTATATTCACAAACATCTGGCTAGAACTTTGGAGAAGAGTCACTAACATGCTGCCTGTTTAATACTTTTAGTATCTTTTTAAAAAAGTCTTGTCGGGCGGTGGTGGCTCACACCTTTAATCCCAGCACTTGGGAGGCAGAGGCAGGTGGATCGCTGTGAGTTCGAGGCCAGCCTGGTCTACAAAGCAAGTCCAGGACAGCCAAGGCTACACAGAAAAACCCTGTCTCGAATGAATGAATGAATGAATGAATGAATAAGTAAATAAATAAATAAAAGTCTTTATATTACTTTTATCTATATTTGCTTTTCCAAGCATTTTCCTTCTGTAGGAATGTGCATGTTGAAGTCACTTAATGGGAGCTCCAGCTTCCTTTCCACATGCTCATTTGCTCATTTGTAAATCTTCCCTTTCTACTCTGTCTCTTTAAGTAGACAGTAGTCATTAGTAGTGCTAATTGCTATTTCCTCCTCAGGTTCATCACTTTTATCAGAATAAAGTTAGGGTCTTAGGGAGATAGCTCAGTGTTCAGGCATGAAGTGCTGGGGGGGGGGGGTGTTTAGGTCCCCAGTGTCCACATGGTGGGTGGGGAAGCTGGGTAGGTGTGATGGCTGCCTACAGTTCCAGCACTAGAGAGGCAGAGAGTGGATCTCTGGAGCAGTCTGGCTATATACTATCTGGAATGCTGTACTCTGGCTTCAGCAGGAGACTGCCAAATAAATAAAGTGGAAACTGATTGTGAAGACACCTGAAGTCAACCTCTGGTCTATGCACATATACAATTTACAATTCACAACACACACACACACACACACACACACACACCAAACACAGGAAGAAAAAAAGTAATGTGCCATATTGTTTATGATGAATAATCCCTGTGCCTTTTTGGGTGCAGTTGAATTGTGACCTGCCTCTAGTCATGCTAGAGCATTGGTAGTTGTCACTATTGTGAATATTGATTGCCATGCCACAAAAACTGTTGGCCTTACTCTCATCTCTTCAACATGTAGAGCCCAGGACATGTGTGTGAAGGTGAGTGTGGACTAGTATAGGCTTTCTGACATCTCAATGGGGACCTTAGTCTTTCTTACTAAGATGCCAGATATGGCAAAAAAATAGAAAGAATTCATAGAAAAAATAAATAGAGAATTATTCAAAGATAGGTAATGCCGTTGATTATATAAAAAGTTCATTTATATAGAGCATATTAAAATCAGAAAAGACATTATAAAAGTGTTAATGGGTATATGTTTATATATTCTAGTATAGGGCAACCTAGTACAACCTAGTGCTATATAATATAGAACAGGAGAAACAGCGTAGTATTTGATAGCATACTACAAAATAATATCATGTAGACTAGAATGCATTGCTAATAGTGTGGTCCAGAAGAGAATATGTAATTTAGTACAGATGCTTCTTGACTTATGATAGGGCCAGGTCCAAAAAGCCTGAAAATGTGAATAGTACACCTAACCTGTGGTTCTTCATTCATAGCTGGGAACTGTAGTGTTGTGTACTATCAGTTAACTGTTTATCCTGTTCATAGTGTGGTTGGATGGAGGTCTGCAGCCTGTGACCACTTCCCAGCATCATGAGATGCTACATATCACTAGCCTGTGGGAAGATCAAAATCTGTAATTCAAAGTATAGTCACCACAGACTGTGTATTGCTTTTGTGTCTTTAAAAAGCTCAAAAGTTGTAAATCAGCACACTGTATAGGTCAAGGAACATCTGTAGTGTAATATAGGATGGTATAGTGTCAATAGAATCAGGATTCTAATATTAGACTGTGTATTATAGTACCTCTGCCTTTGATCTTTCTCTGCTTTATTCTGGGAATCAGGACATAGATATACGAGGGCAAGGAACTTGGCTTTTTATTATTTTTTGCTTTGAATACCATTACTTGTAGGGGTCTTCTGGTGGACCCTGTTTATTTGATAGTATTGTCTGTAGTGGCCTATGCGTTCTTTGTAGAATTCACTATTGTTTCTTATGTAAATAGTTGCATGTTTGTCACCTGTCATATCCTCAATGGATTATAGTTATGGCTAATATTCTAATTATTTCTCTGTATTGTCTCCTTTTTGTTGGAGAAAAAGCGTGTGATAAATGTTATGCGTTGTGTAAAGTCAGAGCCTCATCATTATTTGAGGTTGTATTTGAACTATCTTCCGCAAGCCAGAACCTCTGAGGATTTTGTATTGTAAATGACTCAGTGTGTCTGCTGTGCAGTGGGGGATGCATTCCTAATGTTCCTTTTCTCTCTTCTTTCACTGGGTGATTGTTTCAGAGATTCCTAAGTTCATTGTGGGGAATCAGTAGCTCAAGATTTGGCCAGCAGCCATGAAGTACGAGAGCCATCTGGAAGTACCCTGTTTAGTAGTGCAGAGGAGAGTGCTGCAGAGGGCTACGGGGCTCACTCAGAATTCTCCTGCTGCCTTACCTTCTCTGATCATGGCTTTAGTTACTGTTCTGTGACTGTGAGAGACCATGACCATAGTAACTCTGTACAGCAAAGCTTTTAATTGAGAGTTGCTTAGCGTTTCAGAGATTTAGTCCATTGTCATCATAGCAGGAAGCATGGTTGCACACACGCAGACATGCTGCTAGAAAAATAGCTGAGGGTCCCATGTCAGGATCCACAGGCAGCAGGAAGGAGCTACTGGGCCTGGTTTGGGCTTTTGAAACCCCAAAGCCCACATCCAGTAACACTCTTCCTCAAACAAGGGCACATCTCTTAACCCCTCTCTACACCCTCCCTGATGAACAGCATTCAAATTTATGAGTCTGTGGGGGCCATTCCTATTCAAACCACCACAGTTAGCATCCTCAGAGAGCCATCTCCTTTGTGGACACTAGGCAATCACTCTACCAGCTGGGCTATGACTGTAGGCCTTCCTCCCATTCCTCCTCCCACTCCTCTTCCTTTTCCTCCTCCTCTTTTTTCACAGCCCACACTATCTTTAAACTTCCTAAGATGTAGAAGGTGACTTTGAACTCATGGTCCTCCTACCTCCATTTTTTTTTTTTTTTTTTGAGACAGGGTTTCTCTGGGTAACTCTGGCTATCCTAGACTCACTTTGTAGATCAGGCTGGCCTCAAAATAACAGAGATCTGCCTGTTTCTGTTTCCCGAGTGCTGCAATTAAAGGTGAGCGCCACCAAGCCTGGCTCCTATCTGCATCTTCTAATGGCTAAGATTCCAGGTCTGTGCCGCTATGCTTGGCTTATCTTGGTTTTAAAAGTTTTTTGCTTTTAATTGTCATTATAGTAATTTGTTGGTTTACCATTAGATCTTGATGTACAATTTTAGTCCCTGGCAAGCAGGCACTGTGGCTCCTCTGTTGTGTCTTGGGTGGTGCCCAGGAAAGTGCTAGGTGCTGTGGCTGTTCTTGGTAACATTGCAGGTCTGTAGCACTCCATGGATGCCTTTCGCTAAGTTCCTCTACAGCTGTCTATGTTGAGTGCCTGGAAGTGGAAGGAATCAGGAGAGGGTGTGGTGTGGCTGCTTGGGATTTCTGAGAAGCCTTTTATTTCAGTGGAGAGACTGGCATGAACAAAATTTCCCCTCCCCCAGGTTAAATCATTGTTTAATGAAGTTTGTTTCTTTACTTTGCTTGTTTAAATGGTGTCTTTGTCTTTTAAGCCCAGAACGGTTAATTCATTAGTGAGTTGAGGGACCCATGTAGAAATCTTAAATGTTAATACAGATTTCTTGAAGCTGTTGCCTAAAACATTGCAGGCAGTTCTTATGATATATTTGAGAGAACTTATTTCCTCAGGTAAACCCCACAGTGCTATGGGACTACAGGCTGTGTGTGTAAAGGGTAGGACAGTTGTGCTACAGGATTGAAATTTATTAATAAACATTTAAAGAGAGTATTTAATTGCTAAGTCATTGCAGTTCTTTAATTTCAACCATTAGGTCTTTATTGTTAATTGCTACTAGAATCCTGGTGGATTCCCAAATTTATCCCATCAACATATTTTCTGGCAAGCTCCAGTTTATGGTTGATGGACAGCAGCCCAGTCACATGTCCTGCTACATTGTGTGTCTCCCCGTCAGCAACTGCCAGAGAATCTGATTGCCCTTCCTTACCAAGCATTTCTGCTGCTGAGCCCTACACCAGGGCGTCACCCTGGCTGCTGTCCCTGTAGGAAAATGCACTCTCGTTCCAGCAGCCTCTGGGGAATGCATTTGTGGATATGTGTTAGGCTGGGCTGCTTGGATTGCACTGAATAGTGTTCAGAGCTGCTTGCATCTGCAGGCAGAGCATCTCTCCTCTGTGTTTCTCATGGCAGCGACCTTTCCTTACTTTGTTAAATTAATGAAGCCCAGGGAAAGGTAGGCATAGTATGGATGCATGCATGTTTGGAGATACGCAGGGACATGTGGCACTCAGCTGCTTCCCATGCAAACAGCCCTTGGCTTTCCCTGCATATTATTTCTACATGCTGGCCTCACACACAGGATCTGTCAGTCAACAAATCTAGTGAAACTAGAGAAATTATAGTGATATCCCAAATGATATTTTAAAAAAATCATTCAGTTTGTCCATGAAATGGCATGGGGTACACACATGGTTTACTAGCTGTGTAGATGGCATATCACATCTTAAGGCCTTGTTTTGAGGGGTGGGGATTTTTTTTCTAGGTGTTCAAGATGCTTTCTAATCATAAGTAGATGGTTTTTAAATATGAGATGTAAATGATATACATCACAAGTCTAGAAATATTCAATATTGAACTGAGACACTAAAGCCAAATTTCCAACTCACCAGTGGACCACATCCTGATGAAGTGAAATTAAACTCCTGTGGCTGTGAATTCTGTGTGGAGAACTCATCTGAGCAGGAGAGCAGGATCAATCATTTGTATTAGTAGAAAGACAATTCTCATGGCTTCAAAATATAAATGCCCAGTTGAAAAAGCTCTTCTTTCCCTTTAGTTTTTATTGGCCCATAAATCCATCTCGAGTGATTTATAGAGTGAAGATGAGGAATAGAGATGGCCCCGTGCTGGCGTGAAGTAAGATGTTAACCTTTCACCTTTTTGGCTCCACTTTGCCTATTGTCAACAGATACAGAGTGACAAGGCAGCTACAGTTATCAAGAAAGATATTTGTTAGGAAAAGTAACAGTTATACAAAGAATGTTCTGGCTCTCTTATGGTTTCTGTTTGACAATTTTGGATTCAGTTTTGAATAGAGGCCTCTTTTTTTTTTTTGTGGGCTTTTGTTTTTGTTTTTCGAGACAGGGTTTCTCTGTGTAGCTTTGGCTGTCCTGGACTCGCTTTGGAGACCAGGCTGGCCTCGAACTCACAGCGATCTGCCTGTTTCTGCCTCCCAAGTGTTGGGATTAAAGGCGTGCACCAGCACCGCCCGTAGATGCCTCTTTTTAAGGCCAGGCAATGTAGACCTTCCAGGGTTCTTCTCTAGGATTGTTTGGCTTGCGAGCATAGATCCAAGGCTCTGATGGCTGTGTGGTAAGCATTGCTAGCTAAACGAAGCAGAGTCACATCTCCTATTGTATTATCAAGATCTGTATCATCAAGAGAGATGCTCACAATTGTGTGGTTGAGGAGAATCAAAGCCCTTGTGTAGGGAGCTGTAGTAGAGCTGCTAAGGAAGCCAGGTGGTCCTGTTTCCCAGCATGGATAAGTGCCCAAGAAAGTAAGGAAATGTGCAGAAACAAAAACAAAGCCATCATTTGCTCTGGTACCTCTTTTATTTAAAACAAACAAAAGCAAACATGCGTTTGTATTAACACAAAAGCATAATATGCAGAAAAAAATATATAGAAAAATGCAGTTTTTGTTGGTGGTGTGTGGTGTGTGTGCTCGTGCATACCTGGACCACCAGCACCTCAGGTGTGTCCTTTTATTTCTCTCTCATTGAACTGGAAGCTTGCTATTTCAGTTATGTTGGCTGGCCTTAAGTTTTCAGGAACTCTGCTCAGAAATGCTGCAGAGGTAAGCAAAAACTATGTTTTTTTTTTTTTTTAAACATGTGTGCTGGGTGTTCAAACTCAGGTCCTTATGCTTATGAAATAAGCTCTTATCCACTGAGCCATCTCCCCAGCCATCAGTTCTGTGTGTGTGTGTGTGTGTGTGTGTGTGGTTGGTGGTGGTGCTTAGATGTGAGAAGTAACGGGGGGGGGGGGGGGCAGGTTGAGTGGGTAGACAAAGTAAATTAGGTGCTAGCTTTGTACTATTTTTTTTCTAAAACCAATTATTCAAGTTAAAATTGAGTCAAGCTGCTCTGCTGCCTTAGCATGTGGCAGCATGGGCCACTCTTTCTCAGCCTACAGCAGTGATGGAAGAGAGTTGGGAGGGTGTCAGGCTTGAGGGTGACACACTTCATGTTTTGTTACTGTTCCTGGTTTCTCAGCCTCAGAGGCTTTGGGAATGTGGTAAGGCTGTTTGTCTTTGTACAGGGCAATGTATGTGCCAGTTTATTGAAGTTGATACTGCTTAAGCTTTAAAAAAATTATTATTTTGAAACAAGGTCTTACAATGTAACTAAGTATGGTCTGGGTTTTCACGATGTATCTCAGGCTGGATTTGAAGTCACAGTTCCCTGTCCCAGCTTTCTAGTGGCTGCGATCCTAGGCATGAGCCGTCTTGTCAGCTGTTGCCTAGGTGTTTTATTTATAGCTCAGCTTGTAGTTTGTATTGACTGCATTTTTCACCAGTAGGTTATTTTTTCTATATAGCTTTCCTTTAAGTTTCCCTCTCCATGTTTCCTTTGTGACACTGTCACTGCTGATGATGAACAGGTTACTCAGGAATGGGCACCACGGCCTCTCTCTTCTGGCCATGTGGTTACTGAGCATGTGTCCATAGGCTTCACTAGGGTTGGTATTTAGGAAGCCCCCAGATTCAGGTAGGGAAATGTTTTAAGGTGTGAATTTGTTTGGACAAATGTTCAAAGTAAACATCTAGATGTCTTCAGAGGGCTGGAGGAATGGCTCAGCAGTTATGAGCACTTACTGCTCTTGGAGAGGGACGTTTAGTTTCCCAAAAGTCCCACTGGGTGGCTCACAACTGCCTCTTGGGCAGGAACACAGACATATACAGACACAGACACATGAAAAAACCCTTTAAAACCTAAGAAAGTACTTTTGAAAAATGCTTGCAGGCAGATAGTCTTGTAAACTACTCTGTGTTTTACATGAACTATTTTTTACAAATGTACCTTATTTAAGGACATTAGAACAAAAATTAAAATTGTAATGTTTTTGTTTGCTAGCCTTTCTTTTCTTTCTTTCTTTCTTTCTTTCTTTCTTTCTTTCTTTCTTTCTTTCTTCCAAGACAAGGGTTCCTGTTTTAGCCCTGGCTGTCCTGGACTCACTTAGTACACCAGGCTGGCCTTGAACTCACAGAAACCCACCTGCCTCTGACTCCCAAGTGCTAGGATTAAATGGGTGTGCCATCACACCGCCTTGCTAGCTTTTGTTTCTAAGATAGAGTTTTGCTATGTAGCTCAGACTAGTTCATTGAGTAGCCCAGGTTGTCCTAAAACTCAAGACAGTTCTCTTGCCTCAGCTTCCCAAGTGCTGGAATTATAGCCACCACACCTGGCTCTGAAGTGCTTTTTGCATATCTTCCATGTAGATACTTACTACCATAAAGTTGTATTGTAACACATCTATTATTCTGTTTTCTGCTCTTTTATACTTAGATTTATCTTCTCTTTTTTCTTTTATCTTTGGTTTTTCCAGACAGGGTTTCTCTGTATAGCCTTGGCTGTCCTGGAATTCACTTAGTAGACTAGGATGACCTCAAATTCAGAGATCAGCCTGCCTCTGCCTTCTGAGTGCTGGGATTAATGGCATGTGCCACCACCCCTTGGCCAAGATTTATCTTTTCAATCATTTAGTCATTCCATAATGCTTAGTGATAGATCTTTCTGATGTAGGTACTATATTGGGAAATAAAACTCACTGTTGGTAAGGAGTCCACCTCAGTGGAGAAGCTGAAAGTCTCTCAGATGAGAACTGAAAATCATTGTGCAGTGTAATCTGTGATTCAAGACAGGAGATGATAATCATTGTAGATGTGCATAGGGGCTGTGGTCTAGGTCCTTACTAGTGCAGAAGAGAGGCCACCAGGAGGCCTGCTGGCTGTTCTCTGAGGGTGGGAGGAGTGGCAGGCGCTGACTATGAAAGGAGGGAGCTGCAGGGGTTTGACTGTGACAAGGATGAATGGGGCTGTGGACAGGCTGCAGGGTAGGCCGTGGCTAAGGCAAGAAAGACCTTGTGTTGATTTTCAGGAAAGGGGCTCAGAGAGATAATGAGATTAGCAGAGGGTAACTGCCTGTAAATCCCAGAAAGAAGTGTTGAGCTAGAAGCTGTATACCTTCAGATTTCTTCCTGAGCATACCTGTAGCTTCCCCACACCCTAGACATTTTCAGTGGACTTTTAAATGTTAGCCAAAATGGTACTGGGTCCTGTCTGCAATTTGCCAGGGCTCAAGGACATCTGGAGTCCATTTATGAGCTGGATATCATTCTGGTTGCAGATTACAGAAAAGAACCTAAATTAAATTATGCAGAAGAATTAGTATGAAGTTCCAGGCATCAAGATGTAGAAAGTGACCAGCTCTGGGACCAGTAGGACTTGAAGCTGCTCTGTCTCTCTTTGTAGCTCTTGGGACAGGCTTTGCTTCTGAGGACCAGCTTTCTGAGGTGTCCAGCTGGTAAGGTAGATGAAAGGTGCTGCCTGCTCTCTGCTGGTTCTGAGCTCAGGTTTGAAGGGAAAGGACTCTACTGATCAGTAGACCTCAGGAGCAGTCTCTGTGAGTCACCACCAGCTGTGACAGTGCTAGGCAGAAAGGGCACATGGCGGACGTTGCTACAGGGGCCCTTACTTCTCTTATGAGATGATGACAATAGCCTTGTTCATACAAAGACATCAGTCAGTCATGTAATGTGTCTCTTGTGTTGGTCTAGCCATATATAGGTGTTACAGAATTAGGGTAGTCTGTAGACCTGAACATTGTAGTCACCTGACCTTGTAAACATAGCATGATGCTGTTGTTACTCCATGCTAACAATGGGGAAATGCATTCTTAAGGTGACTGCCACTACAAAAAAAAAAAAAAAAAAAAAAAAAAAAAAAAAAAAAGAGGGGGCATAGGAAAAGAAACTGCCCTCTGTGCTGAGCCCTCGACTGTGTGACTGTTCAGGAGAGTTCCTTTCTCTGAGTGTAGGGAGGTCATCAATTCCCAGAAACAGGATTCTAAGATGGGGTGCTGGGCTATGCTTTCTTCTGGAATTTTGTTGCTAGGATCTCCCAGATGCAGATGAGAAGACTCAAAATACTCCGCAAGGAGCAGAAGTCTCATCAGAACAGCTTCATTGGGCACCGGCTATGGGCAACAAGTACTACCTACATTTCTTTTTCTCTTAGTGTGTTTATAATGTGCTGCAAAGCAATGGTACACTTAAATGTGAGCAATGACTGAGTTGCAAGCTTGTTGGGTGCCAGAAACGGCATTGTTCTCTTAACTAAGTTTTAGTGGAGTTCTTTCAGGAAGAATTCATCCTTTTCTTAAAATACACAGAGAATTACTGGCAAGCTATTAGGGATTTGGGGGCTAAACTAAAAGTGCTTTTATTTTGCAGTGTGCTGAATGTGACATTTGAGTTAATTATTTTTTGAGAACTTAGGTGACACCTCTAAACAGTATTTCGACTGTTTGCAGCTATTTTATTGGGTTCTTATACCTCTACTTCCCTTCCAGTCTTTATTCCACTCTAATGCCTTCCAACCCCCACCACTAGGTAGAAGACAACAAGGTTAGAGGGGAAAGGGGGCATAGACTTCTGTAGGCTGCTTCCTATTGAGTAGGGATGTAGATAGAGTTCCTTGAGGCAAGTGCAGTTTTCATCATCAGAATATCCAGCAGTCCAGCAGAACAGCAATCCAGAAATAGCAGCCAACAGGAGCAGCATCCTAACAGGTCCTCTCGGGGCTCCCCCATTTATACCCTCTCTAGAGTCCCCAGAATTAAACTATCTGCAGCTGGTGAAGTATGCACCTGTTGTGAAGCAGACTCTTATCTCACACCTGGGGTTAAAACAAAAACATATTTACATAATATAACAGGTTTTTGGTTTTTGGTTTTTTTTTTTTTTTTTTTTTTTTTTTTTTTTTCTGTGTAACCTTGGCTGTCCTGGACTCACTGTGTAGATCAGGCTGGCCTCGAACTCACAGTGATCCACCTGTCTCTGCCTCCTGAGTGCTGGGATTAAAGGCATGCGCCACCACGCCTGGATTGGTTTTGGTTTTTGAGACAGGTTTTTCTGTATAGTCCTTACTACACTAGAACTCACTGTGTAGACAAATCTGGTCTCTTACTCAGAGATCTGCCTGCCTCTTCCTCTCAAGTGCTGGGATTAAAGGAATGTACTACCATGCCTGACCTCATAACTAGGTTTTTTAAAGAAACCAAAACTCAAAGAGAAAAAACAAACAAACAAACAAACAAACAAAGAAAAAACAAGACCAAACTACACGACTCTGATTCCCTTGAATTTTTGGAGAATGTAAGAAAAGGAAAAGCTGGATTAGAGAGATGGCTCAGTAGTTAAGAGCAATGGCTGCTCTTCCAGAGGTCCTGAGTTCAATTCACCCATATGGCAGCTCACAATCTTATACTCTTTTCTGGTCTGCTGGCATACATGCAAAAGAACCATATTCATAAAAAGTCAATCTTTAAAAAAAGAAAGAAAAAGAAAAGTTGATTGTTGTTTTGCCTTCAGGTGATTGTATTATTTTATATTTAATTTTTACTATTTCTAACAAAAAGTGATTTTTATAGTATTAAAATTATCTGGAATGTAATAAAAATAAAGCTAACATTTTGAAGTGGGTATATCATAATTTGAAGCTATTAAACTACCATACAGTGTTGTCTGACTTGTATGTTTATTCCCTCAGTCCTTACATTCATGAGTGATGCTGCCATCTGCTTCTATGTTTGCTTTCAAAGAGAAATATCTTTCAGAATCATTAGGAGTTGTTTTGAACCTAAGGATTGGGATGTAGTTATAGCAATGGTAATGCTTAGTTAAATGGGTCAAGTTTGGTGGTTAAAAGAAAAGGTATTCAGCTGGGCGGTGGTGGCGCACACCTTTAGTCCCAGCACTTGGGAGGCAGAGGCAGATGGATCGCTGTGAGTTCGAGGCCAGCCTGCTCTACAAAGCGAGTTCAGGACAGCCAAGCCTACACAGAGAAACCCTGTCTCAAAAAAAAAAAAAAAAAAAACAAAAGACAAAAAAAGAAAAAGAAAGAAAGAAAGAAAAGGTACCCACTTTCTTCCCTTTTTGCCTGTGATCTAATTCCCTTTGAGAATCACAAGCATAATTACCTTCCTCTTGGATTTAAATATCATTTGACTGCTTAACAAAAGCTATAATCCTATAAAAATCTGCTGGTATATTTTGCTTTCTTTTTTAAAAATCACTTTGTTTAACATGACAAATTAATGCATATTACTGTGTTCTAAAGGGTGTTTTTTTTCATTGCTTTAACATAAAAAATTAATGTAAGTTAATATGTATTCTAACCAAGTAGAAGGAAAATATCTTTTCCAGCAAAGTCAAGATGAAATTTTATGAATTGCTTTTAGTGACAGGGGTAGCTTTCCTTTTCTTTTAGAACATCCACCCATGCTTGTATGTAGTTCTGTGTGTCCCTGTTCAATGCATGCCCTGCCATTCCTGCCAGCTTAGGGTTAGCAGGTATCATGTACTTGGCTGTCATTACTGTCATATGCCTTCAGTTCTATGGTGGACAGTGGAGAGGATGTTTGTTGTTGAACTTAAAAGATATGGGGTGGAATGTTGGCACATAACTGCTGGGTGGAAGGGAGCTTGTAGTGTGTCATAGAGGTGTCAAGTGGTCTGTATATCAGTGTGACCTGGAGCAGGGTGTTAGTGCCAGTGAGAGCTGTGTAGAAGGGCCTCAGCTGCTGCCTCAGGCTGGAGTAGCGGGTGTTGGTAGGAATGGAGGCTCACTTCTCCACTAAGCCATGGCTTGCTCATACTCCTGCAGTCCATCCTTCAGCTTGCAGACTGTGTTACCCATTAGAGGTATTATTAGAACAAAACAAATGTTATTTAAATGGCCACACATCACCTTCCAAAAAAGTATTTGAGTTTTTATGGGTGTTAAGCCCATTCCTTCTCCATTTTGGGGGGTAAATTACTATATTTACTTATTTATTTATTTTTTTTTTTCATGAGGTCCCATTTTTTTTTTATTAATTTATTCTTGTTACATCTCAATGTTTATCCCATCCCTTGTATCCTCCCATTCCTCCCCCCCCCCATTTTCCCATTATTCCCCTCCCCTATGACTGTTCCTGAGGGGGATTACGTCCCCCTATATATTCTCATAGGGTATCAAGTCTCTTCTTGGCTACTTGCTGTCCTTCCTCTGAGTGCCACCAGGTCTCCCCCTCCAGGGGACATGGTCAAATGTGAGGCACCAGAGTACGTGAGAAAGTCGTATCACACTCTCCACTCAACTGTGGAGAATGTTCTGACCATTGGCTAGATCTGGGAAGGGGTTTAAAGTTTACCTCCTGTATTGTCCTTGGCTGGTGCCTTAGTTTGAGCGGGACCCCTGGGCCCAAATCTGCCTATCATATTGTTCTACTTGTAGATTTCTAGGACCCTCTGGATCCTTTTATTTTGCTGTTCTCCCATGCGTCTCTCATTTAGAGTCCCAATAGGATGCCTTCCCCGCTGTCCCAGTTTCCTGGTAAGTGAAGGCTTTCGTGGGACATGCCCCTTGGGCTAGTATGCAGATATAAGTGAGTATATACCATTTGATTCTTTCTGCTTCTGGGTTAACTCACTCATTATGATCATTCTAGCTCAATCCATTTATCCACAAATTTCGGGAATTCCTTGTTTTTAATAGCTGAGTAGTATTCCATAGTGTATATGTACCACAGTTTCTTTATCCACTCTTCTACTGAGGGACACTTAGGCTGTTTCCATGTTCTGGCTATTATGAATAAGGCTGCTATGAACATGGTTGAGCAAATTTTCTTGTTGTGTGCTGGAGCATCTTCTGGGTATATTCC
This sequence comes from Acomys russatus, assembly GCF_903995435.1. Classification (NCBI taxonomy): domain Eukaryota; kingdom Metazoa; phylum Chordata; class Mammalia; order Rodentia; family Muridae; genus Acomys; species Acomys russatus. The sequence continues at coordinate 63,705,719 of NC_067145.1, forward strand.
AAGGAGTGGAATAGCTGGGTCTTGAGGAAGCCCTATTCCCATTTTTCTGAGATAGCACCAGATAGATTTCCAAAGTGGCTGTACTAGTTTGCATTCCCACCAGCAATGAAGGAGTGTTCCTCTCTCCCCACATCCTCGCCAGCATGTGGTGTCGCTTGAATTTTTGATCTTAGCCATTCTGATGGGTGTAAGATGGAATCTCAGAGTTGTTTTGATTTGCATTTCCCTGATGACTAAGGAGGTTGAGCATTTCTTTAAGTGTTTCTCAGCCATTTGATACTCCTCTGTTGAGAATTCTCTGTTTAGTTCCAAGCCCCATTTCTCAATTGGGTTATTCGGTTTGGTGGTGTTTAATTTCTTGAGTTCTTTATATATTTTGGATATTAGACCTTTGTCAGATGTAGGGTTGGTGAAGATTTTTTCCCAGTCTGTAGGCTGTCGCTTTGTTCTCTTGACAGTGTCTCCTGCCTTACAGAAGCTTCTCAGCCTCATGAGGTCCCATTTATTAATGGTTGACATTAAGGCCTGGGCCGTTGGTGTTCTGTTCAGGAAGTTGTCTCCTGTGCCAATATGTTCCAGGCTCTTTCCCACTTTTTCTTCTAAGTGGCTTAGTGTCTCTGGTTTTATGTTGAGGTCTTTAATCCACTTGGATTTGAGTTTTGTGCAAGGTGACAAATATGGGTCCAGTTTCATTTTTTTACACATAGACCTCCAGTTAGACCAGCACCATTTGTTGAAGATGCTATCCTTTTTCCATTGAATGGATTTGGCTTCTTTGTCAAAAATCAAGTGACCATATGTGTGTGGATTCATATCTGGGTCTTCGATTCGATTCCACTGATCAACCAGCCTGTTGCTGTGCCAGTACCATGCTGTTTTAAGTACTATTGCTTTATAGTATAGTTTGAGATCAGGTATGGAGATTCCTCCGGAGCATCTTTTATTGTACAAGATTGTTTTAGCTATTCTGGGTTTTTTGTTTTTCCATATGAAGTTCAGAATTGAACTTTCAATGTCTTTAAAAAATTGTGTAGTTATTTTGATAGGGATTGCATTGAATCTGTAGATTGCTTTTGGTAGGATTGCCATTTTTACTATGTTAATTCTCCCGATCCATGAGCAAGGAAGATCACGCCATCTTCTCAGGTCATCTTCAATCTCTTTCTTCAGAGTTTTGAAATTTTTTTCATACAAGTCCTTCACTTGCTTAGTTAGGGTAACTCCTAGATATTTTATATTGCTTGTGGCTAATGTGAAGGGTGTGGTTTTCCTAATTTCTTCCTCTGCAAGCTTGTCATTTGTGTATAGGAAGGCTACAGACTTTTTGAGTTAATTTTGTATCCAGCCAATTTGCTGAAGGTGTTTATCAGCTTTAGGAGTTCTCTGGTGGAGTTTTGAGGGTCACTTATGTACACTATCATATCATCTGCAAAGAGGGATAATTTGACTTCCTCCTTTCCCATTTGGATACCCTTGATCTCCTTTTGTTGTCTTATTGCTCTGGCTAGAACTTCGAGTACTATATTGAAGAGATATGGAGAGAGTGGGCAGCCTTGCCTTGTTCCCGATTTGAGAGGAATTTCCTTGAGTATCTCACCATTTACTTTGATTTTGGCTATCGGCTTGCTGTATATAGCCTTTATTATGTTGAGGAAAGTGCCTTGTATCCCCGATCTCTCTAAAACTTTAAACATGAATGGGTGTTGAATTTTATCAAATGCTTTCTCTGCATCCAAGGAGATGATCATGTGGTTTTTTATTTTCAGTTTGTTTATATGGTGGATTACATTGATGGATTTCCGTATATTAAACCATCCCTGCATGCCTGGAATGAAGCCTACTTGGTCATGATGAATGATATCTTTGATGTGCTCCTGTATTCGTTTTGCAAGTATTTTATTTAGTATTTTTGCATCTATGTTCATAAGAGAAATTGGTCTGAAATTCTCTTTCTTTGTTGAGTCTTTGTGAGGTTTAGGTATCAATGAGACTATGGCCTCATAGAATGAATTTGGTAATTTTCCATCCATTTCTATCTTTTGGAGTAGCTTGAAGAGTATCGGTATTAGCTCGCCCTTAAAGGTCTGGTAGAATTCTGCACTGAAACCATCTGGCCCTGGGCTTTTTTTTGTTGGGAGACCATCGATGATTGCTTCTATTTCTGTAGGGGAAATGGGACTATTTAACTTGTTTATCTGTTCTTCATTCAACTTTGGCAAGTGAACTTGATCAAGAAAATCGTCCATTTCCCTTAGATTTTCAAATTTTGTGGCGTATATGCCTTCAAAGTAGGATCTTATGATTCTTTGAATTTCATCAGTGTCTGTTGTTATGTCTCCCTTTTCATTTCTGATTTTGCTGATTTCAATACTGTCTCTCTGCCTTTTAGTTAGTTTGGCTAATGGTCTGTCTATCTTGTTGATTTTCTCAAAGAACCAGCTTTTGGTTTTGTTGATTCTTTGGACTGTTTTCTTAGTTTCTAATTTGTTAATTTCAGCCCTGAGTTTGATTATTTCCAGGTGTCTACTCCTCTTGGGTGTTTCTGCTTCTTTTTTTTCTAGGGCTTCCAGTTGTGTTGTTAAGATGCTTATGTGCGATGTTTCCAATTTCTTTTAAAGGCACTTAGTGCTATGAATTTTCCTCTTAGCACTGCTTTCAATGTATCCCACAAATTTGGGTATGTTGTTTCTTCATTTTCATTGAATTTCAGAAACTCCTTGATTTCTTTCTTTATTTCTTCCCTGACCCAGGTGTCATTTAGCAGAGAGTTGTTTAGTTTCCACAAACGTGTAGGCTTTTTGTTATTTCTGTTGTTGTTGAATTGCAGCCTAAGAGCATGGTGATCTGATAGGATACAAGGTATTATTTCAATCCTCTTGTATCTGTTGAGGCTTGCTTTGTGACCTATGATGTGATCAATTTTGGAGAAGGTTCCATGGGGTGCAGAGAAGAAGGTGTATTCTTTCTTGTTTGGGTGAAAGGTTCTATAGATATCTGTTAGATCCATCTGACCCATGGCATTGGTTAATGATGTTATTTCTCGGCTTAGTTTCTGTTTCAATGACTTATCCTTCAGTGAGAGTGGGGTGTTGAAGTCTCCCACTATTATTGTGTGGGGATCGATGTGTGGTTTAAGCTTTTTTAGGAGATCTTTTACATATGTAGGTGCCCTTGTATTGGGAGCATAGATGTTCAGAATTGTGATGTCATCTTGGTTGACTTTACCTTTGATGAGTATGAAGTGTCCTTCCTCATCCCTTTTGATTAATTTTGGTTGAAAGTCTATTTTGTTCGATACTAAAATGGCTACACCTGCTTGCTTCTTGTGACCATTTGCTTGGAATATTTTTTTCCAACCTTTTACCCTGAGGTAATGCCTTTCATTATGGGTGAGATGTGTTTCTTGGTTTGCAGGATCTCTGTCCAGGCCCTTCTGGCTTTTATGGTCTCTGCTGAGAAGGCAGGTGTAATTCTGATAGGTTTACCATTAAATGTTATTTGGCCCTTTTCCCTTGCAGCTTTTAATATTTTTTCTTTGTTCTGCATGTTTTGTGTTTTGATTATTATGTGGCGGGCAGTTTTTCTTTTCTGGTCAATTCTATTTGGTGTTCTGTAGGCCTCTTGTATGTTTAGAGGCATCTCTTTCTTTAGATTGGGGAAATTTTCTTCTATGATTTTGTTGAGAATAGTTTCTGGGCCCTGGAGTCTGATGTCTTCTCTTTCTTCAATGCCTATTATCCTCAGATTTCTTCTTTTCATGGTGTCCTTAATTTCTTGGATGTTTTGTGTCAGGAGTTTTCCAGATTTGGCATTTTCTTTAATGGTTGATTCAATATCTGTGATTGTATCTTCTAGCCCTGAGATTCGTTCTTCCATCTCTTGGATTCTGTTAGAAAAGCTCACCTCTGTGTTGCTCGCCTTCTTCTCTGAGGTCTCACGTTCTCGTTTTTCTTCTGTCTGTGTGTTTATCATTGAATCCATTTTCATTTTCAGATCTTGAACTGATTTTTTGATTTCTTTCATCTGATTTTTTGTATATTCCTGAGTTTCTTCCATTGCCTCTTTATAGGTCTTCAGAGCTTGAACCGTTTTAGTTATTTCTTTCATCTGGTTGTTTGCATTTTCCTGCAATTTTTCCAGTTCCACTCTATGTGCTTCTTTTATGTCTCTCACCTGTTTGTCTGCGTCTTCCTGCATTTGATTACGAATTTTATTTGTTTCCTCCATTATCATCCTCATTACTAAGGATTTGAGGTCATTTTCTTGTATTTCCGTTGTATTTGAGTTCTCTGGGTGGTTTTCTTTGGGATAGCTGGAAACTGGAGACGCCATGTTGTTTTGGGGTTTTTTGCGTATGCTTTTTCGTTGTCCTTTAGACATCTTGCCGTCTTTGTTTTTGTTGGGTAGCTTCCAGAGTTGAATGGAGGGTGTCTGACGATAGATTCACTTGTTTTCTTACGATTTCCCTAGGCTGCGAGCTCAAAGCTTCACTGGTGTGGATGTTAGGAGGTAAGCCCTGTTGTTCTGGTCTCTCACAGCCAGTGATCCTCAGTCCCCCTCTGCTGTGGATCCTGCAATTGTTCTGGGTCTCTGAATGAGCGTTGGGTCAGGCCAAGGTATCCACAGCCTTCTGTGTTCCCTGCCAAGTCCAGCCAGGAGCACTGGGACCGAACCACGGGCAGAACTCAGCTAGATTCTCAGGGCCTGAACCGTCTGCCAAGCTCAGCTAGGGATTTTGGGCCCAAAATGCACACAGGGTCCAGCCAGAATTTTTGGGCTGGGACTACGCACCAAGCTCCACTAGGGCCTTTTGGCCCAAAGTGTGTGCTGTGGTCAGTTATTGACTCAGGGCCCGAACTGACCACCAATCTCAGCCAGGAATTCTGGATTCAAACTGCACACTGTGTCCAACCAGAGTCTTAGAGCTGGTGGAACCGAGAGCTCTGTCCAGCCTGTGCCACAGCAGGAGAACTGCGGCTGCTCTGAGTTAGCGCCAGTGGTGGAACAAGTGCTCCGCCCAGACTGTGTCACCACAGGGGAGCTGCCGCTGAGCTGAGGTGGTGCCTAGGATGGAACCGAGCACGTCACCAAGCCTGTGCCACAGCAGGAGAACTGCAGCTGCTCTGAGTTAGCGCCAGTGGTGGAACAAGTGCTCCGCCCGGACTGTGTCCCCGCAGGGGAGCTGCCGCTGAGCTGAGGTGGTGCCTAGGATGGAACCGAGCACGTCACCAAGCCTGCGCCACAGCAGGAGAACTGCGGCTGCTCTGAGTTAGCGCCTGTGGTGAAACCAAGTGCTCCTCCCAGACTGTGTCACCGCAGGGGAGCTGCCGCTGAGCTGAGGTGGCGCCTAGTGTGGAGCAGCGTGCTCAACTAAGCCTGCGCCACAGCAGGGGAGCTATGGCCACGCTGAGTTAGTGCCTCAGGCAGAATTGTTTGCTGGGCCGGGCCAATACCCGGGATTCTGGGGCCGAACTGTCCGCAGAGTCCAGTCTGGGTCCAAAGGCTCCACGCGACCCAAATCCTGCCCCGAGTCCCCTCTCCCGCAGCAATTCCCACCAGCCACCACACCAGTCGCCTCCACCGGAAGGCTATGAGCTGCAAACCTCAGCTGCCGCTGCTGGTGCCGCTGGTGCTGCTGCCTCTGCCGCTGCTGCTCCGATCACTATATTTATTATTATCCTGTTTGTGTATGATGTGTATGTGAGTGGGATTCAGAGGACAACTTCTGGGACTCGGAATCAAACTCAAGTTGTTGGGTTTTCACAGCCTTCACCTGCAGAGCCATCTTGCTGGCTCCTTATGCTACTGTTTTGTTTGTTTGTTTGTTTTTTGTTTTTTGTATTTGAAAATGGGTTTACAAAGTAACAAGCTTTCATATGGGATTTTCATATATACTTCATTTTAGTTGATTTCCTCTCTCCATCTCTCTGCCCTTGCCTCCTAAATATGATCCTATGATGGATATGTGATGATCTATGGCGACCTTAAAAGCCATTTTATTATTAAAATAGCACATGGGATTTATACATGCTTGTTTCAAAATTAGTCATAATACTATCATCAAGTCATTAATATTTTTATAGAAATTTCTTGATTTTTTTCATATACTTCAATGGCAACTTTTATAGACCACAAATAACATACTTTTATAAATAAAATTTTGTTTGTCTTAGGAATTGGAAATTAGGCAACATTGCTTTGGCCCCAGGAGACCAAGTGCTGCTCTTGTTTGAGTCTAAATAAATTCCAGTTTAGTAGATTTGCTTTGATTTGCCTATGAATGCTTTTAACTTGGAGGAGAATTGCCCATCTGAGGGTAGAGAGGGCTACAGTCTCGGAAAGCCGGTTAGAGCTCAGTGAAAAGCCAGTAGTATGCATTGCTATGTGTAACATTCCAAATAATCTTTTTTTTTTCTTTTTAAATTTGAGACAGGGTTTCTCTGTTTATCTCTGGCTATCTTGGAACTTGCTCTGTAGATCAGGTTGGCCTCAAACTCACAGCAACTCACCTGCCTCTGCATGGATTAAAGATGTACACCACCAACCAGCCTGACCTCTTCCTTCCTTTCTTTCTTTCTTTCTTTCTTTCTTTCTTTCTTTCTTTCTCTTTACATTACAGAGTGGAAGTGATTGGATAGGTAGACATAACTTTCTATGCACCACTGATGCCTAATGCATATTTATTGAATAAAATGGATTTAGCAAAATAAAATGAATAAAATGAAAGATTAGATGTAGGTCAAGCTTCTCTTAAGTTCTATTCTATCTCAAGTTCTATTCTATTCTGTCTTTAGAATAATAGTGCCCATAAGTGAGGTTGTAGATACTTTTGCAATCATCTTATTATTGTGTGACAGGTGTATAACAGATATGGAATGGTTCAGCATTTTATTTCAAACAATTAACTTTGTGTGTGTTTTGTGTCTGCACATGTGTGTGGAGGCCAGAGGTGTCTTTCTAACTAAGAGTGTCTCTTAGTTTTTGAGACAGAGTCTCTCTCTCTCATTGAACCTGGAGCTCACTGGCCACTTAGTCTTGCTAGATCAGTGAGCTTCATTGATATGCCTGTCTCTGCTTTCCCATCACTAAGGTGACGGATGCTTGCCACCATGCTTGCCTTTGCATGTGGGTGCTGGGGATCTGATTTCAGGTCTGTATGTTTGCACATCAAGCACTTTGCCAACTGAGTCATCTCTCTAGCCCATAAAACAATTATATTGCAAAAACAGAACTCCTTCCCTAGAGAGCCAGCTGGCTGATGTAGAGTGGAGGTCACATATGTGTGGGTTGCATTCTTGTCTCAAATTATCCTCTCAAGCATCGGCTAGACTTGACAGAAAAGTAAAGAAGTGAGATGATGTTTGTGTTGAAGACATGTAGGAACATGGTGCCTGGTGTGATTTCAGTATGTGTGTGTGTGTGTGTGTGTGTGTGTGTGTGTGTGTGCGCGCGCGCGCGCGCGCGCAACTATAGTGTGATGACCATAGACATGGTATGGTATGTGTGTTTATGTTTGATGATAAAGCAGATCCTTTTACATACTATTATTCTGAATAGAATTAGTGAGCAAAAGGTCTAAGGTAAGGATGGTATTTGTAGATGACTGTGTCCTTCTTTCTTTCTTTTCTTTTTCTTTTTTGAGTTTAACTTGATACCCAGTAGCCACTGCGTCTGCACAGAAGTTTGTACACGTGCTCTGCAACTCTGTGGTAGTCGTTCCAGCATTTTCACCAGCAGTTCCCCTTGGGCAATCTTCTGGAAGTTAGAAACTGCTTCATGTCCCATACTTGGGGACATAGGACTTCCAGAAAGGAGGAGTCCCCTGTAAATTGCATTTCTGGCTTTCAGGTGGTTCTGATGTTACTAACATTTTGGAGCTACTGCTTTACTAAAATCAGATTATAACATATTTCTAAGAAAAGAGGCCAAATCCTGAAACACCAAAACAAGTATTTCTTTAAAATGGGCTTGGTAAGAAAAATGATTTCATTCTCATATAGAAAATATTTCACACTGGTAAGCACTATTTAAGATAGTCTAAATGGGATGTCTCCCTCAATTCTCTCCCCTCAGAGCTCAGGGAATCCCAAGGAAGAGGAGGTGGAAAGACTGTAAAAGCCAGAGGGATGGAGGACACCAGGAGAACAGAGCCCTCTGGACTAACTAATCACAGAGACTGAAGCAGCAGGCACAGGCCCTGCTTAGGTGGGCACCAAGTCCTCTGCACATGTATTATAACTATTAGCTTATTGCTTTTATGAGACTTACGACTGTGAGAACAAGTGGGTCTGACTCTTTTGCCTGCTCGTGACACTTTTTCTCCTATTAGGTTGCTGTGTGTAACTTCAATATGGTAGTTTTTGTTTCATCCTGTAATACTTTATTTTGTTATATTTGGTTGTTATCTCTTAGAAATCTGTTGTTTTCTAATGAGAGATAGATCTGGAGGGGAGGAAGGTGGGGAGGAACTGGGAGAAGCAGAGTATATTGCATGAGAAAAGAATCTATTTTCTTTATTATTATTTCTTTATTTGCTTTTACATATACATTTATATTATTACACATATATGCAATAAACTATATACAGCAAGAAGGACCATGAAACAATTAGGAATTATATAAATATTACATTCATAGTGTTTTGCCTATTTGTATTTGGTAACCTTGGAGAAAACATCTTTCGTATCTTGGTGAGTTTACAGTTCTGAATGTAAATCATTATCTATCACATATCATCTCTACCAACCTAAAAACACCTATCTAGACCTAAAAATAACGTAACCTCTAAACAACTAAGCTTAATTATAAAACTAAACTATCTTTTCAATAAAAGGAAAAAATAAAAAAGGAAGAAATTAGGTTTTCTCATTAGTAAGATATTTTAAGTAATGTCCTTCTGCCCAATATGTAGAAATATACAAAAAAACATTGAGTACTATCTAGTATACCCTGTTGAATTATCTGTATACTTTATTATCTTTAAGTGAACATAAAAAACATTTGGGTATGGGCATGGTGGCATACACTTTTAATCCTAGCACTCTGGAGGCAGAGGCAGGTGGATCACTGAAGAGTTTGAGGCCAGCCTGGTCTACAAATCGAGTCCAGAGTTCTGTTACACAGATAAATCTTGTCTCTAAAAGCAAAGCAAAGCAAAACAAAAATTGTAGAAAATTGATATTATTATAACTAACTCTTTTGTCCATAATTTACAGATGAATTTTATTAAAAAATTGATAGAAGCTAGGTGTGGTGGCACATGCGAACGCCTGTGATCCTGGCCCTCAGAAGGCAGAGGCAGGTGGATCAGTGTGAGTTTGAGGCCAGCCAACCTGGTCTACAAAGTGAAATCAGGACAGCCAATGCTCCACAGAGAAACACTTTATTGAAAAACCAAAATAAACAAATAAGTAAATAAATAAATAAATTATTAGGCCACTCCTAATTTTCTTGCATTTTTTAAAATAGTGGAGGGGATATGAAACAATTTATCAATTTTAACACATGATTTCCCCTTTATGTTCTAATATTAAGATAAGCAACAATCGTAGCCAGCAGTAGTTTTGCTTGGCTACTAAAAATTAAGGTAGATGTTGAATTTGCTTTACCAAGTATTGACTGAAAGAAGCAACAGTTGATCAGCAGCAAGAGAAGGGTTGTCATTAAGGCATTGCCTTTGTGAGATGATGTGGTGGGAGGTAATGCTATCCTCAAGGTAACTAATATCAAATTATGAGCATGGGCCCAGAAGTGGTGGCAAGAAAGAGTGATCCAGGCTCAGAAGCAGTGCCAAACTCTGTGCGTGCATATTGTAACCAGAGTTGCCGGTTACTGGCTTTGTTTGTGCTTGATGGGGTCGGAAGTGTATGAGAAGGTTACTACTGTCCTGTCATGGTCACAGAGGGGCCTTGTTTACTCCTAGGGCATAAAAAGGAACACTAATGGCTTACTCTGCAAGTTGCCCTTCAGGGTAAATTCTCTACAGTTACACAGAAAGGTTGAAGCTGTGTGTGTTTTCCCATTTATCACCTAGAAGAAGGTGATGTGACCTTGGGATCTTTAAAGAGCTAGTGAACTTTTTTTTTTTTTCTGACACAGGTTTTTCTCTGTGTATCCCTGGCTGTCCTGGACTCACTTTGTAGACCAGGCTGGCCTCCAACTCACAGAGATCCGCCTGCCTCTGCCTCCCAAGTGCTGGGATTATAGGTGTTTGACATGGCACCCAGTTTACGGAACTTTTTCTTTTTTCCCCTCTGAGATAGAGTTTCTCTGTTTAGCCTTGCCTGTCCTGGACTTGCTGTGTAGACCAGGCTACCCTTGAACTCATAAAGATCTGCCTGCCTCTGCTGGGATTAAAGACATGCGCCACCATGCCTGGTTTACAGAACTCTTTTTAAGTTAAATTATTAACAGTAATTAATTTGTTGTGCGTGATCTTGGATGTCTTTTTTGAGAGGAAGAGAGGCAAAAGCCCCCTTTAACAAGGCTTAGATTGACACGTGAAATGTCTCACAGTAGGCCAGTTCCATTGGGATTAACATATTTATGCATGTGTGTCCATGTGTCCTGTATGTATAAACTCAGTTAACATGTTGGTTGGGGATAACCTCCCTTTTGGGGCACATGTAGTGCTGGGGCTACCATGTCTGTCCTGTCTTTTTATACTGTCCTTACTTCTTTGGGACTGAGGGAATGCTGATTTCTACTCTGCTTTCCTTTGTGAGCTTGGTTTATTATTATTTTTATTTTTAGGGTGTGGTGAGACACTAGTGCAAGAGATCGTTCTCATAGCCTTTCAAGGAAGCGTTGTGCTTTAGGATGTCTTCCCCCAATGCTGGTGGCTCAGTTACCTCTGACTGCCGTTCTCCATATAGAACAGCCAGTCCCTCTAAAGACAGGCTATATATTCTTTTTGCTAAAATTTAGTTTTCTAACATTTGGATACTTGCTGCTATTGTAAGACATGGTTTTTAATCTAAACACTGGAGGAACAGAACTCTGTACAACCCTGATAGAAGGCCTTAGGGTGCACTCATGCAGCCTGTCCTGCTTCCTGGGTGCCCTGCCAGCTGTTGGAATGTGCAGGCAGCTGCTGTGCCCTGTGGAGGCCAGCCCCTGTTTGTGGCCTTGTGGAGGAAATATATACACCCAGGAGCATGGGGAGCAGCGGAAGGAGTTGCAGAGTACCCTGGGAATGCCTAGAGTTAACAAGAGTGAAACACTTAAACCATACAAGCCAGACAGAGGAAGAATTTTCTAGCACATGTGGAAGTTGATTTTTGATTACCCCAGTGAGTAATGCTGTAAGTCTTTCTTCCTGGTGCCCAGCATGAAGTATAATGATGCTGGTGATTCGCGGTGATGTAGGCGACGTGTCTAACCTTGATCAGGATTTAATCTATACAACAGGTACAGTCTGTACATTTTAAGATGGGAGACTTATAATATAATCCATTATATGTAGTGGAAATGTTACTTTTCATTAACAAAGTCAGATGCCTCTTGTGTGGACTTTCTGATATTTGGAGAGGAGTTTTAAATCTGCCAGAAGGTGCATCCAAAACAATTTATTGGCTTTTATCAAAACCCTTCCTATGCTGTTCATCTTGAGATAAAGATCCCATTGTGTCACTTATATGCTGGAAATGCACAGATCTTAATGTACGCACAATTACTACTTAAAAAATCAGTAATAAGGCAAGGCTAGCTGTTTATTAATTTCTTTTGGTGAATCACATCTGTGATGAGCACATAGTGCTTGTCTGCTGACCTGTGGTGTGTCCCCACTTGTCTGCTGACCTGTAGTGTGTCCCCACTTGTCTGCTGACCTGTGGTGTGTCCCCACTTGTCTGCTGACCTGTGGTGTGTCCCCATTTGTCTGCTGACCTGTGGTGTGTCCCCACTTGTCTGCTGACCTGTGGTGTGTCCCCACTTGTCTGCTGACCTGTGGTGTGTCCCCACTTGTCTGCTGACCTGTGGTGTGTCCCCACTTGTCTGGTGACCTGTGGTGTGTCCCCACTTGTCTGCTGACCTGTAGTCCACTTGTCTGCTGACCTGTGGTGTGTCCCCACTTGTCTGCTGACCTGTGGTGTGTCCCCCACTTGTCTGCTGACCTGTGGTGTGTCCCCCACTTGTCTGCTGACCTGTGGTGTGTCCCCCACTTGTCTGCTGACCTGTGGTGTGTCCCCCACTTGTCTGCTGACCTGTGGTGTGTCCCCACTTGCCTGGCTTGTGTATTGTAGTTTACCAGTACAGCTTCCAGAGCAGAGACTGCAGCTTAGGGGCTAGGCATGTCTAAACTGAAGCAAACATTTTAGAATCCTTTGTAGCTTTAGCTGCATCAGAAGACATGTTTATTTTATAACAAAAGCCACACAGTCAGATATATTTTTAGGGTCATGGGACCTATGTCATGGAAGCAGGTGGTGCCTAAACACATGTTAAATTGAACTCATGGCAGAAAGTTCAGAATGAGACTGGTAAGTTTCATAGTTTATCTTTTGGAGCCTTTCTGAGAAGGGAAGCAAGGACCAGATGTTTTCCCATGTGAACTTCTGGTGGTTGTTGGTCTGTATCAAGGGCATTCTGCTACACAGCCCAGGAATGGAGTTGGAGCCTGCAAGGTATGAAAGGATGTGTTGGACTATACCCCTTTCTACCAGTCAAGGTGCATCTGGAATTTTAAATGTTAAACTTTGAGACCTTTATTTTTCTTGAATTATTCATGAATAAATGCTAGAGACACACTCATGTGTCCATAAAACAGAAACAGGAATTTCACTATGTAAAATTTACCACCAAAATGGACTGTAAGGAGAGAGAGGACCCTGACCTGCATCAACTCTTTCCTTATTCTTCAAGATTGAATGTTGTCAAATTCAAGGTCATCTGCTAAATCATGTTGGTGGCTTGCCTTTTCCAGTACTGTGTTTCGGGAACTTAAATATTTAGTTGAAATGTGTGAATGAATTGGTAATATAATCTTATTCTTCGTAAGAGCTTTTTGGTTTCTCATTAGAATTATTTACCTGAAGCAAGCTTTGCCTGCTGCCAGCATGAAGAAGCAGTGGTATAGTGGGGATGCCAAATTAAGTACAATTTCCCTAAATAGAGCCTGTTTTTTTTTTCATACACTTAAAAAAAATCCATGTATTCATCAAACATGTACCAAGAGCTTGTCATCTTGGTTGCCTAGTCACTGTTTGTATATATTTTTAAAGGGTTCCTGCCATCCAGATGCTTTTCCATAGTAGTTTTTTTTTTTTTTTTATTGTTGTTGGTTTTTTTGTTTTTTGTTATTTTTTTTTTGTGTGTGTGTGTGTGTGTGTGTGTGTGTGTGTGTGTGTGTGTGTGTGTGTGTTTGTTTTTCGAGACAAGGTTTCTCTGTGTAGCCTTCGCTGTCCTGGACTAACTTGGTAGACCAGGATGGCCTTGAACTCACAGCAATCCACCTGCCTCTGCCTCCTGAGTGCTGGGATTAAAGGCGTGTGCCACCACTGCCTGGCTAGTAGTTCTGTTTTTGTTTTTATTAGAAAACATTTTCTCAGCAATCAGCTGCTGCCCAGCCCTGTTTGTTCTCATCTGTCCTCTACTTGGCTGGGGCCTATGATGAGATATATATACACACACACACACACTCCATATACAATACACACACACACACACACATACACACGCATGCATATATATATATATATATATATATACGCAGAGGAAGAACAGAGAAAACAGGCGATTAAGGCTTTGTGTAGAGAAAAATCAGAGCCATTCATTGTATTATTCTTAGCATTTTAGTATGTTTGAACATTTATATAATAAAAATGGGGGAAATTAAATCTGGAAGTTAAAAAAAGTTAATTTGAAACTGTACTTTTGTAGATTATGACAAAGTTAATCTCTTCTGTCATTGCTGTGACAAAATACTTGACAGAGGCTAACTAAAGGAAGAAAACTTATTTTTATTCACAGTTTGAAGGTATAGCTAGCCCATTGTGGCAGGAAAATCATAGCAGCAGGGGCCTCATGTGACTAGTCCCATTGTGCCTGAAGTTAGGAAGCAAACAGATGTATGTTGGTGCTCAGCTCCCTTCCTCTCCTTTCCTTTCTATTCAGTTTGAGACCCTACCACAGGATGGTGTCATCCACATTCAGGGTGGGCCTTCCTTCCTTAACCTCTTTAGAAATGTCCTAAAGACATACTCAGAGATGTGTTTCCATGGTGACTTCAAATCCAGTCAGGTCGATAAGATGAACTGTGACACACTGAAGAATTGAAGTGTGCATGGTACTCTAAGTGCTTTGGGATTTCTTTCTCTTAGGTTTGCTATGTGGCTTATTTATAAAATGAAGTTATTTTATGTTTACTTAAGAGTGTAAATGATACCAAAAATATTTAGTTTGATTTGTCTTAAAAATGGCAGAAATGCTCCAGGGGCAGTGGTGCAAGCCTATAATCCTAGCATCCAGGAGGCAGAGGCAGGCATATCTCTGTGAGTTCAAGGCCAGCTGTCTACAGAGTGAGTCCAGGATAGCTAGGGCTACAATGAGAAATCCTGTCTTGAAAAACCAAATCAAACCAAAAACAAACAAAAAACAGCAACCACCACCACCACCAACAACAACAACAAAACAAACAAAAGGGAGAAATGATTGGTTGGAGAAACTGCCTGAGTTAATTTCTATGACTGGTGCTCTTAGAGGCAGTCACATGAAAAGCTTAAGTTAGTCTGACTTGATGGTCATCTACACAGGGTTTAGTTTAATGTCACCACTCCCCTATTCTAGAGATAACTTCTTGCTTGTCTCTCTTCCTTCATTCTGCGGGTTCATCAGAGCAGAGTCAGTCGGCCTTTCCATCTATAGGTGGATGTGAGAAAGCCCCGAGGGCATCTGCTGTCCTTCTATGTCCCTTGCAGCAGAGAGATGCCACCTAATGGTGCCTAGTTAGGCAGGCAGTTCTGGACTTTCACTTTAGAAGTGAGGGACCAAACTCAATGGTTTGAGGCATACATTCCAACTCCTTTCCCCAGGCACATCCATGATCTCTGGTGTTGTCTGCAGTGTTTAGCTTCCCTCCTTCAGTGCATTCTTCATTGTTTTCTCCTAAGTATTATCAATAAACTCAGGGCTATCTCTTGTGACCTGGACTAGGAGTTCAGCTGCTATTTTTCAGGACACAAAGCTGGGAATTACAAAGATGACATGACCACCCACTCAATTGCCCTTGTCTTTCCTGACCACACAAACACCTACTCACTGTAGTATGTGGGAAAAATGAGACCTCATGTTGAGGTCAGTAGATGATTGTGAACTCAGACCCTGAATTCTAAGTATTAGACAATACTGACTGCCATGTGCCCTGCTGAGAAGTATTCTTATTGTTGTATTTATAAGAAAGGATGGTTTGGGAAGCATGCTTTCTAGATACTTGGGCTTGTTGCATGTTTGGTAGGAGTTGTGTGTAGTGTTTAGTCCATGTACCACGAGACTAGATCAGACAGATCTTGTTGAACTGACTTGTTATCTCTGCTGTTGCTAATGATAATGTCTCATGTTTTTGTGGAAGACCTAAACTTACCTGTACTCTTGGTCAGGATAAGAACAGTGATGGAGCATCATCACGGTGCTGAACACAAGCCAGGCCTGTGAATCATAGCTATATGACTCAGCTTGGGTCACGTGTAATACTTGGTTCAGGTTGGCAGTTTGAAAGCTCCTCATAGGATTCCAATGCACAGAAGATAATTAAGAAGCCCTTCTGATGCTGGGTGTGGTGGCAGCACTTAGGAGGCAGAGGCAGGTGGATCCCTATGAGTTCAAGGCCAGCCTGGTCTACAAAGTGATTCCAGGACAGCCAAGGCTACACAGAGAAACCCTGTCTTAAAAAACAAACAAACAAACAAACAAAAAGCCCTTTTGTACTCAAGTTTGTACTTGAAATTCAAACTGCTATTTCACAGATACTATATTTCTCTGATCAGTAAGCTGGTAGAAATGGGTAATAAATACAATGACTTGTATCCTACTCCACAGGCTCCTATCTTAGAAGCAACTAGGTAAGTACCTTTAATACATAAATACATCCCTTCAAAGGCACCATGGGAAAGATGAAATGGCTGGTAATGTGCCAAATGGCCCATTTGCTTCCTGGTTGCCTCCTTTCACCAGGCTGTGTGTGATAAACAGCCTCTCCGTGGTTTCTGAGATGACTCCATGGTTCCTAAGATGGTCTCTCTATGGGGGATATGGAGTCTGAACTGTACATCTACTGTAACCAGGGAAGATTTACAGTGGAGGTACTGGGACACCAACCCTGCCATAAAACTTTAGACCCACAATTTGTCCTGCCAACAAGATGTGCAGGGGTAGAAATGATGGAGCAGAACTTGAGGGAAGGGCCAACCAATGACTAGCCCAGCTTGAGATTCATGCCAACACTCTTGGTGATATTCTGCTATACTTACAGACAGGAGCCTAGCATAACTGTTGTCAGAGAGGCCTCACCCAGCAACTGATTGAAATTGATGCAGAGACCCACAGCCAGACATTAAGAGGAGGTTGGGGAATCCTGTGGAAGAGGGAGAGGAAAGATTGACTGAGCCAGTGGGGTCAAGGACACCTACAGAATTAACTAACCTGGGTGCATAAGGACTCAAAGAGACTGAATTACCCACCAGAGAGCATGCATGGGACAGACTCTGTTCATATGTGACAGATGTGCAGCTGTGTCTTTATGTAGGACTCCTAAGGCAGGATCAGGGGCTGTATCTGACTACACTGCCCGCCTTTGGACCCCTTTCCTCCTTTTTTTTTTTTTGGTTTTTAGACATGGGGTCTCTCTGGGACCCCTTTCCTCTTAATGGGCTGCCTTGTCTAGGCTCAGTAGAAGATGAAGAACCTACTCTTCTAATGCAACTTGATATGCCAAGACTGGTTGATATCCAGGGATGCCTCCCCTATTCTGAGGAGAAGAGGAGTGATGGATGTTGGGGAGGAGGAGGGGAGAGGGAGAAACTGGGAAGAGGGGGAGCTGTGATCAGGATGCAAATAAATAACCTAATTAATAATAAAAAGAGATTTGTCTCAATCTAAACACAGTTAAGAAAAAATACTTCTATTTCCTCTAGTGGTTTGCTGATGTGTTAAGAGCTTTGAAACCTAGAGGTGCTAAATGCTAACCTGCCCTACTCTCTAGACCTTATTTGTCATGAAGGGCTATAGTTACGCAGTACTGGTATTCATGGTTAGCTGTGTATCAGGTGTGCTCACAACTGTTACTGTACAATGGACCCCCTGCAGATGAAATAATCTTCTGCAGATTTAATTATAGTGGAGATCACTGTAACTGTGTACCTCCCAAGGGACTGAGAAAAGCTTGGGAAATAAAAGAGCCAAGAATATATTTTTGTAGAAGACATCTTACTTTCTCCCAAAATATGTGAAGCACTGTATACCAAACAAAGTGATGCTTATTGTCTTAGTTATTTTGAATAAGTTATTAATGAAAATGAAAAAAAGAAATAAAAGGACATGACTGCTTCTAAGGGATTGAGGTTTTAAAATTATAAATATAAGGGACTAACACAGGCAGAGGCATTGGGAGAGTAAAGAAAGAACATGACTGGCAAACTGAACTGGGCCATGTGAGTGCAGAGGGGAGGGGGAAGCCAGGAGGTCAGCAGAGTTGGAACTAAGAAGCAAAAAGGCCGAAAGACAAGTATAGCCAGAATGTGTGGGCTATATAGGAATTAGAAAAGCTGAGGGAAGGAAAACTCAGCCCAGTTCCTGTCTTGAAGAGTTTAGGGTAGCAGGCTAGGTATACCAGCCAGGATGACTCCTTAACAGGTAAGGGCTGAGGGTGACCATTGGCCAAATTCTCCTTTGATGTGTTCCTAGGCACCTCAGCCATGTGTCCAAATTACTTAAAATTATTTTAGTTACATAGGTTAATAATGAAAACGATGTTGTTGTTGTTGTTGTTTTATTGAGACATGGTTTCACTTTGTAGTCCGGGCTGTCCTGAAAATGAAAGTGTAGCTCAACCTGCCTTAGTCTCCCCAGTGTAGTGCAGACACTACAGACATAAGCCACCATGCTCAACCAAAATAATTTTAATAATTTAATATTTTTATTTTAGTTCACTATTTTAAATCATGTAAGTTGATTTTTGTAAATTATTTTAGTCAGTAAAGCAGAACTGATATTGATTTGGGAGCCCTTCTGAGGAGTTAGGAAGGATAGTGAAAAGAGATACGCTGAGGGCAGGTGGAGTAAATTTCCCTGTGAGACGCTGTCAGCAGCAGCAGGAGAGCTGGCCCAGAAGACTGATTTCTGCAGCATCTCCCAGCAGCACTGACTCTGTCCTCAGCAGCTCTGCAGACTCAGAGCTGAGTCCTCTGTGTTCTTGAGCCCTGCAGCTGCCTGTGCAGGGTTGTTCCTGAGGTGCTTGAGAGCAGCTGGCATGTGGGTGGAGCCCAGAACTCTGGCCTGGATTCTGTGGCTGTAGGCTTTAGTTTTTGTTTGACCTTCTGACAAGATTTACCCAGTTCCTGGAGGGCAAGAAACCCTTCTCCTCCAGCATTGTGTTCCCCACTGCCCTGCTTACTTCATCCTAGAGGCCCTCATTGTGACAAGATGGCTCTGTAATGCAGTCCAACAGGAACCAGTACATTGGGCAATGCTCTCCTAACTATCTGTACACGAAACATGTGAAAGGCCATGCCTTAGTTTTGGAGTGTTTATATAAGAAAGCTACTAACAGACAATGTTCACTTATACTTAAAAAAATTATTCAATCTCTTCACAGCCTGATTCCAGCCCACTGCCTTCTCACCTCCTAGTCACCCTCATGCCCCTCACCTCACTTCCTCCCCTCCTTCTCAGAGAAGGGGAGCCCCTAAGGTGTACCAACCCACGCTGGCACCTCAAGTCACAGCAGGACTAAGTGCATCTTCTCACTTGTACTTTTAAGGCAGGGTTAAATGGATATTACGAACTCCTGCTTTGGGCCACCACATATTTGATTTATTTAATACAATGTTCTCATAATAAAGAATAATAAGAGAGCTTAGAGCCTGTTAGTGTAGCTTCCCTGATCTGAACCAAACCAGAGGTCAATTAATTATTCATGATGACATTATACATGTTATTATTTTACTTTTTGTAATTACCACAGTCTGTATAATTAATCTTCCAATTACTTAACATACTTAACAGTAAGTAGGGATATAATTATAACTCGAAAATATATAGAATAATTTAAAAAACCTTAATCAGAAAGAAAACCATACAGTTCTATGGAGAATATTTTACATGCCAACAATTATTTGTAATTTTTTAAGCAAAAAAGAGAAAAATAATTCAGAGAAGAACAGCAATCATTGGTGTTCTGAGGTGACGGATGTGTCCCTTCATTACTGTACATATTTTCCTTCTTAGATTGGTGATGGAGTCTAGTATGTGAACATCCTTGACTTTCTGTATAAACTATAAGAGTCAAAGGTAAGCTGGAGGCAATTTCCTTTTATTTGTTCTTTTATGGCTGAGAAAGCAAACCTTCAGCTTCAGCATAGTCCCTGAGGGCTGTACCTAGGGACAAGAGGCATCATCCTGTCAGAGGAGGGGCTCGGCATCCATTCCAGTTATCACTCACTGGCACAGGACCTCCCTTGTAGGGGTCTGGCATCAGGTCCAGTTAGCAGTTATTGGGGAAGGGACTCAAGCTGGTATTATTTGCCACTAAAGATTAGGAAGAATTTTATTCAAATCCAGCTGGATCGGAGTAGACTGGAAAACAAAGTTCAAGGATGTGGTGTGGTCAGCTTGTCTCAAAGTGTCATGTAAGTGTCTTAGCTGAGTGGCTTCTTTTCACTGTTTAACCCTTTCCTGTTCTACTTTAGGACACTTCCCAGTTTTCACTCAGAAACTGCCACAGTTTGCCGAACCTCAGGCTGTGCTCGCTCAGCAGAGACCAATCTTAAGTTGTCTGCTACTTGTGCATTGTGGCTATTATGGGGTTGATGATCTGTCTTCCACTTTGTGAGTGTGAGCTTCATCCTTGAAGCCCAGAGTAAAGCTTGTTCTTCCAGCTGTACAGGCAGGGCTCTGCAAAGAAAGAGGGCAGGAAGGGGAGCAGCTTTAGTGTGAGACACTGCAGTGTTGCTTGTCATTCTAGATTGAGTACAAATGTAGAACCTTTAAGACAGTGGCCAGTGCATCCTTGGCACTGACTGAATGGTATCAGTTATTTTTTTTTTTTTTAATTATAAACACTTTTTTTCATTATTTTATTTAATCACTTTACGGCCAAATTACAGCCTCATCCTTCCTTTTTTCCCAATTCCAGCCTCCCACCTCATTTCCCCATTTCCTTTTCCCCTTCTTCTCAGAAAAGGGGAGCCCCGCCATGGGTACCAACCTGCCCTGGCACATCAAGTTGCAGCAGGACTACGTGCATTCCTCCCCCACTGAGACCACATGAGGCAGCCCAGGTATGGGAAACGGATCCAATGGCAAGCAACAGGATCAGAGATAGCCCCCACAGATTTGCAGCTTCTTCTTCATGTGGGTCCCCTAACAATTGTTTGGTTTTGTTTTTTTAAAGACTTTGTGGTATTTCCAGAATATCTACTAATATAGCTTATATATATATATATATATATATATATACATATATATATATATATATTTGTGTGTTTGTGTGTGTGTGTGTGTATTTTTTTTTTAAAACATGACTAAGGGTTAAGTTTAATTGAGAACTGAAATATCTCATGGATCAGAATTTCCTTTGTTTTCTTTGTTAATTCATTTCTGTATGTCTTAGGAGCTTGATTTCTTTTTTGAAAATTAAAAGAAATAAGACAACTTTTTTTTTTTTTTTTTCCTGCAATGAGTCTTGCTAGGTAACCATGGCTGTCCTGGACCTCACTATATAGACCAGGCTAGACTTGAACTGTGTCAACCTTCCAGCCTTTCCTCCTGAGTTGTTTAAAAGTATTGGAGACAGTGTGGAACACTCTCAATAGCCCAGGCTGGGCTGGAGCCTGCCATTTATCCAGAGTGGTCTCAGGTTCAGAGCAGTTCCCTGGCAGTAGCTTCCTGAGTCCTGAACTTAGAAGCATGTGCTGTCACACTTGGCTTTAAAATGTTCTTTTCTTTATTTGTTTTTCTGCAGTCCTGGGGATTGGACCTAGGGCTTTATGCATGTGGAATAAGCCTTCTACCACTGAGATATTTTCTCAGCTCCTTTTTAACTTTTAGTTTGACACAGGGTCTCACACAGGACTTGAATTTGCAGTCTCCATTCACCTCCTAAGTAGCTAGAGGGTAGGCCTGTGCTTTTAAAACTCAGGTTTTTAAAAGACCAATCTAGGGAGGACTCAAGTGATCACTGTGTATTTCTTTAGGTTCACTGCTTCTGTTTTCTAGGAAAAGAATCTCTTTGGACATATGATTTGGTAAATAAAATTCTGGCAGCCTTTCCTCAAAGAACTTTATGATTAATTAGCCTTCCTCACTTCATTTTGTTACCTTCTGTTGGGGATATATTTTGGTGTCTAATTCTTTTAAATTTGTTATCATATTAAGATCCATTTTAACTGTTTTCAGATTGATTTATTTTTGTTTGTCAGAAGTGTCTCCTTAATAGTTTTGTTGTTGTTGTTGTTGTAATACTCTGAGCTTGTAACCTGGGAAGCAAGAGTAAAATGGCATTATTCACAAGGATTTTCTGGCCTAGTATGTTGTTTGTTTGTTTGTTTATTCATTTATTTTGTTTTAATAAAGAATCTTAGTCACTATGTAGCCTGGGCTTGCCTGAAAGTTTTATTGGTCCTGTTGCCCCGTCACGTATGTATTACTGTAACTGGCTGCAAAAAAGTAATTTTGATATTTATCTGTAAACCTTTTCAATTTTTGTTTACTGTTGAACTTCCCTTTCCCAGCAGCAGGAAGCTGTGTTAGTGATATTTGACAAAGTTAAAGTATCTTGTATGATGCTGTCAGTTTCAGAACAGGTTTCACAAAGCTAAGTCCCTCACCTTAGTCACATTTCACAGTGGAGCATCTACCAAGAGCCTGTGGCTAGAGCAGTGCTCACCATGACAGACCCTGAACAGCACTTGATTCAGAAGTCTGTTGTGACCTGTTGCAGCTTTCTGAGATGCAGGTACTACATGGTTCTGCTCTGTGGACTGCGGGAAAGCTAGATGTGTTTAGCTCTTAGTCACTATCACGGGATGTGGTGCTGATGTTCCTAGAACTGGCAGAGGGAGGCTTGTTGCCTAGAGCCCTTGTCCAGCAATATGAGGCTGGCTGGAGGATGGATAATAAGGGGTTTGTTGTCTGCTGATTACAATTGAGTTCAAGCTGGTTTGTAATTTTTAGCATAAACAGAGACTCACTGAAGAAATGTCTGTAATTTAAGTTGACATATTTTTATTTTCATAGTTGATATCAGAGAGGTGGCTATTTAGCAAAAATGTAACTCATGATAATCTCCCTTGATATCTCTTTAAGATAAAGATCATCTTTCAGATGATACGTGGCCTTTGAAACCTCAAGTGAGTAGAGGATGGGCATGTTTCCCAGGCCTTGGGAGCCCAGATAATTTTCAGGAGTCTGGAGTGTGCTCAGAGCTTTGTTTGCCCGTGAGGACTGGCTCTCCCTGCTTTGTGTGAGGTCTCCTTTTCTGAGTTATCATAGTAGCAGAGTGTGTGTCTCTGCCTCAGCAACATGTGATTTTTCTCACTAGTGCCCACTAGGCGAACACTTGCTGAGGATTCATGTTCCAGCATCTTCTCTTCAGCTGTGCTCGGCACATAGTTAGTGAATCCTTTTTGAGTTGGTAAGTTACTTAGCTATGTACTTGTATACTTAAGATATTTATAACCAGGCGATATGAAGACAGAGGATTCCAAATGTTCTCCTTCCTTTATGGCACTGGTGGCTTGGGTGTTAGGGCTGTGGAGATGAGTTGGCATGCCTTCCTCAGATTCTTGCTGGCAGGAATGGAATGTTTGCTTTAGATGGGGTGAATTCCAAGTCACTCAAGGTCCTTTCCTTTTGTATCATACATTAGAAAAGCTCTACCATAGATGGCAGTGGTGGTGTACGCCTTTAATCCCAGCACTTGGGAGGCAGAGATAGCTGGATAGTTCCAGGCCAGCCAAGGCTGTTGCATAGAGAAATCCTGTGAAAACCAACCAACCAATAAACAAACAAAACCCCAAACAACAACAACAATAACAAAAACCCACCCCGAAACCAAAACCAAAACCCAAAAAAAAACTCAATCATATTAAACTTTAGAATGCAGGTTCCTTGTGCTTTTTGACTGTGGTAGAGAGTAAATGAAAAAACAAACAAAAGAAAAGCTGGTTTCCAAGTGGAACTGATTAGCCAAATTAGTATCTCTCAGGCCTGTGCTTCCCTGGTGTTTTGGAGCCTTCAGACGAACCGATGAGTTCATTGCTTTCTCCATGATGCTTAGCATGGACAGGGCAGCTGTTGTCTGTCTTGCAGATATGAAGGCAAGGATATGCTTTTGGGATTCAGACACTGCCTATGCTTCCCTAATGCCAGACACCCACTCTGAGGTCAGTGGGATTAGTGAGAGTGAGCATGAGCAATGAAGTCAGTATCTCTATGAAGCTTTAAGGAAACATATTTCTGAAAAAAATTTTAAACCTGTTAAAAGTTATATACCCCTATAGCTTCCATCCCTCTACTTATTTTAAACATACATTATTATATTTTGGTTATGTTTTATATTATTTGCTTTTTTGTCACTAATACATAATGAAAAATGTCCATATAGTATTAGTTATTTTTCTCATTGCTATTGGTCAAGTACTTGATAAAAACAAGAAGGAAGGATGTGATCTGGCTCACAGTTTGAAGAGCTCATTGGTGTGGAGAGGTTGACTCCTAGGGTGGCTCTATCTGTGGCATCAGGGAGTGTGAGGCAGGTGCTCACATCACATCTACATCCAGGCAGCAGAGAGGGATGCATTCTAGTGGTCAACTTGCCTTGTTTGTTTCCCCCTTTTATTCAGTCAAAGACCCCAGCCCATGGGATGGTGCTGCCCACACTCAGAGTTCTTTCTCTGAAATTACTTCTCTCTGGCAATGCTCTTACAGACATGCCCAACAATACACCTTACTAATCCCTATGTCTGTCTTTCTTTCTTTCTTTCTTTCTTTCTTTCTTTCTTTCTTTCTTTCTTTCTTTCTTTCTTTCTTTCTTTCCAAGACAGGGTTTCTCTGTGTAACAGCCCTGGCTGTCATGGATTCCTATAAACCAGGCTGGCCTGGAACTCACCTGCCTCTGCCTCCCTAGTGCTGGGATTAAAGGTGTGTGCCACCACACCTGACCCCCTATGTGTTTCTTAAACTGTCCAGGTTGATACTAGAAATTAATCATTGGACATGTTAATAAATATGCATATAAGAAGCCACATTTTATAGCTTTATTGTGTATAGATTTCTGAATCACAGTAGTAATCTACTCTAGACGATGAAGAAACTACTGCTGTAGAAAATGGGTGTGCATTGTCTCACAGTAGGTGCAATCTGAACAGAGTTATAAGAGTTTGGAAGCAGTGGGAAATAAGCTGAGTTAAACCTTGATGTGTGTTCCCTGAGGTAGTGGTGTGAAGGCTGGCCTCTGACAACGCTCCTGCCTCAGCTTCCCAAGTGCTGAGACTGCAGGTGTGTGCAACTACTCCCATTCTTCTGTGACCTGTTGGAGCAAGCTTTCTGAATGGTTCTCATGCAGGCTACAGTTTAAAAAACATTGCTGTAGTTAGTATTGACCAGGCTCAGACCCACTGAGACACAGTTTGTCTACTTGAGCTCAAATACTGTAATTCACAAAAAGCATCTTGCTGTATAGGCACAGTATAATGCGAAGCAGACAGCATTAGTCTGCAGACCTTGGTATGTAGTTGTGGAAGCTGAGAAGAAAGGCATAAGGCCAAAAGATAGATGACTATCCAGAAATGCCTGATGTCCAGTAGAAGGGCTCAGATCCTACCACCACCAATCTAAGATTTAATTAATTACTGTATAACAGATACTATGCTGGAGGTTTGGATTTAAATAACCTAATGCACTTATTTTAAAGGTTTAATGGTGAAATAGTTATGTGTCAGCCATAGGCCATTTTCTTATCAGGTGCCAATAGGGAATATGAGAGGTTTGCCCTTTTTGGAGAGGTCTCTTCCCATTCAACACAGCAGCAAACTACACCCAAGGTTTCAAACATGGCTGGTAAATGTTTTAAAATATTTTGCATTTAAATGTATTAAGAAGAGGACCACGTTCAGTGTCTCTGCTGCTCCATGTCTCCAAGAGAGCTGCTTTATTCACTTGTCCATACACGTCTTCCTGAAGGTATCTAAGTAAAGCTTTTGATTCAGACTTTAGTACCTTAACTCAGTTTGGAATTCTAACGCAGCTGCTGAGATCTTGAGTACAGGGCCTCATGAGACGGAGGCAGGCACGCTCTGTTGTTTAGTCTAATTGTCCTACTTATTTACTTTTTCTAATTTTGATGAGATAGATGAGAGTTCCTTAAGCTTTTTTCAATAAGAAGTCTAGGATTCTCGTACAGGTCATTCCATTTCTTTGTTTGCTTGAATATTTGCAGATAACCCAGGTACTTTATACCTTGTTCCCTCAGCTCAAGCAGCACTGTTATTTTTCAGGAGTGGTCAGATACAAGGTGCCCTCTCCTGCCCAGCCTTGTGGAGACAATATAGCTCATGGAAAATTTCTCTTACTTACCCAACGGTTCTAACATATGCACGTATCTGTGAGTCAAATAATGAAACAGGGACATGAAGACAGTTACTCTAGCTACTTCCCCCTTATCTTTTCTTTAAATATTACCTTGTAAGTAAACAAAATTAAATCTCCAAAGCATTTTCAATGATTAGATAATCTATGGATTTGAAATACATTTGCCATGGAAGAGGCCCACAATTTTTGTTGAAGTTTCACACCATTGAAGCTTATTTGGTGGAACCAACATAAGATATGATGCTTCCCTCATGCATTCTGATGTTCTTGTTGCCCTTCTTCTTCTTCTTCTTCTTCTTCTTCTTCTTCTTCTTCTTCTTCTTCTTCTTCTTCTTCTTCTTCTTCTCCTCCTCCTCCTCCTCCTCCTCCTCCTCCTCTTCCTCCTCGTCCTTCTCCTTCTTTTCCCCTTACCTCTTCATCTCAACCATAAACCATTCTGATTTTGACATACTCCAGCCCTGGACACCTGTGCTCACAAGAGCCATAATTTGGTAGGTGGAGATGAATAGTGCGTACATTTCTTTGCTCCCACGGCAAACTCATCTTCCCTCCTCTCTTAAAGCCTTTGCAGTGTTCCCAGTGTTACCAGAATAGAGATGAGCCAGTTTCGTCTTTTATTCTCCTCTCCTGTTAACTACCTCTTTAGTCAGTTCAGCTCCTCATATATCTGTGTTTGCTCAACTGTTATGGAAACTCTTTGAGGATAGTATATCCCACATCTGTGGGAACCTTTTCAGTCCATTTGGATATTCCAAAATTCAGAAAAATTAGTGATGTTTATGCTTTGAAGTTTTGAACAGGGATGAAGTGAAAGTGACTATTATAATCATTGGGCTGAAGTTGGGCGATAATCTTTACTACTTTTAGAAATACAAATTACAGAATTTAAAGGGAAACTTCAAAGAGTCTTGTGATCTAATTGATTATCTCATATCCCACTGTCTCTATTGCACAACAGCTCGTGGCTCAGTCAGTTCTTAATAGATGCTTATGTAAACAAGCTAAACTAAGTTTAGCGTTCTCAGCATAAATAACAAACTGCTCACTGAGCGATTTAGTATATGAGTGGTATCTTGTGTCTTCACTCATATGGTAAAATGCATTCCATAAGTAAATACTGTCCATGTTGGGTATTTAATCAAGTAACTCTCAGGTATAGAGTTGTTGCTAGGCCAGTGATTGCAGCATCTTGTTTTTACAGACTGAGGGAAAGCATCCTCTTTCTGTTTCTTTGAGGGATGTAAAGGGAGAGGGTGGGAGAAAAGAGACCCCTCTGGAATCTGCACACTTGATTTGCTCAGGTTCAGAGAGCCAGAGTCAGTACAGCTGCTTTCTCACCTCTGGCAGATGTTTTAGGAAAGTATTACTAATGGAAATCTTAAAGTGTGGCAAAGAAGGTTGATGGATGTTCAGAGCTGAATGGATTAAAAAGAAAGCTAAGTGATTGTTATGAAAAACCACGAGACTATGCTATTTAGAAAGGGGGAAAAAAAATCCAAAACTTTTTGTTTGTCGATTTGTTAAATACAATTTGTGGGAGACCGTAGATTTGGCCTGGGTGCACTAGGGCCGACTGATCCAGCCAGTGTGCAGTGTGATACCAAAGCAGCTATGGCTGAGTGCAGAACTCCTTAGGCTGTAATC
Source organism: Acomys russatus (assembly GCF_903995435.1). NCBI lineage: Eukaryota > Metazoa > Chordata > Mammalia > Rodentia > Muridae > Acomys > Acomys russatus. Next base: position 63,733,163 of record NC_067145.1, read on the forward strand.
ACTGTGGAGTTGATTGGTGAAGCCTTAGCTAATGCTTTCCAAGCCTCAGTTTACTGAGACACACTCACGCTGTCAGATCTCATTCTTAGTTGGTTCTAGTAAGTTGCCCAATTTTAAAACAATTTATAAATCAAAGCCTTGTTTTACAATTATGTACTTACTGCATGTATGTGGCCAGAGTGAAGGTGGGGGTGGGAGTTGTAGGGATTGGAACATCATGTGAAAGTCAGAGAACAACTTGCAAAAGTCAGTTTTCTCCTTCCATTGTGGGGGTTTTGGGGATTAAACTCAGGTCCCTAGGTTTAGTAGCACATGTCTTCACTTGCTGAGCCATCTTGTAAGACCCTAGTTTTTGTTTTGCTCTAAGTTTATTTTGCTTTTCTCTGCACAGATATACTATATCTTACTGAATTGGTCTGAGGAATTTTCCTTTTAGTAGACTGTAGGAGAGGATTTTGCTGTTTAGTTGAGAATGTATCTCATGTATTCTAGACTAGTCTCAAATTCACTAGGTAGCCAAGGACGACCTTGAACTCTTGAGCTTCTGGCACTGCTGTGCTTACAGTTGTGCCTTATTATATTGGCCCATTATACATTAATGATACGTTTTTGGAAATTGTCAACTTATTACTGTTTTATACAATCAGCATCAAAGAGAAGGTGTCTGTCAGGTGCTTTTGGCTCAGCACCTTGCTGTGAGCTTTGTCTGAATTGCTTCCAAAGCCCCTCGCGCTGCTGTGAGCAAGAGTCATTGATACACACATGAAGAGAGATTTGAGAATTGAGGCAAACAGAGGGTAACTGCCAGGATCACACAAGTGAGTATTAACTGTAGGCTATGAAACTGAGCAAATCTAGGACCCTATCCACTCACAATCTTCCTTTTTTGAATTTTCATATGGTTCTATAAGTGCTTATAAGGGATACATTTTGTCTCAAAGAATTAGTCAGTGACCCTAGCACTGTGTGTCTGTCTCCCCATACTAAACATAAGTGACATGAATTTTAAGATTGTTTATGAGTTCTTGGGTCTCCTTAGGACCAAACATCAGAACTAGCTAGCTATAAACTCATTTCATATATAGTAAATAACTGTATCTTAAAATATCATTAAGATATACTACAGAAAAATCTTTCATGAGGCAGGTAGGAGGAAAAGCCACAAAAAGTTAATAAGAAACAAATACAATGTATGACATTATAAAAATCGACACTAGAAATACATCCAGTGTATTTTTCAAGCCAGATTAGCTGCCGTAGACTCCTCATGTGGCCGTGATAATGAAGAACACTGGTGTGTTGTTTAATGCTGTAAAGACAGTGGAAGTGGGTGAATAGAACCTAAAAATACAGTCTTATGCAGTAGCAACTTTATTCAGAGCATCAGACAATTTGTACTCTGAGGATTAAGAAAGGTCACATTAAAAACTTCTCACGAGTTCAAGCTGTGCATAGTCACAAGGATAAGCTACACGTGGCAAAAACATGTTTTTCCTTAGAGCAAATTAATAAAATAATGATAGCCAGTTGTAATGGTAATCTGAAGTAAACTCACTTCTAATCACTATACCGGAGAGGAACATGAAACCATTCCAAGAAGAATTCTGTATTTTTGAAGAAACTGATGTCACAAGACTTGTGGTTTGTTGGAGTTTTCTCACAAGAAGCACTCAGAATTCTCCTCACATGACTCCATTCTTGGACATGTTCCAAAACTATGTAATTTGGTTAAAAGTATTTTTACTGGAGCTGCCCCATGTTGTCCAAGCAAATATGTTTATTGGGCATCGTGGAAGTGAGGTGACTGTATTTTTGGTTGTGAGCATAGTCTTTAATGGCTGAGCCTTCTCTCCAACCTGTGCACATGCCTTTAATCCCAGCACTCAGGAGGCAGAGGCAGGTGGATCGCTGTGAGTTCTAGGCCAGCCTTGTCTACAAAGTGAGTCCAGGAGAACCAAGGCTACACAGAGAAACCCTGTCTTGAAAAACCAAAAATAAACAAGCAAGCAAGCAAGCAAACAAACAAACAAACAAAGAGTAGTACTAAGGCAGAAGTGGTGGGACACTGTGTAGATATAGACATTGTTTGGGCGGTGGTGTTACCCCTAGTGTTGCTCATCTAGCGTCTCTGTGCATAACTAAGGAGTAGTATCTGTGTAGTTAGCAGGTGACTCCATTAACAATGAAGTGGCCATTTTTGCTCAATGTTCCCTGGCTAATTTCAAGCCTGGACCCCCTTCTGGAGGTGCTGTTGAGAAGTCCATGGGCTGGTCTCAGCACTGGCTGTACTGGCACCCCATGCTTTGTTATTCTCTGAGTGACTCTTGGGCAGGTGAGTTTAATGATCATTGCTTGGGTCTTGGTGGTGCAAATACACAGCTGTTTCTGTGAGTCCCATTGCACAGGTGAAAGCCAGTAAGAGTAAAACCTGTATAAGTTCACAGGAACTGAGTGCAAAGAATTAAGATGGGAGCTGGAAGCTGTTGCAGGCACTGGAGCTCTGTCCTTTTGTTTTTATCACTTGATGTGAGAGAAGCAGGTCAAAATATCATTTGATCTTTAAGTGACTGCAGAAGAGGCCAGGTTGACTCCAGTGAGGATTCAGCGAGCTTTTCATCTTTGGTATTGAAGGTAGGTGCTCATTCTCAACCAAGGACTGTAGGACACTGCAGAAGTAAGATGAGGCATGGAGGAGACAAGTTCCCTTTGAAGTGTTTGGAAGTAAGCAGCCCTGTATTTGCCCTGATATTAGTCAGATGAGAGTTTCAGATGTAACTTCTAGAAGTGTGAGGTACATGTGCATTGCTTAAGCCATTAAGTTTGTAGTAGCTTCTTACAGGGGCACTAGAAAAGCGTGTATCAGGATCAATGTATAGAAGTAAAACTTAGCTAATGAGTTATGGTTATATGAGATGGCACCATTAGAACTTCTGTTACTGTGCAGTTTTGAGGAAGAGAGTTTGTTTTCAACACAATCAAAGGTATAACTTTTTACGGAGATGTCAGGTATATAGCCAGGGAGGCAGCCATTGTTTTGAGTTAATTCTATTTCAATGAGAAAAACAAACAAACAAACAAACAAACACAGAAACAAAAATAAAAAACCCAAAATTGCCATAGACATGGTTAAGGCTGACATAAACCTATTTAATCCAAGTTGGAGAAAATTAAGAATACATTTGATGTCTCTTCCACCCCTTTAGGTTTTTAAATTCTGGAAAAAGGGAAATACCATACCACACAGATTTTTATGCCATTGTGCAGCTGTAGACTGGAAATAGCAAATGGACAGCTTGGGTCCTGGGTTCTGTGTCTGGCTTCAGGCCTGCTTTTCCTCTTGTACATGGGGGTTTGTGCTCAGGAAGTCTCAGGTGGTATTGAGACTGTTAACAATTGTCCTAATTATCCACAAAATGTTTAGTTCCCTAAATAATGAATTATTCTGTGGTGTCAGAGTCTGTACTCCACTGATCTTTGCCTGATAGGTTGCCTAAAAGCTGACAAACATGTAATGCTGGTTTAAAAATGATATAGCCATTGCTGTAAGTACACGTGACACATAGTTATGGCTTTAAAGACCAGTGTATCAGACCGAAGTCCGTTGTCACCCGTGATGTGGACATTGATGGGTATTTTTCATGTTGACCAGAGCCTGTCTTTTCAGCCATGGAGGGATGATTATGGTTCTGTGGCTCGCTCAGTGTGAATGGCAGGTCTGCGTCTGAGTAGACACACTGTGACTGGTGAGTGGGAGGTCCAAGCTACATCCACATCAGGCACATCGGTTTTTGCTCAGCATTGGTCATTTGCTTCTACAACCTGTATGTCTGCCAGGACTTATTTTTATTTCATAATGTAGTTCTAGAAAAATAGCTTTATTAATTGTTTTAAGACAGGTCTCCTGTAGTCCGCTCAGAACTGGAACTTGCTTTGTAAGCTGAACATGATCTTGAACTCCTGGTCTTCCTACTTATACCTCCTAAGTGCTGGGATTATAAGTATGTAATCACGCACAGCTTAGAACGGTGATTTTTAAAGAGGCAGCTATGATTTTTACTACTGAACTGTTTAAATATCTAAAATGTAGGTAAGAAAGTATCTATTTACAATGCATGCATGGAATCTTAGTGCTTGGTAAATTTTCCTCATGAAATAATATTACAGCCTTTGAAGGCATTTTAGTTACTTTTCTATTGGCTATGATAAAACACCATGGCCATGGCAACGTATAAAAGAAACATTTTAAAATTAAACATTTAAATTAAACATTTAAAAAGAAAGTATTTGATTGGGCTTGTGGTTTCAGAGGTCTAGAATCCATGATGATGGAGCAAAGGCATGGCGGCAGGAACAGCTGAGCAGGATCACAATTAGGAAGCAGAGAGGGAACACTGGGAATGTCAGAAAGCTTTTGCAATCTCTAAGTCTGCCCCTCAAGTGACATACCTCTTCCAACAAGGCCACCTCTCCAGATCCTTCAACCAACTCGGTACCAGGTATTCAAATATATGAGCTTATGGGTCCATTTTTATTCACACCACCACAGAAGGTATATATTTCATTTAAGAGTTTATTTTTCTCCTAGTATATGCACAAAATGAGTATCAGTAGCATTTTAAGGGTCTCATGCTCCACAGACTAGTAGAGCTAGTTGGGTACTGCCAGGGGCATCTAAAAACAGTGGGGTTTTTTTGTTATTAATTTTTAAAGTTTTTGTTGCTGTTTGTTTTTTAACTTAAAATATTGAAATTGATATCATGCTGTGTTTGGACTGTACCATGACTCCTTGTCTTGCTTGAGCTTGCACACAAGGACTCAGCACTTTTTGTAACAACCATCAGTGTGTGTGTCACTTGTAAGTGAAGTCTCTTTCTTTTTAATTAATTTTATATTTTAATTTCAGAGCTGAGGACCAAACTCAGGGCCTGTGCTTGCTAGGCAAGCACTCTACCACTGAGCTAAATCCCCAACCTAGTAGGTGAAGTTTCTTAAAAACTGGTGTTAGTGGAATAAAGAACAGGTGATCCCAGGTGAAAATGGCTTCCTAGAAGGGGCCTCTGAGCCACCTCGTTGAGGAGAACTGTGAGCGGAGCATACCACAGTGGATAAAACAGTGTTTTACACACCAGAGCCCAGAACAGGGAGATTAGATCTCATTGGCAACAATAAGCAGCTGTAGATGGCTAACATCATGGTATTGTGACGTCAGGCGTGGGACAGAGAGGGCGTGTTTGTAAAGGTGGGTGGTGAGGTCACGGAGAATATTGTCATTTGTGTCTAGAGCTTCATGGCAGTGGGGTATCTCTGAGGGAGTTCCATTACTTGGGTTTTCAGTGTGTTCTGTATACCTAGGTTTGGGCCGCCATCAACACAGTTAATCTCCATAGTAGTCCTGGGAGGTAGCTTCAGTTATTACTTTGTCTTATTCCAACACACCCAAGGAAAGCTTGCATTACCTCAATAAGGTCATGGGACTTTTTAGGGAGGGTCAGTGGTTAGAACCTATGCTCTGGTTTGTTCTTGTTGATTGAGTGCAGAGCTTGAGTGAAGAGTTAGTGTGGCCCAGACTGCTGTCTAAGGAGACATTCTGTATTCCAGTAACTAATGTTGTTTTGAGGCTGCAATGATTAAACACACATGAGATGTAAGGAAGGTGAAACAGAAGGAGAGCTGCGAAGAGTGAAGAAGGGTGAGGAACACCAGGGCTCCAAAAGATGCAATTAAGACTCAGTGGCAGTACGCAAATTGGGGCAGAGCACAGGAAAGGGACATGGTGGAAGGGTGAGCTGTGTGGTAGGACTAGATGTGCTGACTTTGGAGCAAGACCTTAGACCTTAGACAAGCAAGACCATGGGTGGCAGGAAGTAGGAAGTAGCATTACATAGGAGAGATGGGATTAGAAGACCTTCATTTTAGAAAAATTTAAATAGGCAGGTGATAGACAATACTCAGAGAATAGCTTTGGGTTGCATAAGATTCTAAGAGAATGCTATGGAAACAACCTATTTAAGGATGGATCTAAAGCAATTCATGAAACCAGGAAAAAGCTGAGACTGAACATGTTTATTGAATTTCATCACTAAGAAACCATGGCTGCCTCAGTCAAGGTACATTAAAATGTACTGGGCCATTCTTGATTGTCTTGTGGTTCTTCCTGCTGTATATGGTTTATTTTATTCATGTGTAACAATATAAATGTATACACTAAAAAAGAAACAATTTAAAAACGTACTGGGCCAGTGAATATATCAGGCAACTTGTCAATCTTGTCAAGCAAATTTGGAGAAATAGTTCATTACTGGAAGTGATTAGAGTGAGGGATTTCCAACTGAGGTAATTTCAACTTGAAGCCCAAGTCTTTTGTGAACCTGTTACTTTTTAAATTTGTCCAGTTCACCTTATTGAGGTATAAAGTTCTTAAACCTTGGCTTTCTCACATACAACTTAATGGGATTTTCCTTACTAAGAGAACAGGCTGGCATCTTGGATTAAAAACATTGTTGATTACAGTATTCTCCATGAATAGTAGGCACCAGATACATTTGTGAGTTTTCTTTGCCCTTTCTTGTAATTAGCTATTAGGGGGTGGTGGTGGTGGTGGTGGTGGTGGTGGTGGTGGTGGTGGTGGTGGTGTCGTCGTCGCCGTCTTTTTATAATGTGTATTGAAGTGGGTGTGTTTGAGTGGAGCAAAATAAATGAAGATATTTTTTACCCTGGATCAACAGATATGAACAACAGATTTGCAAAAGTAGGGATGCAGAGATTCCTCCTTACCCTCAAAAGGGACTCAAGGGTGATTATAACTAGGAAAATTATTAGTCTGACAATGGAGGAGGAATGCTTTTTCTGGTAAGAATTATTGCTCAGTGATGGATTGTGTTTATCCCGTTTGTATTTACCAGCTTTTAAAAAATGTTTTATGTTTTAATTTTGGAAATTTTTCTTTTAAGAATTCTTTTTCTCCCCTTTTCAAGATGGCTTGACATCCATGTTAAGTCATTGATGTTGCCCTTTGCTCATCACCTCCATACCTTTCTTCTCTTATTTGTTCCAGTTTAGGCAGTTACTGATTTTTTATTTAAGTTCATTGGTTCCCCTCCTGGCTTTTTCCCTTCAGAAAATTTACATGTACTGATGAGCCTGTAGAAGGTGTTTATTTTTATTCTAAGTCTCTCTGTCTATGTCTTTCTCTCCCCCTCCCTCGCTTCTTCTCTCCCTCCCTCTCCAGGGTCTCAGTATGTAGCTTTTCCTGTCCTGGAACTTACTGTGTAGACCAGGCTGGCTTTGAACTCACAGAGTTCTACCTGTTCTGGGATTAAAGTCCTGTGCTACCACACGTGGCTCTAGTGTAATTAAATAAAAAATTTTTTCTTGCCATTGCCTTCTCCTGAAATTTTTTTCATAGCATGTTGCCTGTATTCTTTTTCTTTTCTTTTCTTTTCCTTTCTTTCTTTCTTTCTTTCTTTCTTTCTTTCTTTCTTTCTTTCTTTCTTTCTTTCTTTCTTTCTTTCTTTCTTTCCCCAAGACAGGGTCTCTCTGTGTTTGCCTTGGCTGTCCTGGACTCGCTTTGTAGACCAGGCTGGCTTTGAATTTACAGCAATCTGCCTGCCTCTGCCTCCCGAGTGCTGGGATTAAAGGTGTGTGCCACCACACCCGGCCTATTTTCTTTTTTTTTTTTTTTTTTCTTTTCTTTTCTTTCTTTTTTTTTTTTTTTAAAGCAAATTTACTGATCAAAGTTTGGAAAATTGTACAGTTATTATCTCTTTTGATGAAGATTTTTGGTCATTGCCTTGTCTATTGACTGTGTTCCCTCTCTGTATCATACTTTGAATACCTAATGTGAGAGAAAAGAGATGGAAGTGAAGAAATGGTAAGGAATGGTAGTGGCTTCCGAGTTGTCTTAGCAGACACCAAGTCTGTGTGATTAGGATAGGGACTTGCATTGGTTTTGTTATGGTGGCCTTAACATGTCTCTGCTCCTGCTTGTACTCAGGCTTGGGGTTGTCTTCACTGATTAAACTCCTCATCTGTCCAGAGTTTGGACCTGACCTCAGAAGGTATGATTTGGTGCATTGACTCTGAAGATAGCAGTTGCTCGTTACTTGGAGCTTGAAAGCAGTTATGAAGGGACAAAGGGTCCCTCTTGGCTTGCCCATCTTGTGTCCTTGAGTCCAGAACAAAGTGGTGTTTTTGTTGTTCTGGGTTCCTTCTCCCTTGGCAGTTAGCAGATTTGGTAGTTCATTTCTTGCCTCTCTTCCAAGGTCAAAGCTTTGCCACCCCCCCCCCCCCGGTTCCTCAGCCAAAACAAAGTACCTTGAAGGCTGTTGTCCTGTTGAAATAGTGAAATAGGGGTCCTGCTTGTATCATTGGTGGCTCCTCTCACCTACCCTTAGGTTTGAGCACCAAAGTGGTTTTTATACTGTCTGAGAGTAGGGGGGCTGCTCTGGGTCTATGGCTCTCTGATCAATGTCTCAGTTTGCCTATCCTTAGCTTTCAGTATTCTGTTAGAAAGCTTAGGTGGAATCTCCTTAGTCCTTTGGATAGTCTATGTATCTTTTTCTCTCAGGCTTTGCTGCAAATGAGGCAGGGCCACCCTGACTCCTTTGGTGGTACCCAGTGGTCTCACCACACATTCCCAGCCATTTGATTAATGTGCAACCAAGTGCTCAAACACAGGAGGGAGCCTATGGAGGGCATTTTACATAGAAACCACAACAGTTCTCTAACTTTCCTATCCATAAGTATCACATCAAGAGTATAATATTTAGGGTAATCCCATTAGAGTTCTTATGCCTAAGGCTGCATAATTTGAAAAAGCCACCAAGGATATTATCCTTGTGGTGAACTCCTTCTAAGGAAGGAATTCACATTTGAGATCATTGACTATGTATTGGATACACAGCTTCGCTTTACTTTAGAAACAAGGTCTTGCTTTTTTGCCTAGGCTGAGAAGACTCCTGCCTTAACCCCCAGTGTCCACTCTTAATATGTGCTGCAGCATTAGTCCTAACAATATTCATTTTGGATACTTTTGCCACTGAGGAGTTTGAGATGCTTTGCTGTAGAAGTGATTCCTGGTTTAGGTTCCAGCATGCCATCGTTGCTGTATGTTCAGTGAGATTGCCATCTGAACAATTTGGGGAGTCTTTTCACTGTGCACCTGGCGAGAAACTAGAGACAAGAGGTGAAAATAAACACTAATGACAGTTTTCCTTAAGACCATAGATTTGAATATTCATACTGGGGAGAAAACATTTTAGGAAGAAAGTACATTAATTTGCATTGGACTGAGGAAGTTCATTGCTTCAATAGTTGGCTTGTTTATGGAATTGGCCCCATCAAAAATACATCAGAGGAATTGGAAGCTTACATCTATTAGTCTGTGATGTAAATAGGAACTATTATCAAGCCTAAATGAAGGTTAAATTTTTCATGAGGTTCAAATTAGGAATTGCTACCTAATAATTTAATTGATAACATTGTTTTAAAAATTGTTCCTACTTTAGAGCCCAGAACAAACAAAACAAAACAAAACAAAAAATAGATAAATTAAAACAAAACAAAAAACACGTGTGGTAATTTGAGGTGTTTGAGAGACAGGAGCCCAAAGTGTGCTGGAGTAGAAGAGTAGTTACTGCTTATCAGTTTGGGATAAAGTAGAAAGGAACTTGTGGACAGATCAGTGCTGAAGTTCCTCATACCCAGCATGGCCCTACAGCATGACTAAGTTGAACCAATGCAACTAACTTGAGGGGGGGAAATGGGAGGGTGATCTCGTCTGATTTTAAACAACAAAGCCATGGAATTGTTGGTTGTGGTTCTGTTCCAACTGGCTTTCTGTGAGGTATGTATGAAGTGTGGCTGTGTTCTTCAGTTGAACCTGTGCATGGCTTTGTATTGGGTGATTCTAAAATTGTAAAGATAGCTTAATAAACCCTTGTTTAAGCATCCTAAGTAAGTTAGCTTTTGAAGAATATCTAAGTCAGATTGGATATAGATTCTAGAGAACTGACATTTGCTAAAACACCATCTTTATCTCCATTCTATAATTGCAGAGAAGTTAGTATGCAGGCCTTTTTTCCTTTCTTAGTGTAAACTTAAATTAAAATGACCTAAGAAGTAAACAGGCACAGTAACTTGCTCCTCCATTGGAAGTCTGCTGGTGGTTTGAATGAAAATAGCCCCCAAAGGCTCATATGTTTGAGTGTTTGGTTCTCAATTGATGGACTTTAGGATGGATTAGGAGGCGTGGCTTTGTTGGAGGAAGTGTCACTGGGAATGGACTTTGAGGTTTCAAAAGAGCCCAGGCCAGGCCCAGTCTTAGTTTCTCTTTCTGCCCCTGTTTTTAGATCAGGCTGTAAGCTCTCAGTCACTACTCCAAAACCATACCTGCCTGCATGCCACATTCCTGGACGAACCACAAATATGGTCTAACTTTCTGAAACTGTAAGCAGACCCCCTCTAGCCCCGTTTCCCATTAAATGTTTTTTCTATAAGCTGCCATGATCATGATCTCTTCACAGCTATAGAACAATGATGTAATTTAGGCCCAAAAAAATTGACTGCAAGTTTAAGTTTTTTGAGTTTGGAAAGATAGCTACAGTATTTTTTTGATTAGATGAAAGATTGAAACCATTTGCCTTTTGCTTAGCATCTGGACAAGTCACTTTTTCCTGAAATAAAAAAGCAAATGTAGTACACAGATTGCTGTTTTTGTTACCTGAGTACTTGCTGTCAGACCTGACCTAAGGCTTGAATTTTATACAATTTCACAATAGAATTTAGATTGTACATTTCATTGAGGAGCAAGAGATGTGTCCTTGAAACTGTCTGCATAGCCATGCCTTTTTGTGGGTTTGGAAACAGGCAATTGCCTTTCTCTCTGGCATAGAATGAACAACTAGTTTTCGGTGCAGAAATAGTGCTAAGTGATTGGTGATGTCATCTCTGATCCTGATACCAGTACTGGGTGGTCACTGGGATCACTCATCTCAAGTAGACTGTTTCAGTATTCACTATTTGGTAATGTCGTCTCTGATCCTGGTACCAGTACTGGGTGTTCACTGGGGTCACTCATCTCAAGTAGACTGTTTCAGTATTCACTATTTGGTATTAGCCTGGGTGTCAAAGCCAGAACTGGGCATGGGTGGGATATCTAATTTGTTAAAGTGTTTGGTATATAAGTACTTGAATTTAATCCCTACAACCCACATAAGAAGCCATACATGGTGATTTACGCTTAAAACCCAGTGCTGGGGAGGGCACAATAGGCAGATTCATGGAGTTACTTACCTCCAGGTGAGTGAGACACCTTGGTTCAAAATTACAAGGTAGAAGTCATTCTTCAGATGGCATTAGACTTCCACACACCTTCCAGCACACACATCCTGGTCTGTTGGACTTAGAGACTGGGTTCCTATCGCACTGCTTTCTCATGCTGCCACAGTCCTTTTCCTTTGTTGACTTAGCTTGAAGAACCCAAAGAGGTGGTGGGCATCTATTTTTTTTTTTTATTTAAATTACATTTAGTTATTCTGTGCATATATGGGTGTGGCTGTGCCTGTGGTTGTCAGAGGACAACTTGGTGAGATTGGTTCTCTCGTCCCACCATGTGACATTTATTTACATTCTCATTCTATTGGATAATGTTGTCTTTTATGGCAGCAGTACTCTTTGGAGCACTTTAAATTGAATTATAATATTTAATGACTGCATTTGAAAAGATAAATTACAGATATAGTCCTTTAGTCACAGGTACCCACTGCCTCCCGAATTAGACAAAGTAGTGAGTTCTGAAAGGTAGGTCTGTCCCACAGTGGAATACCTTGGCAGAAGAGCCTCTAAAAGAGGTCCACAGGCCTCTGGCTGGAAGGGACTCTGCTGCCTGGGGAAGAGCTTGGTGGTGCTAGCTGCTGATTTCTAGTTCCACCTATACCAGGTGATGTGCAGACTAGGATGAATTCATACGATGACAGAGTTAGCATTGTTAGAGTTTGGGCATTCTGTGCTGATAGCTGAGCCAGGCCACATGGAGTCTGGGGCAACTTGTGCTTCCTTGACTAGGCTCCCCTATTTTTAAGTCTGTAGGGGAAACACTAACTTCCACAGTCTGAGCTTTTCACAGAAGGATGGTAAGGCTTCCTGTTGAATTGATCATTGATTGTGAGCAGGAAGTGTGCTTGCCAGTTTGGACACTCTATAGTTGTCTGTATTATCTGTGTGAAAGAAAGGTGCAGGGGAAGTTGGGGAGTCAGTGACATGCTTGTATTGTAAGCAAAAGGACCATGCCAGTGAGAGACGTTATTTAGAAAATGAGGAACGACACATGTGTACACATGTCACAAAGATGGCTATTGATTGGAGTTGACACATAAATGTGTGTTTGTGTGTGTGCATGTATTTTTTTTTTAAAGGAAAGATTCTTTGAATGTTTGCTGAGTTTGCTTTCTGTTCCTTAGTAGCAAACTGCTATGATTGGTTCAGATAACTGACTAGGAACACATCATTTAACCCAAGATTATGGAGGAAACATTAGAATATCTTGAGTTGTACGAAGGTGGCAGGTTGGGTAACAGTTTGAGATCAGAAAGTTATAATGCTACACCTTTCTTACCAGGGAAGTGGCTTGGGCCCTGACCTATAGGAGTAGATGAGTGAAAAAGCTGGTTTTCTTTCCCTATGTGGGGGAGAACCTGTTAACCTCCATTTCCAGGCAGCAGTTCCTCCTATAGAGTCCGTTCTTATCAGGAACCTATGCCATTGTAATATAGCAGCAAATTGTACAATTGCTCTAATTATCCTAATTATCATGAGTTAGAAACAGGGATAATTATGAAAAGAAGGAAGGAATCTGAGATATCCTAGGTAGAAACTATTGCAGTTGTTTGCCTGGTCAGGGCTTGCCAAGAATATAAAACCAGTGGAACCAATTTTAGGCGCCTTGAATTGGCTCCAAATCAGATTCCTTTGCTGGCTCATGTTCCCTCAGCTGCTGCAGATCTTCTTGGGTCTCGCTGCACATTCCAGGCATTAGAGTCTCAACTCACATGCCAGAATGTGCTTATTATTTATAGAAAATCACACCACATTATTGTTTGTTTGAACTGGTATTTTATAGGTGTGGAAACTGAGGCTCAGAGAAGGTCACACTCTTGGTTATGTTCAAGCTCTTGGGTGATGGTAAATCAGTAACTTCTGACTGGGGCTGTGTGGGTGCTTTTGTAGGTGCTCCCTGGGGCGCAGAAGCCGGGCTCCTAGTGCTTGTTTTGTGTCTGAGTAGGAGGTAAGATCCCAGCATTGCCTGTTCTGGGTTCCTACTGTGAGAGCATTCATTCCCACCAGGTGGTACTTTAATGTGGCATCTTCCTGTGAGGTGGAAATACAGGGGAACAAACCTCTCTCCTTTTCTTTGTTTGGCCTTGGACTGGGGAGCAGGTTACAGCGTTGCTGGAGAGTAGGTAGAATCCTTGAATGGAGAAAATCTATGATTCTACTTGTTTAATAAGTGAATTTGTCATTGGTTGTCTAGTAGGTTTGTCAGTGAGCTATTATTTGTCCAGAGATGGAGTGAGTCCTCTAGGGCTGAGTGTCCCTTCCTGCCACATCTTAAGGCTAAGCAAGCAAGGTCTGTTTCTTCTCTTTTTCCCCAAAATTTAGTATGTGTTTATTTTGAGTGCACTCATGTTTGCACATGTGTTTGGGCATATATGTGTCTGGCGCCTATGGAGGATATAAGAAGCTGTTGACTCTCCTGGGAACTGGAGTTTGGGGAGGGTTATAAGCCACTGTGTGGCACTGAGAACTGAACCAAGTCCTCTGTAATCCTTGCCCTCATAGCATTTTGAGCCCCTTGTGGCTGTCTTTATTTTATTTTTTAAATCTTTATTTATTTATTTGTTTGTTTGTTTTGAGACAGGGTTTTTCTGTTTAGCCTTCGCTGTCCTGGACTCACTTTGTAGACCAGGCTGGCCTCGAACTCACAGTGATCTGCCTGTCTCTGTCTAATTCTTAATTTTTTAAATGCAAAGCATATGATATTTAACTGTTCAGAGTAAAGTTTTTCATGAGAGAAGTTCAGCATGTACTTTCACTTTGCTTACTCTTCATATACTTTGGGTTTCTCTGAAGGAAAATGGTCAAGATTGCAGACAAAAGAGAGCTCTTGACAGAGAAGACATTCTAGACATGTCTTTTTAAGAAAGATTGTGAGGCCTCTTTTTCATGACACCTCCTAGGTAGTTGGTTGTGTTGAGATAAAGCTGAATATCTCCTGTTTCCTTCCCAGCCATTGGCTGTGAGAAACACATTGAGTAGATGATGAAGCTTTCTATTTTCTACGAAAGGCACATGGACATAAAAGTAGCTACTGATGCTGTGGGTGAAAAGTGGAAGGATTATGTGGTCTGAATCAGTGGTGGGAATAACATATAAAATTTTCCGATAAAGCAAGGTGTCTTGACCCATGGTAGAATGTACTTCTGTTGAAATAAGAAGCATTCTTGTTATAGACCAAGGGGAACTGGAGAGAAGTTGTGCAAGACTATTCACAGATGCATTGTGGATGCTGGTGTGAGTGTTCTCAATTGCTTGTTGGAGAGAGGTGAGGGGAGGGGGAGGGAGGGAGGATGGGTGGATGGGAGAATATTCTTGGACTGACCCATACTACTTACTGTGCCTTGGTGGTTGAGGCCCAAAAAAGCTAGCAGAACCTTTAAAACTTTTCAATCTCTTTAAACAAGATGATTTCTGCCAGTATGCTGTCCGAAAGCCCTTAGTAAACAAGAAGCTCAGGACCAAAGCATCCAAGATTCAACATCTTGTTGCTCCGTGTGTCCTGCAACACAAATAATGCAGGAGACTGTAGAATATTCAAAACTTTTGGCTAAGTGAATGAAGGGGAAGCCAAGGCTAAACTCTAGGAACTGATTGTCCAGAGATAGCTATCTTTGCTGAAAGCCTCTACTCCTAAGTCTGAGTCCAGTCAAAAATACGTCTTTATGAGTAACAAATAAGTGATCAGGCCTTGAAGAAAATATCCTGGGGGATGTATAAGAGCGACAGATGGGATGTGAATGAGATGGGAGAAGTGCGTAACCTTGAAGCAGACTCAGGGTGACTTGATGCTTGTTGGACCAAAGGAAGACATTTGTCAGTATTGGAACCTCTCTTATTACACATTTATTTCAGCTAGTTTCTCACTGGCTTTATCCTTTGGAGCATGGCCAGGCCAGTACTAACTCCAATCCCTTTTGGGAATTCAGTGTCAAATCCCTCTGTACATACAATGAGGAGGAACTGGAACCTAGGTAACTAGATTGTGGCTAATTCATATAGTAGCTGGGTCATGCCAAGAAGATGTGTAGGTGAAAACTAAACATACTTCCCAATGTACCCAAAGCTATATGTACCTCTTTACTTCCCTTACTGTGGCTTTAACCTGGTTTGGCTGTGGTGTTATCAATATTTTTGATATGGCTTGTTATACAAACTACACTTACTGTTAAGGAATCTTAACAATAAGTTAAGGTATTCAAAAGAAAAAGCCTATTTTTTGGGAAAAGAGCCCCTGTTTCAGAGGTAAGATGGCTGATTGTTTCTGAATTGGATCAATCATTTTAGGAAAAAGATACCTTTACTTGAAAGGTTAAAGGGGCTACTTAAGATTTCCCCTCTCTGAATGAAGTGGTCATGAGATGAGGCTGTGCATAGTACAATAAGGAAAGAGCTCTTGATCTTAAAGTCTAGGAACTGCAGCTCTGAGTTTAGAGTCTGCTGCTAATACTTAACGTCTGCTTTGGTATTCCTTGCTATGTTGTAGGTGAATGGGATGATGAATTAATTCTTTTGTCTCAATAATATTTTGTAACAGAAAAGTTCCTGACAGAGAGCATTTAATGAATTCCTTCAGGATTTGTGTCTTTCCTCCCCAAGTTGTCTTGTTTATGGGAGACCCATCTAAGAGAGAATTCCTCTGAGAGGAATAAAAATAGAAGTGTTAGAACAGTGACTTCAATTTAGGTGGAAATAAATTCTTTACTGTCTTCCTCTACCTCTCTGCCCCCATGATTTTGCATTAAATATAGAGCAGTGAATCATAAGCACTTGATATATTTTTACTTCTTGGTTTTATGATACAAAAATGATTTATGGCTATAGTAAAGGATGACAAAAGAATTGGGCTGGTGATATATGAGGATTGGTTTTGAGTATCAAGATTTTTTTACGGAACAAGTGAATCACTTTGATAGATGAGCTGTGCTGGGTTGACTAGTATACTAGTTGCATTATTGTAATGAGTGTCATATGAAACTTGTTTAGAGAGATTTCATAGGCTAAACTTTATTACATGGAGTCTTGCCTCTTATAAAACTGTGTAGTTGGTTAAAGGAAGATTTATCTAGAAAGTCTAAGTGGCTAGAACTGAATATAATAAATACTAGGGCTTATTTGAGGTAAGTTTTTTGTTTTTTGTTTTGGGTAGGTTAGTTTTCAGGTCATGAGGGAAATACAGCAAAGATAACAGATTTGCTGATGAATATTCTTGCATATTTTATTTGTGAATAAAGGTGTCAGATGTGGCTGCATCTGAGGACTTGGGTTTTGGGTTTAGTAATAGTGCCCTTTAGCCATGGCAATTCCCATACTGTGGAGCTGGAGTGAAAGTAAATACTAATACGTTTGTGTATCAGTGAAAATGACTCTGATCTGGTAGAATGCTAAGAGTCTAGATATTTTCCCTCTTACTTATCTTGAGGTTCTTTTTATGAGTTAATGGATGCCTCTCCCTCCCTCCTTCTCCACTTCCCTCTTCCCCTCTCTTTTCTCTCTTTTCCCTCTTCTCTCTTCGGGTAAGGATCAAACTGATGACCCATGTGTGCTCAGCAATTGTTCTACACTTGAGCGCTATCTCTAGGCTCCCCTGTGTCTACTTCTAGGAGCAACATTACATGTGTTAACAAAGTATGTGATTATAAAGAAAATATTTAATTCTGATATGAAAAGGAGTTTGGCATAGACTAGTTCCTAGAACATGTTTGGTCTCTTTAACTGTCATTGGAGGAATCCTATATTTTCATCTTAGAATGCATTGTAAGAGCAGAATGCTCAAAGAGGTTAGAGTGGACTATTCTGTGAGTGAGTTAATGTATATATTTAAATTATAAAAAGGCATACATTTGAATCTTCTAAAGTCACACTTTGATTTTTGATTTTTCTTCTTCTTCTTGTGTTTTTTTTTTTTTTTTTGAGTAGGAGAGGTTTGAGGCAGGGTTTCTTCTCTGTGTGTTAGCCCTGGCTGTCCTGAACTCATTTGCAGACCAGGCTGGCCTCGAACTCATGAAGATCCTCCTGTCTCTGCCTCCTGAGTGCCACCAGGTCCAGCCATACTTTGATTCATACCATGTCTTCTTGGCTTCAGGCTTTTTGGAACAAATGGAAGCAACAGAGACTTCCTTGTGAGACTTAAGTGCCTTCTTCCTTGGACCATAGCACACACACTTATAGGCAAAAAGGACCCTCCTCATTGCCCTTTTCCATGACTTTGTACTCAGCTTATTAAAGGACCTTAAGATAGATCCGTCTTAAATGTAATCTTATTTAATGATTTGCATATGTATGATATAATGTCTGGTAATTCTGGCTTATGTGTGAGCATTGAAATTTAAGGTTAATTGTGCTCATGTGCACTGCAGTTTGGTTGCCTGTCCATGAAAAGTTTGGCTAGACTTTACCCATCTGTTTGTGCTGCGTTCCCTGCCTTGGGATGGGCCGAGTCCTGAAGGTACAGAAGCATTGTTCTTTCAGGGTGCCTTCAGGGTTCAGTTCTGGTGGGGGCAGCAAGGAGTGAGATGCTTTTTCTAATCACACAGAAGGTAATTATGGTGCTTGGCAGTATTCCTTGTGCTGAACAATAGACACTGCAGCTGGCCTCCTGTTGCCCTTTCAGAGTCAGGGAGGGAGGGAGCATGCTGGGGTCTAGAAGTTTCCTCAGGGAGCTTGTTATCCAAGGAGAGCAATGCTCTACATTGTGGCTCATCCTCAGTGCTTAGGCATGCAGTTGGGCCAACATAGCATGGTATATTAATTCATGCTCCCCAGGCTTTGTTTTGAAGAAAGCAGCGTGAAGAGGAAAGGATTGGCTTATCCATGCACATTCAGCATTTATTGGTGCTTCCTAATGTGAACACCAAACAAAGGCTATAAGCTGTCACCCTAGGAGCCTTTCATCCTTAGATGCAAGAGCTGCAGAGTTGGACTTCTGTCCAGAATGGACGTGAGTACAAGTTTGCAAACAGGAGTGCTAAACTAGATGGACAGAGACTAGTCCACAGTAATTCTGTGTTCTTACAAGCAGGGTGATGAGTTTGAAATAGTCAGTGGCTATTTATTTATTTATTTATTTATTTATTATTTCATTAGTCTTGAATTGCTATAAAGTGGGTTTTTATGGGGGAGAGGGGCAGCTTCCCATACTCAGAGCTGGCTTTGAGCTTGTTATGTAGTTACAGATGGTCCTGAAATTCTGACCCTTCTGCTTCCACCTCCCAAGTGTGGTTTGTGTGTGTGTGTTTGCTGTTGTTTTGACAGAACGTTTCTTTCTTCAATGACCTATTAGTCTTATGTTGCATTCTAAGGGACTGTAGTATGACAGCGTTCCTTAGATAGTACCTTTATTGACTATCATTAATTGTTTTTCTGGCTGGGTGAATGATCTGCAAGTTTGGGTGAACTATTTAGTGGCCTTCAAGGGATATCATTACTCAAGTCAGGGTGGACAATGAGGTAAAGTACATTTGTGATGTAGAAATATGTGCTCTGAGGTTAGAGACCTAGTTTGATAACCTGCTTACACTGATATCCAAAGTGGGGACCATTAAATGTCATAGACTCTAGTTTGAGATAGGATATACTTGAAGGACCATTTATATTAATAATGTATGCTTGGATAATGCCAATGGCAAGGCATCAGTTGACCTTATTCATGACATTTATGTTTAGTGTGTACTTTTGCTAAGGAATTTAGGTTTCAGACTTTATTAGATTTTGACAGGGAATCTCAAGAGACACTTTGAATAATACTTTATCTTAGGTTTCTAAACATTAACTCCAATCCCAGTGGTTGAGATAATTGTAGAGATTGAGTTGTCTACAGAAGGGATAAAATGGAGATGGAAGAAGATGAGATTTGGTCAGAGTATATTATGTACATGTATGCAAATGTCACAATAAAACCCATGACATTGTATCATTAATACAGGCTAATAAAATTAAAATAAGAACACAGTTGTTGTACTTCAGCTCCCCTTCTTAAGAGAAAAATATTATTCAGGTTTCACATGTTTTGATGAGATCTGATGACTAAAGTAGCTGAAATTCTAAACTCCAAACTCTATTCTACAGGCAGGAAGTTTTTAGCTATATTAATGAACAGTACAGCCAGGAGCCAGCAGCTCTCTGGTCCCTCTCATAGGAATAATTCTCTTTTCTATGAACGAGTTATTAGATTCAGAGACCTAAAATCTGTCATGTTTTAGCTTCGGTGTCCATGGATTTTAATTTATCCATACATTGTATTGTTGTTGTTTTTCTCAGAAACGTTTTTTTTCTAAGCCACTGGTGTATAAAGCTTCAAATGTAAGTTCAAGACTAGCCTGGTATACAGAGGGATTCCAGGCAGTCAGAGCTACACACAGAGAAACCCTGTCTTGAAAAACTGAAAGGAAAAAAAAAAAAAAGCTTCAAATGAATAAACAACCCAGTAGAGAAACCTACTGCATTTGGGCTTCACTATGTGAAAACTCCAAACTATAAATACTTAATCTAAGACTGCTTTGTTGTGGTGACGTATAACTTATTTAAAGGAACAAAATTTAAAGTTATTTTATTGGGTTTTAAATATTTATTGTCTACCCTATAACACTAAATTCTACTCTGAGTATGGTTAGGTATTGAGTACTTGTTTGTCTAGTTTTAAAAAGAAAATAAGACTGCTTGGCATCTCTTGTTCTGCTAGTGGTCAATATGATACTTAGGTCTCTTAAAAGGAAAAAAATCACTATAGACACTTAAAAGTTTATTAGCATCTGTAACAGTGGTTTCCAGTGATGTTCATGTTTTAGTCACTGACTCCTGTGAACATGTTATGTGGGAAAGGAACACTTCAGAGGCAGCTGTTAAGGGTCTTGGGTGGGAGATGATCCTGGACTATAAAGACAAGAAATATATATGGGATTTACCTAGGAGCTTGTGTGGTTCCTTAGCCAGGCAAAAATCATGCTCCTAGGCAAATCCCATATATATTTCTTCTCTTTTTTTTTTTTCTTTGTACCTTTTTAGTTCCTATGAAACAATAGAATTGAAGTGTGCTTTATGGGGAAAGGTAATTATATATAATAAGAGAAATCTTCTGATGGTCCGAAAACTCCAAAAGTCCCACTGCTTCACACTTTCATACTGTGGACTGTTTTAACACAAATGGTAGAGTGTTCGTAGCTTATGAGGGGTGGTGCTGTAATGGTGGGGCCATTTGTGATTTAGTACTGCAGAGCCTTATTGTTACTACTTATTACAAAAGCAAGACAAAGTATGTTGAATGAATTAGGGCTGGTGTAGGAAGCAGACCCTTCTTTAGAAATATCTTCAGGAAGAACTTAGTACAAAGGCTTAGAGATGAGTGCGTGATAGGAATGTGCCTCATACCACTTGGCACCTGCCCATGTTGAACTTCCCCACACTCTTGATTCTGCACCCAGGGCATGGTGAAGTCCTCCACCTTGCAAGCTGAGGCAATGCATGCTTGTCATCTCAGTACTCCAGAAGCCGGAGGATCTTGAGTTCAACCTAACCTGTGCCACGGAGCAAGCCCCTATTTCTAAATACTCTCTCTTTCTCTCTCTCTCTCTCTCTCTCTCTCTCTCTCTCTCTCTCTCTCTCTCCTATTTTTGCTTCTTGCTAAGAAATATTTTCAAATGTCTCAGGTAAGACATGGAAGACTGGTTTTACCTAGGCCAGTGCTAGATGCAGATCCTCCAAACACTGATTCTCTGCACCACAAATGATTAGTTATAGAGCTTGTTCTCACTGATCAACCAGAACAAGTTCTGGTCAATCAAACCTCGCTGTAATCTCCTCCGGCTCAGACTCCCTGAAGCTTTGACATGAACTTCATTCACTTCCCATCCTTCCCCTTGGTAACAGGCAGCCATACAGGCCTCCCTGTGACCTACCACCTGGTTATCCACCTTGTCACCCGTAAGTGGCTCCTCTTGCCTAAACCATTGAAACACTGCAGATGGCTAGTGACAGTCCCTCCTGCTGCTTCACAAAGCTTCCCACTAAAATCTCTCCTTAGTAAGTTTTGATTTGTTTTTGTTTTTTTTTGCTGTCTATAGAGAAAAAGCCTGCAGGAAAGACTCCCTGCCAGGAGTCTGCATTCCAGCTATGGTGATGGTAACCTCCAAGACAGGTTTTCCAATTTCCAGCACCGGGGGTAATCATTGTAGAGTGACCAATCCATGGTCCATTTAGAACCATAACCTCTTGTATTTCTAAAGTGGTAATTTCTGTGAAGCACTTCTTAACATCCCTGCTGAAAACGAAAAACCATCACCACCACCTCCACCACCACCACCACCACCACCCCACCTTAAATCAGTGGCTCCCAACCTTCCTAACGCTGTGATCCTTTAATACACCTCATGTTGTGGTGACTCTAACCATAAACTCATTTTGTTGCTACTTCATTACTGTGATTTTGCTACTATTATGAATCATAATATAAGTGCTTTCTGATGGTCTTAGGCGACCCGTGTGGAAGGGTCATTCAAGAACTGCTGCTTAAATGCTTCTATTTTTTTCATATGCACCTTGACATTTAAATTGGCAATAGTGGTTCTTGAATAATTGATGTGTTTGAAACATCATTGTAAACTTCATTTGTATTATTGGATATATTTTTATTTTATGCTAGTTATTTGGAGGACCACTGAATCCTAGGAATAGTAATAACAATTGCATGACTTCTTAAAAATATGTTTTGGGCGGTGGTGGCGCATGCCTTTAATCCCAGCACTTGGGAGGTAGAAGCAGGTGGATCTCTGTGAGTGAGGCCAGCCTGGTCTATAAGAGTCCAGCCAAGAAGCCCTGTCTCAAAAAACAAACCAACAAAAAACAAACAATAAAAAAGAATTCTTTAAAAAAATGTTTAAATTGAGTAGAATTATATTACTTTCTCCCATCCCTTTCTTCCCTTCATCCTCTCCTAGCTACTCTCCTTTGAATCTTTGCCATGTCCCCCCTCTTCTCAAACTGATAGCCTCTTTTTTCATTAATTATTTTATACATACACATTCACACTCAGGCACGCACACATGCACATATGCATGCATTCATAAACATATATACATGACATGTTGAGTCTGTTTTTGTTGTTTGTATATATGTGGTTTTGAGACTGACTACTCTGCATTGGTAGAAACAATAAGAGGGCTGTTTCTGGGTGAGAGAATAATTCTCCTCCCAGATGTGCGTAGTTGCCTGTAGTTCTTTGTCTAGTGATGGGACCCTGTGATAATTTCCTCCTTCCACATTAACATGTCCAATGGTATTGCTATTCTGGTGTTGTTTATGCAGCTATTTTGAGATGAGACTGTTTCACAGAGGCTTCCTGGCATTCTGGCTCTTAAAATCTTCTGTTCCCTCATCAAGATGTTCCCTGAGCCATAGATGCAGGCTAGGCTCCCCACAATCTCCCCAATAATTTCTGCATTGTATCCAGTTGTGGTTTCTTATCCTTACAATCACACACAAGTGTAGCTACTACTTCTCATCAAAGAAGCCTCTCTTTACAGCAAACTGAGACTACCTTGTTTTTTGAAATGGGGATTTTTACTGACTTGAAATTCTCAGATTAGGCTCGTCTGGATGGCTGGCCAGCCCTGGGGATCTTCCTGTCATGGTCTCCCTAGCTCTGGGAATCCAAATTTGTACCATGACACCTGTGGGATGTTTGTTTGTTTGTTTTGTTTTGTTTTAAATCTCTTTGGGACTGAATTTAGTTCTCTTTCTCTCATTTTTTTCTTTTTTGTTTTTTTTCCGTGAAAGGGTTTCTCTGTGTCACACTGTCTATTCTGGACTCTCTTTGTAGACCACCTGGCCTCAAATATACAGAGATCCGCCTGCCTCTGCCTCCCTAGTGCTGGAATTAAAGGCATGTACCACCATGCCCGGCCTGAGTTTAGTTCTTAAGTTTATAAGTAATCACTTTACCAGCTGCGCATCCTCCAGCCAAGAATTAAGCAAACAAACAACAACAACAACAAAACTAAATCTAGTATAGATGGTCTTGTAAGTATCTATGCTTATAATTCCTTTGGGTTTGAGGGGTGACTTATCAAGGAGGTTGTATGTAAAGGAGTGGTGGGAAACTAGAGTTTTGGGGTGCCACATAGGAGGGGAGAAGGATTTTGGAGAAGGTGTTTCACTGATGCTACGCCTCTTGAGGATTTGAGTACTGTGATCATTAGATTTCCACAGGAAATGTGTATCTGTTACACTTATGCTTTATGAAGGTGGCCATTTGGACCAGGGAAGAGAAAAAACATACTGAGATATTTTCTTGATTTGTACTTTGAAAAAGTTTCTGCTATACTCAGGTAATCAATTTTATTCCTTCTCAAGTTTCTGATGGGGTTGAAGACCAGATAGTTTAGTTTTACAATTAAGCTTAGTTGTTTAGGGGTTAAGATATTTTTAGGTCTAGATTGATGTTTTAAGTTGATGATGACGAGATATGATAGATACTGATTTTATTTTCTTTTTTTTAAGATACTGATTTTCATTCAGAATTTTAGACACACCAAGATAGGAAAGATGTTTCCTTCAAGGCTGTCAAATACAATAGCCAAAACACTAAGAATGTAACATTTATATAATTCCTGATTGTGTCATGGTTCTTAGTGCTACAGAATATATGTGTATTGTATATATGTGTAATAATGTAAATGTATATGTAAAAATTTTTAAAAATTTAATTAAGGGGGGGGCTGGAGAGATGGCTCAGCAATAAAGGAACTGACTGCTCTTCCAGAGGTCATGAGTTCAATTCCCAGCAACCACATGGTGGCTCACAACCATCCACAATGAGATCTGGTGCCCTCTTCTGGCATGCAGTACATGAAGGCATAATACTGTATACATAATAAATAAATAAATATTTTTTAAAAAAATTTAATTAAAGGAAAAGTTTCTGTTAAATTTGAGGGTCTCCTTCTATACTCACAAAGTGTGTCTGTAGTTGCCTATGAGATATGAACATGGATGCCTTTGTGGGCATATAGTGGCTTTAGCATTCCTACAAATAAATGCTGTTCTGAGTGGTACTTCCTAAATTGTTTCTCCTTGGCATCTTTGGTGTTTTTGTCTGGAGACCTTAGTAAAGAATTCCTCATGGACTGACTCTGTAGTATGAAGTATCTTTAGCCTGTGAGTGGTGTGGGATCTTGGCTTGACTCTAGGTTCCAGCAACTTTTCCAGAACCTAAAGTATCAGTGCAGAAATGAACATGTGTTTATGCTGAATGGGTGAGTACTGTCAGAAGTGGGTGGAGATTCATAGGTGTCAGGGACTGTGTAGTGAAGGAGGTTCAGGGACAGGACCCTCAGAAAAATAAGGTATAGTTGTTGGCCATTGGAAGCACAAGGAAGGTACACATTCTGGCCTTTGCCTGTCTTCCATATTTTTATATATTAAGAAAGGAAAGCAATTGGGGTCATCAGTACCTTATGGGTATAAGTCTGTTTTCATGTCATCCAGCTGTTGCCAGTAATACTATTTATACTCTTTTAACCCTAGGCCTATTTACTCTAAAAATATGAAAAGACAGAAATAGTTCAAGGACACTTAAAGGCTTACATAATTATTAATAGGCCAAGTTTTGATTCATCATGTATTATGAGCAAATTGATGTAAGTTGTGTTTTTGTGTTAAGCAGCCAGATTTGTTTAGTAAAAATATTTAGTATTTTTTGACAAGTATGCCATTTTTCTTGGTGGATATTGCCACTTGAGCTCTGAGATTCCTCTGCATACACAAACCAGTGAGCAATCCCAGCTTATTAGGTATGTTTCCACTGAACCTGGAATTTTGAGTGAGGGGTACCCGGTCTAAAGAGTAGAGGGAAGCTCAGAGGGTACTTGTAAAGTGAAATTCCTTTAGTGAGATCATCCATATGTATACAATAACTTGAGTGCTGTGGTAGACTCTGCAGCAAAGCCGAGCCAGTACGGTGCGTGCATGTGTGTGTCTAGAGTAAGATTTACTGGCAAGAACTGGCGCAAGCAGTGATGGAAGTCAAACGTCCATGATGTGCAGACCCAGGGCCAGTGTTGGTTTGAAAGCCTGAGCATCACAGGGCCCATGGTGTACATGCCAGGCTAGCTCTGAGGGCCTGAGACTAGCAATACCAACTTTGAAGGCTGGAGGAGGTGAGCACTGCAGTTCAAAAGTCAGGCACAGAAATGGTCCAGCCTTCCCCACCTTGTCGTGTCATATTCAGGTCCTAGACATATTGGATGGGCCGTCTGCCTTATACAATTTATGGACAGGTATTCTAATAATCCCTTCTAGAAACATCCTTACCAGCTTTTATCTGCAGAGTATCCTGTCTATGGCTCAGTCGATCTGGTACATAGAATTACATGTTCTTACTAATGTGTGTCTCCACATGGTGAACTCCTCCATCTCCTCTGTCAGTGTACAAACTCTTGTGTGCTGGTTTTTCTTATCATGCCCTTGCATTGACTGTTAACAGGTCTGAGTGAGCTGACAGAGGTTTGGAAGATGAAGCTATCAACAGACTTCATATACCCTTCAAAGGTGTTCTGGAAAGCTTGTCTAATGGAATACTCTGTTAGATCCAGTTCAGAATGTATTTGTGTTTTTAACATCAGGTTTAATTATCTTTTAACAACAGTCTTCTCTTTATGTCTCCCGAAGAATGGGTTTTTTTGCTTTTGTTTGAGATGAGTTCTCATGTATCTCAGGCTGGCTTTGAATTAAATAAGTAGATGAAAATGACCTTGAACTTTTGATCATCTTGCCTCTTCTACATAGCTCATGTTAGGACTATAGGTGTGAACCACTGTGCTCAGCAGGGACTGCATATACAGCTGTGTGCAGGATTCAGTGGTGAGTAAATGATAAGTTGTGGGGGGGGGGAACTGTCTATAGAACCAGACTATAGTATGTGTTTTATCTCAGATTTTCATAACCCTAACAGTTTGATTCAAAATGCCTTTCAGCAATAAAAGGAAGAACAGGAATTATTGTCACTTTTATATATCTTTAAAAGCATTTAAATTATTCTATATATAAGTGTTTTGCCTGAACATATATATTTATACTACACATATGTCTGGTGCCCAGAGAGGTCAGAAGAGGGTGTAAGATCCCTTGGAACTGGAGTTAGAGATTGTTATGAGCAATCATGTGGGTGCTGGGAACTGAACCTGGGTTTTCTGCAGAAGCAACAAGTGCTCTTTTTTTTGATTTTGGTTTTTGGTTTTTGTTTTCTCTGTGTAGCCTTGGCTGTCCTGAACTCGCTTTGTAGACCAGGCTGGCCTGGAACTCACAGTGATCCGCCTGCTTCTGCCTCCCAAGTGTTGGAATTAAAGGCGTGCGCCACCACTGCCTGGCGCAACAAGTGCTATTAACTGCTGAGCCATCTTTCCAGTCTCCCCCTCCCCACCTCTACATTCTTTTTTTTGAGACATGTGTCATGGAGCCTGTGCTGGCCTTGGACTCTCTAATTGATGATGACTTTGAACTTTGCATCTTCCTGCCTCTACTGCATGCTGAGATTATGGATCTATATCGCCATGTAAGGCTGCTATGGCAGCATTGGGGATTGAACACCAGGGCTTTGTGCATGCTAGCCAAGTACTTTACCAACTGAACTACACCCCCAGCCCTACTGCACCTTTTGACATGAAGCAAGACAGGAACAAGTTATTAAGTGAAAGTCTAATCACTTACATCTATGAGCAATCAGTTTAGGGACTGTACGTGTGGACTCAGTCTTCATTTCTGTAAGTTTTCACCATTACAATTTCTCAAATTAGTAGCTTAAAAATCTATTTCCTTTTCTTTAAAATGAATATAACAAATTTCCCCCAAGACAGGGTTTCTCTGTGTGGCCTTGGCTGTCCTAGACTCACTTTGTAGACCAGGCTGGCCTTGAACTCACAGTGATCCACCTGCTTCTGCTTCCCAAGTGCTGGGATTAAAGGCATGTGCCACCATGCCTGGCATACAACTTTTTTAACTGATTCCAAATTAACATGTCAAAATGATGGTTTTCAGACTTCTGATTATTATGATAAAATAGTGAATAACAAAATCTTTGTGTCCTGCATTATTCTGAAAAGTATCCACAGGGGAATGAGGTATTGTTATTTCATTCCTGCCATTTCCTTGGTATGATTATTTCTCTTTTGAGTGTAAAAAGTCCTGAGTAAATAAAAGATAAGTTCATGCTTCAATATGAAATCACCAGTTTTGAATAAAATATTTACTGTGCCAACTTTAACTGCATGATTAAATTTCACCTAAGCCTATGAGTATTTTTTGCTCAGTTGAATCCTATGAAATTGCCAATACTTACCTGTTTTTGACTTACAAAATATCAATTTCATATTATATAATCTGATGTGCCTCCATAGTGGAGAAAGTAGAAACCAATGCAGATACCACATTCCATTGTAGAAGTCCAACATAGTTTTAATGGGAACATTGGCTCTGTAGGAGTTCCTCATGAAGCATTGACAAAAGGAAGGCTCTGAAACAAACACTTGAATGGATTATAAATCTGTTTTCTAGTCTTGACCTTCTAGTAACAGACTGTTGAGGAACCGGAATGCCCAGGAGACCAGTGATATACCATGTGAAAGCTCTACAGATGGGTGGATGTGAACAGGCATTAGTCTACACTAGGCTTGTGAATGTGAGCTCATCCCTCATGATCGAGAAGCAGACTTTCATGTCCCAAGATGAAGCCTGACACTGTTTGCAGCTTTTGTCTTTGTTGGTCACTGAAGCTGGTATTGGGAAGTGAAGTGACTAGATGACTTTGATGATAGTCAATCAATCTCTCTCTCTCTCTCTCTCTCTCTCTCTCTCTCTCTCTCTCTCTCTCTCTCTCTCTGTGTGTGTGTGTTTACTCCCAAAGCTGGCACTGAATTTTATACCTTGATTGCTCTCCATCCCATTTTTTGAAGAGATTGTCAACATAGTGTAGCCATTCAGATTGTTTGGAAATCAAGATGAGTGATGGGCTTGTAGGTGGCCAACATACCTTTCTGGCTTCTGTACGAGTCATGGAGATCTGAACTCTAGCCCTTAATGTTAGTGTGGCAAGTGCTTTTATCCACTAATTCCCCAGCCAGATACTTGAGATTGTGTCATAAAAGCCCATTAAAACACTAGTAACATGTTTCTGCTGTCTTGTACTTAGACTACAGTAACAAAGACCACATAAATAGGCACATGACTTGCAGCACTTAACAACTGGACTCTTATCTGCTTTTTGATGCTGATTTTGCAGGTGTCCCCAGGTCCTTTTCTGTGTGATGTATCTTTTCCCAGCTTCCTTCTTCATGCCAATGTGCTGGTGGAACAAAGGCTGGGTTATGCAAGCCGTGCCTCCTTGTAAGGCCTAGATTGCTCAATCCTATGAAAAGCTGAGGTAAAATTTGGCTTTGTTTTAGCTTCCCAGAAAACTGTAGTGTGGAGTCAAGGGTATTTTCATGCACCTCTGCTTTCTCACCCCCTAAAATAAGTGAACAGCCAAGTATAGTAACACGCACTTGTAATCCCAGTATAAAAGGATCATAACTTTGAGGCTAGCCTAAGCTAGATAGCAGGCTTGAGGTTAGCCTGGATTATATGAGACCCTGTAAAACTAGAACTTGGGAGAAGGTGGGGGTAGGCTTCAATAGCAGGGTCTCTATGGTTCCCAAATATCATGTGGAAGGAAGCAGCAGTGACGTTGTCTTTATGTTGTAACTGTCATGATGTAGTTCTGTAACTCAACAGCAGTAGGGAGGGGCTGCTGACACTGGGCGCACATTACACATTGCAAATGTCACAGCAGGCAATAGTACTCTGTGCCTGGCATGCGGATAAAGCCCAGAGAGCTCGGCCTATGATAGCTGTTGATGGGTATGATTAATATTGTATGATGTCCGCAGTGATCAAATGTAGTTATGTGGCCACTGATGCTTAGGCTTCTACCTTGGGCAGTCCAGATTAAAGGAACCCAAGTAACTCATACTGAGCCTGAGGCCAAGAGGTACTTTCCTGTCTCTCCTGTCTGTCCCATGCACTCTTTATCTCCATGAACCCAGTACTGTCTCCTGAGATGTGCAGTGCATGAAATATCAATGTCACACAGAATGCAATGGGCTAGAGCTGGCTTGGGCAGGGCATTTTAGAGCTTCAGGGTGTGCTGGGTGAGCTTTACTGTGGTTTGTCTCTGGACCTTGGGCTATAGGATTATGACAGCTACTTTTGGTAATTTTATCCACAGCCTGGTTCTTATACAGAGTTTCTGGCATTGACACGTTCTACGATGGAGTTAACTGTGATGGCTCAGGGCATCACAATTAACAAATCACAGCATGCAAGAGATGATAGATTGTATGCGTGTGCAGCATAAGTTGCTGTGTTAAGGGCCTTTTGTTTTTCTGTTAAACTGTTTTGTCCTTTGCATGAAATGAACTCAGTTACTGTTCCATAGTTCCTATACTATAATAGATTTTTAGGATTAAAAAACAAAGAAATAAAATAAAAGAACTCGGATCTTTGTTCTCCTAAAATAGGGCAAGGTACAGTAAAACTTTATTTTAGTTTAGAATTTTCTAGTAGTACTGCCAAAGAACTCGCCTTGCCTTGCCTTGCTGTAGGACATTTTGAGGCCCATAAAACAGTTGTCTGAAGAGGGGGATAGGAACAAGGATTGTGTAGATCTATTAAAAAAAAAAAAAGGTATGGGGATGCTCAGCCTTTACTCCAGCGGTCTGCACTTACATGCAAAGCGCATTGATTGCCTCTCACTCTTGGGCTCAGATCTTGTTAATTTTTCGGGATTGTTGCTTTTCATGACTCTGGTCCTCATAAGTGAAGGGGTGTTCAGGGATGAACGCTGCAGTCTAGGATGCTTGCTTTATGGGCTTGTGTGTTGAATATCCAGGGCAGGGTGTTAAGCAGCTCTTATAGCCAGACCCACACATTGGCTGTTACTGTTTTCACTGTTACTGTGCTCTGGAAAGCAGCGGCTGCCATGAGCTCACATCCAACTATTTGCCAACGTGGCTGTTTTTCCATTTTAGGAATGGGATCTGAGATCCACAGGGCTATCCATACTTCTCAAATAGACATGTTGGCATCAGGCTCAGGCCATTACAAACATCAACTCTGAGATGGCACAGGAATCTGTCCAGCTTACTGTAAATTTGCCCAATGGCTGGATTTCTGTGAAGACTGAGTCTTCTGCTTCCAGCCCCAGTGTCTGGTTTTCTCATTTCCTTTTCTGATGAAGCTAGGGGTGTTAGGAGGCTTGTTCCTCTTTGTAGCACCATTGGCTATTTGGGACCAGTTCCTGCTTTTTCTCCATTTGCCAGTAAATGTGTCTCTCAGGGGATGCTTTCCAGGGAACTGCAGCCCACCTCTCATGGCTAGAGAAATCATAAAGATGCTTTCTTGTGGGTCCCCCAATGTGCCCTTCTATAATCTCTGAAAATGAAACTTAGTAGTTTGTGCCTTGGTTGCCCCAAACTTCTTCCCTCATATGTTTTTCATACCTTGTACTTGCGTTTTGTATGGCACTGAGTAGCCAAGATGGCCAGGAAATGCAAATGGTTGTGGTATCAGTGGGCCCCTAGCACTCGTATTTCAGAGTAATTTGACATTAAAACTTAAGGGTGACACCAACAGTGGCTAACTAATATAAGTTGAAGTCAGAGATTGGGGCTTGAATTCCTATTGTGCTGTCCTAAGAACTTTGAACATTGGTTGTCTTAACTCTGAAATGGAGATAATACCATTCCACTTACACTAGTAACACAAAGAACTGGGGCCATCTTATCAAGAAGCGGCACATACATTAGTAACTTAAGATGAAGCTCTCTTGTCCTGCAGTTCCCTCAATCCTTAAACCACTTTTTCTCAGCTCATGGCAGGTCATTTTGGTAGCATATAATAGGGAGGTTTTGCCCAATTTTGTAGAATATCTGTTAGATGCTTTCTCTTTATATTAATTACGTTTTTCCTTGCTTGGGACAAAAGTACTTGACCAAAGGCAGAGTTCATTTGGGCTCACAGTTGGAGCATGCAGTCTGTTAACGTGAGTAGTGCATACAGGCAGCAGTATGATATGGCTGCTTAGATTGTAAGCAAAGAACCATGAATGGTTGTGTTCCACATGTTTGCTTTTTATTTAGCCCAGAGTACCAGATCATGGGATGGTGTTGACTACATCTACCACCAGTTAAACCTTTCTGGAAATGCCTTACTAGACACTGACAGAGGTGTGTCTCCTAGGTGATTCCTGGTGCTGTTGACAATTAAGATAACCTATGATGTCCTTCCTGCACATGTTTTGGATACAAGTGTTAAGAAGGCTCTTACTAAGAGGGTAGAACGTTCTACATAAAAGCATGATACGTAACCTTGACGCCTTTTCCTGTGTCTATAGTATTTTTCTCACAAAACACAACAGTTTCTCTTGTTGCAATATACTTTTAATTTCACTGTAATCAGATTCTGTAGATAGATCATTAGGGGTCTGTTATCAGGCTACTTTGATAGGATAAATTGTGATAGTGAATTGAATGAAGAAAAACAGTCAACAAGCCTTAAGTTTGTTAGCACTGATTCTTTTTTTTTTTTTTTTAGCAGTGATTCTTGAAACCAGTTGTTGTGCTGTGATTTGGGTCATTATTAAAGTGTGTTGGACTGCTGTAGGGGGTTTTACATTGCAAAAGCCCTTTAGCTACAGCAGAAAGATTATGTTATGTGTATTTACTTTACTTAATTCTATCCTTAAGGAAATATCTAACTGTGTTTTACATGCTAGGTTAACTTGGGGGAGTTTAAAGAACAATAAAGGATCTTTGGGCCACAAATGTGTGTGTGTTTGTTCATGTGTACACGTTTGCCAGTGTGTGTGTAGGCCAGAGGTGGTTGGTTGGGTATGTATCACTCTTGATCCTAGTCTTTGAAGCAGTCTCTTACTGAACCTGCAGATCATCAATTTGAGTACACTTACTGGTCAGCAACTCCAAGGCACCTTCTGTTTCTGCTCCCCAGCGTTGGGGTGATCGACACACACTGCCGATCTGGCCTTTTGCATAAGTGTTAGGAATCTGGGGGTCCTTGTGTTTACTGTGAGCTAAACTATCTGCTCACTGAGTCACCTTTTTGGCCCTTCTCATAAATGCTTAGGTAGTGAATATTGTGAGCACTGTGTAACTGCTCTCTCCATTAATCCTTCAAGGATATGGCAAATTAGACAAGGACATCCAAATACAGAAGGCTTATAGGACTTTGCCTAGGACACCCAGAGAATATGAGTAGGACCGGTGTTGTTCTTATTTGTGCCCCTAGCAATAAGGGAAACACAGACGAGGAGCTCTTGACTCCTAAGAAGATTCACAGTCAGAATTGAGGACGGTTGTATTTGAGGAAGTGGAGCTTTGCTGAATCCTTAAGAGCAACAAGGAAAGGGGATGGTCTGGTAGTGATAAGAGTATTACGTTGTGGTTAGGAGTTTGCTGAGGAGGGTTGATGAGGTGGGATGGTACACTTGTGAAGGAAGGCAGTACATGCTGATTAGGAGGTCTAGGGAGAGGAGCTTATTGGGTGTGCTGACTGGAGAGTGGAAGGCATTAGCTTTGCATTTTTTGCTT
The DNA here is from genome assembly GCF_903995435.1 of Acomys russatus. Lineage (NCBI taxonomy): Eukaryota > Metazoa > Chordata > Mammalia > Rodentia > Muridae > Acomys > Acomys russatus. The sequence goes on from NC_067145.1 coordinate 63,766,123, forward strand.
GAAATACTTGAAATGTAATAACTTAGAAAAGGTCTATGTTATAAGTTCTATGTATCCTAACTCAAGAATTGGGACTTGTTTTAGGCTGCTGGTGTGGGAATTCCTGATAGCAATTTAGGAAATACGTGGTGGAGCAATTTGCTGATACTGTGAACCAGGAAGCGAATAGGAAGAGACTAGGGTCCCACAGTTCCCTTGGAGCTTGCTTCCTGTGACTTCTAATAGTTCCTATCACTTTGAATAGCACCACCCTTTTAAGAAACAAACCTGAAACATAATGGACCTTTAAGTGACAATTAGCATTCTTATAGAAGCCAAGGGTTAGGTATAAAGGCAATTCAACTTTTGTACTGTAAGTGGAAGGTCATTTAATATAGTTAAAATTATACTTGGAAAACAGATATAAATATATTCTCCATGGCAGACACATTGTTAGTCACCCTGATATGAGTCTTTGGGCTTTGAGGCTAGACATTTAACAGGCCTTTGGTTTGGAACTGAATTCTCCGTAGGATGAGAAGCCAAGTTGCAGTTGTTGAGGGGAAAGGGAGGGATGGAAACTGAGATGAGCATGTTGGAATTGCACAGGAAAAAAAAAAATAGTTGAATAAACAGATACCTTCAAAGATATGTTTAACTGTGGATTAGAAAGCTAACCAGAACTGTAGTTCAGTTTTATGATGTGCTTTTGTGTTTGCACAGGCTTTGTAGGTACACATGGAACAAAGGCAGCCGGTAAATGTCCAGGTTTTAATTGAACCCGACTTCACTGGAGCTTTATTTTATGGGATTCATTTTGGAACAACAAAATGACAATTGGGGAAAGTGTTCAGTTTTCAGAATTTTTAGATAATCATAAGAACTTAAAATTTGGTGTAGTCACTGTTAGCATCCCTCTGAATATTCCTAAACATTGTTAAGTTCAACTTTTAGTAACATGCTTAAACATCATCTCATTGACGCAAACTGCTTTGATAGATTAGTTCTATCTAGTCGGTGTTCTTAATGCATACAATTGACTTTATTCCTTTATCTCTAGTTTTTTATTTTCTCTGAGTATGTAAGTGTGTGTGTGTGAGAGAGAGAGAGAGAGAGAGAGAGAGATTGGACATTAGGTTATCCGGGAAAATGGTTCATATATTAATTCATATTACATTTATGGAAGATGGCATATGATAACATATTCCTGTGTCAGCATGAACTCTGAGTACAAGACTACAAAAAGATTTATTGTTTACTAATACAGAACCATTTTCTTATGTTCAAATATCCACAAATACAGAGCCCAAAATTATAGAAAAGGTTCTCCCAATCTTAACTTTGTAATTCATTTTTATTAATACTTTTGACAGTTCAGTGAGTATATCATGCTGAAATTTGAGATTTAACACATTTAGAACAGAAAAATTTCATTATGTGGCACGGCTTTCTTGTATCACTGTGATCCTCATTTGAAATGTAAGATTTGCTGTTCATTAGCTCCATATTTATGCCTGCATGTGGTTCTTCAGTGAATGTTCTGTTTGTGGCATGTACTCTTGCTAATAACTGAATTCCTGTGCACAGTTTGAGCTTCAGCTGTGCTTGTTCTTATGCTTCTGTGAACATTAGAGGAAAAGCAGACTGTCCGCTTTAGTTATCTTGAACATATGGCCATTCTTCACAGGCCCACTGGCTTTCTGAGAAGAGTTTCATATTGTTTTGAAGTTCCTCACATGAGAAGTCAGAACCCAGGGACACATAGCCCTGTGTTTAGAGCAAGTGTTCCTTAGGAAACTTCCCTTGCTTTATTGGCTAGTGTTGATATTCCTAGCCCATGGACAGCAGTGGGAATATAGTAGTGTGTTTGCTGCAAGAGTCAGTCACTTGACCAAATAATTCTCAACCTCATCTTGATTAACACCATGTACTCAGCCCTTCATTCTTCACTGTTTCATGATGGCAGACTTACAGAGAACTGTAGTGAACCCCAATGTGAGAAGGAATAGGTGAAATGCTGGAGTGTGCGCCGTACACAAGGAAGGGCTGTTTTGCGTCTAAGAAACATATCAAAATTCTTACTATAAGATGTTTGGTTCTTATTCTGCACACTATCAGAATTTCTTATTCTAAATTTGATTTCTTATTTTCTTTTTCTTTTTTTTGGGGGGGGTTTAGGTTGTTTGTTTGTTTTTGAGACAGGGTTTCCCTATGTAGCCCTGGCTGTCTTTGACTTTGTAGACCAGGCTGGCCTTGAACTCATGGAGATGAGCCTTCCTCTGCCTCCTGAGTGCTGAGACTACAAGCGTATGCCGCCACGCCCAGCCAATGGTGGCGAGTCTTACATGAGAACAGAATGATAACCTTTCTATTTGTTCCTGAGGTTGTAGAAAGCTCTTGTTTGCAGTGTTTAGGATGTGGTTAGAGCACCACCATGCTCCCAAAGGATTCACAACTAAGTTCAATGAATTTTCTGGGTGGAGGGCTTAGAGGCCCTGTTACCTAAGACCATCATCTTCTGATCATTAGGGAGCATCAGTAATTGAAGCCTCTAGAAGGCTATTTTCAGATCCTGTATATTGAATTAATTGATTGCACTTGAGGCAGTGTAGTGTTTGAACCTCTTGTATTGTACTAGGCACTGCTTAGTGTTTCCACTTAACCTTTGCTGTTGTTTAGATTTATTTATTTACTGTGTGTGTGTTTCATGCATACATGTATGTACCACATGCATACATCAAGTCCTAATATAGCCCTGTGGTCATCAGCATTTTAGCTGCTCACTTCAGAGTGAATATTTTAGTCCCCTACTTTTCTGACTTCTTTTCTTTTCTTTTCTTCTTTCTTCCTTCTTCCTCCTCCTTTCTTCTTCTCCTTCTTTCTTCCTTCTTCCTTTTTTCTCTTCCTCCTACCCCTCTCTCTCCCCATCACTTGGATCTGTCTTCCTGGGAGAATTCTATTGCTTCTCTAGACGCTAGGGATAGCATGGAAAAAAGATTTTGGCACAGATTTCTCTGAGAGATCCAAGCTGTGGACAGCTGCTTCCTGTAGTATTGAATTTGGTTGGAATTCTCCTTGATTCATTTATTCTAGTACTCATGCTTCCCCAAAGCCAGTATCAGCAAGAGCTTGCTCTGATTCCTACATGGGACCTTCAGCAATTGCTTCTAATGAGCAAGGCTGCTGTTGATCTAGTGGCTAAGCTTTGAGCAGTGACCATCTGCCTAACTAGAATTCCATGTTATAAGTTCTCAAGATATAGAATGTTTTTTAGTCTGTTTTTATCCAACATCACTGGTACAGAAATGTTAGGGACCTTGGAGTGACAGGGAAAGGGTTTTCTCCAAGGAGAAAGGATCAGCTGTACAGTTTGTATCCTAAAGATGGTTAGGGTGAGTGATTTTTATGAAATTCTTAATTTTGTTTAGTTATTCTGCTTCCTTTTTTGGTAAATCTAGATCTGACAAATCAAGATTTCATATGGGGTAATAAAAGCACTGCTTAAGAAATGCCCATAGATAGATTTGTGTACTTTGTTCTCTTGGAGTTGCCTGAGGAAGTTGTTGCTACTGTTCCATTTTGAGGAGTTTAAAGTGTAGAGTGTCAGCTGCAAATCTCGGCAGCCTGGCTTTAGAATCTGAGCTTTTAATCCCATTTTACTACATACCTTCTAGAATAGGTGTGTTTTCTGTCCTCACTATAAGGCAGTATTTTCATAGTTTGTGAAGCAGAACCACCACTTACTTAGTAATGGATAAGACTTTATTATTTTGAGACCTAGACGTCTCCCTGGAATTTTCATTCCCAGGAGGGAATTGAGGGTAAAATCTTTTGGGCGTCCATCTTGTGCTTCATTGTGGCTCCTGAGACTTTTTTATTTCTCCAGCCAAATATCCTCATGTAAAATATTTCAAGAAATATTACAGATGTCAAATACTGTATAAATAGGAAAAGGGTTTGGGTTTCTAGTTAACAGTTTTTTTTTTTTTTTAATCTGTAAAAGAAATGACTTGTACCCTTCAAAGAAACCCTCCTTCTCTCTAGTGTGAGTGAATTCATAGCAGCAAGCTAAGATCATCCTGTTTGGAAGTTGGATTGGACACCATTCACAATGGAGTATTAGTTCTTTATGCCCCAGTGAAGAAGCAGAGGGATCCTGTTAGTGAGTGTCTATGTCCTTTAGGGCAGCAGGTCTCGGACAACAGGGAATGTGCAATCACAGACATGATTTAATTGTTTTATTTTTGGCACCATAGTCACAGTACATGCCTGTACTCTCATGTCTGTTTTAGATCAAGTTCAAAAGTGATTCAGCCATGAGTTTATAATACAATATGGACTCTGTCTTAGTGTTCTGTTGCTGTGAAGAGACACCATCGCCTTGGCAACTCTTATGAAAGAAAGCATTTAATTGGAGATGGCTTAAAGCTTCAGAGGTTTAGTCTACTATCATCAGAGCTTGATAGCATGGCAGCACACAGACAGGTACAGTGCTGAAGATGTAGCAGAGAGGTCTACATCTAGATCCACAGGCAGCAGGAATAGACTCTGGGCTTGGCATGGGCTTTTGAAACCGCAGAGCCCACCTCCAATGACACATTTCCTCCCAAAGGCCACACTTCCTAATCTGTTAAATCTTTCCAGATAGTGCTACCCCTTGGTGACTAAGCATTCAAATATATGAGCCTATGGGGGCCATTCTTATTCAAGCCACCACAGATTTCTGCTCTTAGCTTTGCAAAAACAGGCTGTGTTTGGTGTGCTAAACTCTTTGTAAAGTCCCCTGGCGTGCTTAATTCCCATTCTCTCCTAGAGATACATGAGAACTAGGATGCAGTTCAGAACGAATTGGTGAAAAGGACCAGTGCAAAATCAGAGTGCTGTAGGAGCCTTGGTCTGCACTTCGTGTTGGCAGATGTCCTTCATCATATCCCCTGGTTTGGGATGTTACAGTGGTTTGGATGAGAATGTCTTCCATAGGCTCATCTATTTGAATGTGTGGTCCACACTGGTAGAAGTGTTTGGGAAGGATTAGGAGGTGTGCCCTTATTGTAGGAGCTGTGTCTGTGGGGTGAACTGGGAAGTTTCTAAAGCCCATGCCACTCCCAGTTAGCTCTTTCATTCTTCTTCTCCTTGAAGATAAAGACATAAGCTACTCCTCTATTGCCATACTGCCTGCCTTTCTGCCTGCTGCCATGCTCCCCACTATGATAGCTATGGACCTCTAGAACTGTAAGCCTCAGTAAACCCTTCCTTTCATAAGTTGCCTTGGTCATGGTGTCTTTGTAGTAATAGGAAAGTAAGACAAAAGTTTTTGCCTTTTATCCCATTTGAGAACAAAAACCTCATGGTACATGGGACCTTGAAGAGGCTTTATCATCTGACTAAGCAAACTGATTTTCACAGATACAGGGCAGTCAACAGTTTTTGCTTTATACAAGATAAAGAAATACAGGATGCTCCCTTCCTTTTAAAAATGGCAAGTGCATTTCATTGTATTTTTTTGTTTGTTTGTTTGTTGTTTTTCTGTTTTCTTGTGTGTTTTTGTTTTTTTTTTTTTACGAGATAGAGTTTATCTGTGTAGCCTTGGTTTTCCTGGACTGGCTTTATAGATCAGATTGGCCTCAAACTCACAGTGATCCACCTGCCTCTGTCTCCCAAGTGCTGGCATTGAAAACGTGCACCACCATGCCCAGCTGTAGTTACAATTTAAAGGCCAGTGGGAGTTTTATTAACTTTTGGTCATGTAGCTAGTTCTGTTGGTAATTTAAATCCCTTGACAAATGTATTATGCCATATGCCCCAGTTTTGCTTAATACTCTTCCATGGTGTTCCTTGGAGAGGTATTTAGCCAAGGCACTGTAGGAACTGGAGTATGTCTTGGTTAGCAGTTGCTAGTACGTCATGTCTTTATGTGACTATAAACTTATGCCGTCAGTCATTTTTACCAGCTCAAGTATAGTTAACTGTCACTGTTTCAGAACCTGTATGATTTGGTTATCAGAGTTGGATTCCTGGAGCCAAGTAAGATGGTGATACTTGGTTATATAGAATTACCTACTATAGGGTTATTAAAAGTAAAAGTACCTGAGAAGCATTCAAATGCTGTATTCTCAGCATAGTTCATGCATGGTGCTTTTCTCTTGGCCTCATTCTTTAGCCTGGGGTAGCTTTGAACTCACTGTCCTTTCTGCAGTTGTAAACGTATGAACCGTGCTTTGATTTAGTGAGCATTCTTTCTAAGGAGTATTGAGGTTTGAATCTAAACAGCTTTCAAAGGCCAAGTTACTAGCAGGTGGACCTTCAAGAGCACTAACTTTATCAATGGTTCAGTGTACTGACAAATTTATAGCTGAATGCATTCTTAGCAGGTGGAGCCTGGTTGGAAGAAGTAGGTCATTGGGGGTACCCTGCTCTTGAAGAGTATGTCTTGTGTCATGACACATATGTGTGTGCATAGGGACATATACTCTATAATACCTTTTTCTTCCCCTTTATATTCTTTTTCTTTTATTTGCCCTCCCAGTTCCTCCCTTCTCTTCCTCTTTTCTGGCCACCATGAGGTGAGTAGCTCTATTATACCCTCCTTATGCCTTCTCAGCAATGTTGGCTTACCACAGCCGCAGAGCAGTGAATCCAGTGACAAAGGATCAAAACTCCTGAAGCTGGAATAAATCCTCTGAGTTTTTCTTCTTGAATATTTGTCACCATGGTGTAAATCTGGGTAATACAAGGAAATGCACACTTTAATTTGCATCTGGTATCTTTCTAGGATATTTATGCAAAGCCATTGAGAGAAAGAACAACATCAGGAAGCCGGGCGTGGTGGCGCACGCCTTTAATCCCAGCACTCGGGAGGCAGAGGCAGGCGGATCGCTGTGAGTTTCGAGGCCAGCCTGGTCTACAAAGTGAGTCCAGGATGACCAAGGCTACACAGAGAAACCCTGTCTCGAAAACCAAAAAAAAAAAAAAAAAAAGAACAACATCAGGATGGGGAGTAGAGCACTTCATTTCACTCTGTCCCTGATGGAAGCAGGATTAACAGCTTTCTTGCTATTTATCAGACCAAACATCCAAGGTGAAGCACACTACCTTTTTTTTCTTTTTGGTAAGAGTGCTGTGTTCTCATTTTCCACTTTTGTATGGCTGAGTGTAGGTGGGAAGGGGCTGGTACCTCTTGCCATGTGCCTGCTTGGTTGTTAGGTGACCCACAGAGACCTATTCTGGAGCTTTGGTCACCTCCCGTCTTCATGACTTGCCCTGAGCTGACAACCCACCATCTTGTGGTAGAAAACAGCTGCAAGACAGGGAAGCATCTGATTCAGACTTTCTACTTCCCCTGGATGTCTGAGCCATTATTTAGCCTTGGCAATTACAGACACTGCCTTTTGTGTATTGCACACCACTCCCTCCCACCGAAGCCCTGCACTGCTTTTAAAGGTTTAGAAATGTGACTTAACTCATCTTCAACTTAAAATGTATTATTAAAATTTAATGTTCAAATTGATGGCTATATTTTATGGTATTTGATTTTTCCTGGTTGATCCTCTCCCAAGAGATGAAACATTTTAAGAAAGAAAGCTTAGATGCACCCCTCCCCCTTCCTAAGGATCAAAGTGAATTCTGAAAGCTCTTCTATGTGCAATAAAACAATCAAGAAAGCATTATTTTAGTTAGGCTGTCAAAATGGAGTGCTGTGACTCCTACGCAGGAATATGCAGTCCTTGGAGGGTATGGCCAGTGCTAATGCTGGTTTTTCTCAATTGAGAAATGTGGAGAGTGTAGAGGTTGGAAAAGATGGGCAGGCGTTGCCTTCTTCTCATCTCATTTCCCTGGTCCTATAGTTCTGCTTTCTCATTCAGTGCCCAGGGCTCCTGTGGGAACATTTGTAATGCCTCTTCCTAGTTCTGTCTTCGGCCTTTGGGTTGTGGCTGTGATGGCTTGTTACCTACACTTGTGCTCTAGGCTGCATGCAGTATTTGGGGTGTGTGTATGGCAGGGCTTGCTGCCATAGGAGTCTATGTGTACAGCCTTAGGAGTCTGTTGTGAGCTGATTCATGTGAAAAGGGGAAAAAGTGGTTTTTGTTTTTGGTTCTGAAGGCCATAAGCCTCAGACTTGACCCTGTAGTGTCACTTTTTCCCCCTGAGAAACTCCAAGTTATCAGAACCAGAACTTTGACCGATGCCAGCCATTTCTGTGTAGAGTTGATTTACCAAGACTTAAACAATGCTTGTTATGGGCTGTTTTTATTGTTGAAATAGGGCAGGAACTTCTACCTGCTTGCACAGGCACAGTAGGCAAACAGGAGTATAAAGAACCAGCCCAAAGTCCTATGGTAGAATGTAGTTATATTTCCTCAAATGCTCATGGATTTTGTCATGAACTTATACTGGGACAGTGGGATGCTGTGTTGCTGCTCCACCGTGCCCACGGTCTTGGCTGGAAAGGTGTGGAGGAACCTTTATTCATGGTTTCTTGCTTGGGGTGGCATTCCATGTGCCTTCTCCTTGCAGTGTTTGGGCTTCTATATATTAGAGTAGGATGGTGGTATTATTCTATGCTATTAGGCCAGCAAGAGGGCAGCTGTATTTCACGGTCTGGCTTCAGAAGGTTCATGGCATCTATTTGTACAAATCATCTCAAGCCCACTGTGGGTCCAGGGTGAAGAATAGCCTTAGCAATTTGAAACCTTGTTTTAAAGTAGATTCCAGTAGGGTGCTTAGATTCTTGACATATAAATATTTATTTGAAAATAGGGGGACCCCATAACAAGATTAGAGTATTAGAGCCCTTTCCTTTCTCCCTCTTTCCCTTTCTTCCTTTCGTTCTTTCTTCCTTCTTTTCTCCTCCTCCTCTTTCTCCTCTTCTTCTGCTTCACCCCTCCTATTTATTTATTTATTTACTTATTTTGAGGTGGGATTTCTCCGTGTAACCCTGGCTTTCCTGGAACTCACTCTACAGGCTGGCCTCGAACTCAGAGATTCACCTTTCTCTGCCTCTCAAGTGCTGGGATTAAACGTGTGCACCACCACTATGGCTTCTAGAGTGTGTTTCTTATTGAAGTTTTTAGAGTTGTCTAGAATTTGGAAATCGGGTGGCAGGAGGCCGGGTGCTTTTGAAAAGCATGTTATTATTCTAACAACTTCCTCATAGGGTTTAAAAATAATCAGACAAATATACATTTGTTTGACAGATCTCTTTTAATTAGCTAAAGGCCCAGCTTTTGTGAGGCTGCATATCAACTTGGAGAATTTTTTTTCCTGAGAAAAAGTGCAAATGATTTCTGTTCATAAAGAAGAGATTCTCAAGGATCTCATGACCTTTATAGGGCATAAGTCTATTTAATATGGACTGTAATTAAAACAGCATGGTACTGGCATAGCAATAGGCTAGTTGACCAATGAAATAAAATTGAAGACCCAGAAACAAACCCACACACATATGGATACTTGATTTTTGACAAAGAAGCCAACTTTATTCAATGGAACAAGGATAGCATCTTCGACAAATGGTGCTGGTCTAACTAGATGTCTACATGTAGAAAATGCAAGTAGATCCATATTTATCACCATGCACAACACTCAAGTCCAAGTGGATTAAAGACCTCAACATAAAACCAGAGACAGTAAATCTGTTAGAAGAAAAAGTGGGCAAGAGCCTGGAACTCATTGGCATAGGAGACAACTTCCTGAACAGAACACCAACAGCCCAGGCTCTAAGGTCAACAATTAACAAATGAGACCTCATGAGGCTGAGAAACTTCTGTACAACAGAAGACACTGCTAACAGAACAAAGTGACAGCCTACAGATGGGGAAAAGATCTTCTCCAACCCTACATGTGACAAAGAACTAATATCCAAAATATATGAAGAGCTCAAGAAATTAAACACCATCAAACCAAATAACCCAATTAAGAAATGGGGCTCAGAACTAAACAGGATTCTCAACAGAGGAATATGGAAAGGCTGAAAAACACTTAAAGAAATGTTCAATATCCTTAGTCATCAGAGAAATGCAAATCAAAACAACTCTGAGATTCCATCTTACACCCATCAGAATGGCCAAGATCAAAAACTCAAGTGACACCACATGCCGGCAAGGATGTGAAGAAAGAGGAACACTCCTTTATTGCTGGTGGGAGTGTAAATTTGTACAACCACTTTGGAAATCAATCTGGTGCTTTCTCAGAAAACTGGAAATAGAGCTACCTCAAGACCCAACTATTCCACTCCTTGGCATATACCCGAAAGATGCTCCACTGTACAACAAGCGCATATGCTCAACCATGTTCATAGCAGCCTTATTCGTAATAGCCAGATCCTGGGAACAACCTAGATGTTCCTCAGTCGAGGAATAGATAAAGAAACTGTGGTGTGGTACATTTACACTATGGAATACTACTCAGCTACTAAAAACAGGGATATCCTGAAATTTGCAGGCAAATGAATGGGACTAGAAATGATAATCCTCAGTGAGTTAACCCAGACCCAGAAAGATACACATGATATCTATCTATCTATCTATCTATCTATCTATCTATCTATCTATCTATCTATCATATATATATATATATATATATATATATATATATATATATATATATATATATGTATGTATGTATTTGGACACTAGCCCAACAGTGATATGTCCCCTGAAAGGCTTCACTTAGCAGGAGATTGGGATGGATACTGGGACTTCCTATTGGGACTCCAGGTGAGAGAGATAAGAGAGGGACTCCAGGGAGAAAGAGGAAATAGCCCTTAAGGCTAGTGGATCTGGACCCGGGAGGTGGGGGGGGGGGAGGGGGGCGGTCCTCATCAAACTACTGTACCAACCAAGGACAATGCATACAGTAAACCTAGAACCCCTATCCAGATCTACCCAATGGACAGCACACATTCTCCACAGTTGTTTGGAGAGTGGGGACTGACTCTGACATGAACTCTGGTGCCCCCTGTTTGACCACTTCCCCTTGTTGGGGAGACCTGGTAGCACTCAGAGAAAGAGTAAGCAGGCTACCAAGATGAGACCTATAGGCTGTGATCATATGGTCGAGGAGGAGGTCCCCTTCTGTCACAAACCTAGGGGAGGGGAATTGGGTGAAAGAGGGAGGGAGGGGGGAATGGGAAGATACAAGTGAGGGGATAACAATTGAGATGTAATCTGAATAAATTACTTAAATTAAAAGGGGGAAAAAAAAAAAAAAGGAATATAGCTGTGGCATGCTCCCATTATTTTCTCAAGTACCTATACATGATTGCTCAGTGTTGTTTGAGTCTGTCTTGGCATATCATGGTTCCTCAACATGCCCGTTCCATTGATTTGCATTGGAGTTGTTTTTACTTTTTCAAAAATTACCTTCTATTAAATATAGAGCACATAGGGGCTGGGGAGATGGGTCAGCGGTTAAGAGCACTGACTGCTCTTCCAAAGGACCCGGGTTCAATTCCCAGCACCCACATGGCAGCTCATAACTGTCTGTAACTCCAAGATCTGGCACTCTCACACACACATACATGCAGGAAAAACACCAATGCATATACAATAAAACAAAACAAAACAAAACAAAACATAGAGCACATAATACTTAGAATGAGCCATGATGTGCTGGTGCTGATGTTGCATACATAGGAAGCTTTTCCCCCCTTTGTGGTCAAACTAAAGCCAGAGGAAGCTTGTGGCTCTGACTTCCAGGCCTGTCTGGTCAGTCGGACAGCGTCCTTGCTACTGCTACACCTTGTAGCCTTATGGAGTTTCAGTCATAATTGATTGCATTAATTTGTCTCTAGTCATAGATTAGTGGCCTCATAGGTTAGGCTTTGGAAGGGGAATGTAGGAAACAGTTGGGGCAAGTGGGAATTAAGAGAGATGGTGGTTCAAAAGGAGCTTCAAAAGCAGTGAAAATATAATCAAAGCTTAAACTGAAAAATAAATCACAACTTGAGATTACATATACTAAATCCTCATGTGTGCCTGAGTAATAGGATGTGCCATAAATAAGCAGTCTGCATTTAATGCAGCAATAACAAATGTTTGTACTGTTTTATTTAGTCACAAAGAATATTGAATAGTGACTTGGCCAAACAACATGTTCTGGCACAAAGCACAGGGATGTAAAAAATGCTTATTCTGCAAGGCAACATGCTACAATGTGCTAGGAAACATGTATCCTCACTATGTCTGTCAGTGTTCCTGGGCGTGTTGATGATGAATGGGCAGGGTTGGCCAGACACAGTCAACAGAGCATCAAGACTGCTGTGAATAGTGGATGAGAAAGGAGTCAAGCCACTCCTGCAGAAGCTGGACCATGCTGTTAAAGTGTCTGGTGACATACGTTTCAAGCAATAAGTCTGTCTTGCTAGGAGGTGTCTTTAAAGAAAATACATTTTTATTTTTTTGTAGCTTTGTCTTGTGGTCTCTATTCACCAATATATTCCTGCTAGCAGAATTTTAACTAGTAATGTGAAGATGAGGAAACACTGAGTGAGGCATTGCTTATTGGATGAAGGAATTCTAGGTTATTTCTTTTGCCCAATTGCCTCCTTCATGACATTAGATTTTCCTGCTCTACTGGGTGGAAGACGGTATGGGATATAGGTGTGTTCCAGTGAAGAAGGCAAAATCCTTTGTACTGTGCCATCCTACTCAGAGTCTTGGAGGCCTGCTTGCTTCTTAAATTGAAGCAGTGTAGCTATGAAAGGCAAGAGATTGAAGGCTCTAACTGGCTGAGCAACACTCTTCTTGCAGGCACTGAGTGGCTCTCAAAGGCTTCTTGTGGGTTTTTGATGCCATTTGATCACATGCAGAGTTTTTGGCTTCTTAAATTCATGTGATTCATTCGGGAGGTGCAGTTTCTTGGTTTAGATTGCTGTGTCCCCAAGACACACACTAAAGGAGCCCAAGACGTTTTAGTCCATGGTCATTGGCCTATGGAAAGCACCTGTTTGTTCCAGCCTGGCAGATAGAAATGCTTAATTAGTTTAATACCTTTACTACTTTTAGGAGAATGGTAACCTTCTCTTGCTGTTTATACTTATTAACTAATCAGTGATAAAGCAGGAGAACTTTTCAATTAAAAAGAAAAAGTCCCATTGCAACCTTTTTAAATTGGAACAAAACAAATCCTAGCTTGTGCCTTATTAATTCTGCCTGGAATTGTTTTTAGAACCTTGGGGGGATGTGAAGGCAAGCAGAACTGTATTGTGAATGCCACTTGCCAAATTGGGCCAGTATTAGAATTCTTAAATTGGCAGTGACTGTAACAATAGGACTTAAAAAATTTAAATATCCTGTAATAAAGCACAACAAAAAGGCAGAATAGCGCTTCTTTTACATTCTGCGATATGTCAACCTGTTTTCATGAGCATAAACAAAGATGGAAAAGAAGTTGGAACTGAATTTCAAGTTTCAGGGTACTCTGGCAAGCGTTTGTCTCTCTTAGAGCTTCAGTTTACTTGTAATTAAGATGAAGATGTTGAAAGGAGACCATGCTGGAGAGGTACTGAGACAAGTGTACTTGGATACCAAATATTAAAAACTCGAGTTCCTGCCACAGTTGGCTAACTGTCCCTGAGATTTGGAAGTACTTGTCAGAGGACTAGAAAGATTATATTTATTAGATTAAAAATGCACATCTTAAGGCTGGGGCTATACTTTAATGGCAGAGCACTTGCTTAGCATTCATGAAGCCCTAGGTTCAGTCCTTACTGGCAGAAAATAAATGAAATAAAATAATACATATCATAAAGACTCTGCTTCACCATATGAAACAAAAAACGTGCTTGTATAGAAAATTTTCATTAAAATTCAATGACTTGAAACAGGGCTTAAATATATTAAGTCTTGGAAAAACTTAAAATTTGTCCCCTCTTTCACCCAGATATGAATGTGTGTACTTGTCAGTATGGATGTGTGCACATGTGTATACAGCTATGTGGAGGCCAAGGGCAATGTCCAGTGCCATTATTGATCCTCCACCTTTATTTTTTTGAGATGGGCTTTTTCATTAACACTGAAGTTAATTGAATCTGCTGCTGCTGGACAGTGAGCTTAAGGGATCCATCTGCCTCCACCCATCCATACCAGTTACAGGTTCGTGACACCATACTTGACTTTTTATGAGGCTTCTAGGGATCTATACCAAGGCCTTTATGCTTACATGGCAAACACCACTGAGCCATCTGCCTAGCCCAAGACTGGACAAATGCTTAATCCATTTTTTTTCAGTTTTCCAGCATCAATTTATCTGTTTAAAAAATTTATTTTCTTGGTATCTTTGCCTTACTTGATGAAAATGAATGTTAATTCTAGCAGGTTGATTTTATTCATAGCTAGCCTTTTTTCCCCCTGAAATTATGTGTGTGTGTTTTCAGCTTCAAACATCTTATCAGAACAGGTAGTCTCCCAAAGAATGACTTTTCTGAATAAGTTATTCATGTAGAAACTTGAAGGTTAAATTTGGACCACCTTCTTGGATGTCTAGTACAATCTTTCATTCATCTTTTGTAGTCACATTTGAACCTATGTGACCTATGTTCATTCTTTTTTTTTTTGAGACATGGTCTCATGTAGCTCAGGCTGGCTTTGGAGAAAGAACTAAATGGCGAAAGGGTAGCCTTAAACTTACGATCTTCCTGCCTCCAACTCAGTGCTGCAATGATAGGTATGTCCCACTGTGCTGTTTTCATGTAGAGCTGGAGATTGAATCCAGGGATTTGTGTATGGCAAGCAGGCATTCCATCAGCTGAGCTAAATCCTCAGCTCTGTTCATCCTTGAAGAAAATAAGTCAGGTTAACTGAGGGTTTCAGAGTGTTTTAGGATCATGCACTGAAGTGGAAAGAGACTTCTTCAGTGTGACTCTTGAAACAATGTCCATTTTTTATATCTTAATGGCCCATGGATTCATAGACCAGCCTTTGTGGATCCCACAGAAATGGAGAGCAAAAAGAAATTGGGACAAACTTGTCCTCATGGTACGGGGCAGGGAGAGGAAAGTTGGCACTTGAGTATTGGGAACATGTGGTAGGTTATTTGCATCAAGAATGACTCTAGCCATGGTCTCTGCTGAGATCAGGAGCTTTGAAGACAATTTACAGGAGAGAGAAAGTAAGGTAGATAAACTGGCCTATTTTTCTTTCTGGAGAAGGTTAGAACCTGGAAAGCTGAACATGAAAGCTGAACATGAATATTAGCAGCTGAGACAGGTTATACACCATGCATTTTGTGAGGACCTCTTCTGGGGTACCCAGTGCTTTCATCTGTAGACAGGTCTTTGTTTCTAGATTTGAAGACAAAAGCTCTTTTTTCCCCCTCCCCATTTGGAATATGGATAAGAAAAGATAAAAGTAAGACATCATGCCCACTAATGATTCTGGGTTGCATAGAGTAGTAAGCACAGCTCATGAATATTTAAGTAGATTTTCCAGGGGCAAAGAGTGCTGGTACTTAGAGTGAATTTTCCCCATTAATCATGGTACAGAATCAATTCAGTGATCAGTGAGGATGAGTTCAGGACTGTGCTGTAGCTGTGGGAAGATAAGTTGCTCCAATAAGCTGCTGTAAACCCCTTGACTTTCTTTTTAGAGTCCTTCATTTACATACATTCCTTGGCATTGGCCACATTGGTATGCTCACTACTTTCTTTTCTTATGCATGACTTCCAGTAGATACTAAGATGAATTTGGCTAGGCATACTTTGTAGAAATGGGAAAGTAGGAAGCTGTTACCATACATTTGAGTAAAATAACTGCTCATAAACATTCTGAGGGTAGAAAAGGTTAAAGCACGTTTTCACAGTGATGACCTCTTGTGAATATTGGGTACCAGCAAGACACAAATGTTGCCTGTTACTCACACATTTAAGATGCAGAAACAATTGTAGTGAAACTATAACCCGTTAGGCTGCTTGGTAAAACTTCTTTGAGATACCAGCCTTGCCTTATGTATTGTTTATAACGTCATTGTACACAAGTAATTTAAAAAGTGGTACATGCTGGGTGTGGTGGTGCATGCCTTTAATCCAAGCACAGCATGGAGACAGAGGGGTATCCGAGTTTGAGACCAGCCTGGTCTACATAGTTAGCACCAGCTAAGCCAGAGCTACATAGTGATATCCTTTCTGAAAACACCCCCCTCCCAAAAATGGTACATAAACTAATGGAACAATTTCTTTCTTTCTTTTGAGAATGCCTCTGGGTCTGGAGAGATGGCTCAGCCTTTAAATACTAGACTCACAACCAAAAATATGAGAATGACTCTCTATATATTCTCGGCTGTCCTAGGATTAAAGATGTCTGCCACCATGTCCATTGTGAAACAATTATTTTGCTTTGAGCTTTAGAAAATACCTTAGAAATAATAATTGCCTTTTCACTCTACTGCTTCAAGTCTATTCTGAACAATATTTAATAATTATTAAAAGTATTTTTTCTGTTTACTTGCATATTATAGAATTTTAAGTTCTGAGAAACCTGTTTTAATTCCTCTACCTTACTTCCATCCTTCACTGTCATCCTTCCTTCACTTTCTTCCTCTCTCACATAGATAGGTCTTGCTCTTAACCAAAACTGGCTTCCAACTAATGGAAATCTTCCCACCTCAGCCTCTCAGGTAAGGGTTACAGGCACGAAGCACCATGCCTGGTTCTTTCTCTTCTTTTCTTTTCTTATTTTCCTTTCTTTGTTTCCTTTCTTTCTTTCTGAGACAGGGTTTTGCTGTTTAGCCTTGGCTGTTTTGGACTCATTTTGTAGAACAAGCTAGCCTTGAATTCACAGATCCACCTGCCTCTGCCTCTCAAGTGCCGGATCATAGGTGTGCACCACCACGCCTGGATTCTTTTCATTCCTGTTTGTTTGTTTGTTTGCTTGTTTTTTGACACAGAGTTACTCTGTGTAGCCTTGGCTGTCCTAGACTCACTTTGTAGATGAGGCTGCCCTCCAACTCACAGTGATTCACCTGCCTCTGCTTCCTGAGTGATGGGATTAAAGGTGTGCACGACCACGTCTGACCTCTTTCTCATTCTTAATCTAACAGAGAGAGAGAGAGAGAGAGAGAGAGAGAGAGAGAGAGAGAGAGAGAGCGAGAGAGGAGAGCGAGAGAGGAGAGAGAGAGAGAGAGACGAGATGAGACGTCAGAGATGAGAGAGAGAGAGAGAGAGAGAGTGTCCTAATCAAATGCAACTCTGATTATTTTGTTTTATTGTGCGTCTCATTTTTCCAGCAGTCTATCCAAGACTTTCAAGGGTCAGCTCTCTGTTATAAAACCCATAATAGCTCTATTCGAGGTTGATGCTTTTCTCTGAATTATACCTTGGAAAACAACTGCCACAAAATTTATAGCCCAAAATCATGTGCTTCTGTTCCAATTTAAGTGGTTTCACAGGACCTCTATACAGCTTCTTTATTACAGTGGAGCTTGAGTAGTGTGAAGATGTACATTGAGTTAATGGCTACAAGGTTGTATCTGAGCTTTCTTTTTATAATTCATTAAGCATTTGGAATTAACAATCAAGATAATTTTTCTGGCCGACAGAATGTTTTTATTTTATGTTTTTCAGTCACAATTGCATTTATATATTAGGCATTTTGATGCATTTCAGTAAGGACTTTATTTTATAGTCCAGTTTTCAGTAGTCATTTATAACATGGTTAATTCTGAGACAAGATTTGGCATTTTATAATTTTACTCAGACTGTTTGCAAACTATAAATTCTAAGTGAGCAATATTCAAAGAGGTTCTTGTGAGTTGTGATTCAAAAGGACGTACTCATTGAAGGGTAACGACATGAGGGCCATTTAATCTCATTTGAAAGATGAGTTCAGCTGCTTTGTTCATTTGCAGGTCAGTGGCAGACATGAAAGTCACAACAGGCATATGATTGATTGACTCTACAGTGAGCTGTGAAGACAAGAGGATACGTTGCTCACTGGGTTACTGATTTTCACTACTAGGTGAAGTGCCAGGGCTTTGTTACTGCTATCTTGCATTCATTTAGAGGGTAGAAAAGTTTCCCTTATCCCCATCAATATCAGATTGCTCACGCTCTCCCCTGCTCCCTTCTTTGTTTTTCTATGTAGCCATGGCTGCTCTGGAACTAGCTTTGTAGACCAGGCTGGCCTCGAACTCAGAGATCCAATTGCCTCTGCCTCCGGAGTGCTGAGATTAAAGGTGTGCGCCACCACACCCAGCTGCTCTTTTTCTTTTTGAAAAGATGTTTTATGGCAATGAAAGGGGCACATACCCGTAGATCTCATGTCACTTCCTGCTCTCTCCTCCAGGGGAAAACCTGTAACATGGCTGGAGGAGATTCCAAGTCCCTGGAAATCATTTCCAGTTTCAACTAGGCTTAAGTAAGTCAAAGAGATGGCACTTAAATGAAAGCTGAGTGATCACAGTTTCCCTGGAAGATGCAGCTCCCCTGGGTGTTGTGTGTTGGCAGAGTAAATCTCTCTTACATTCCATGATGCTGATGGGATGAGGAAGTGGAATGGGAAAGTGCAGAGGTTGTGTTGAGTAGGTGGTTTCTAGGCTGATGTGCTGGCTGTTCTCCTGCTGCTGAGACAAAACACCATGGCCAAAGCAACTGAAAAATTTGGCTTAAGATGCCTTTAATCCCAGCACTTGGGAGGCAGAGGCCGGAAGATCTCGGTGAGTTCAACGCCAGCCTAGTCTACAGAATGAATTCTAGGACAGCCAAAGCACAAAGGGAAACCATGTCTTACACACACACACACACACACACACACACACACACACACACACACACACACACACACACAAACACACACACACACATACACACCACCACCACCACCACCACCACCACCAACAACAACAACAACAACACCACCACCAACAACAACAAAACCCACCACTTAGTTCCCAGTTGGTGGAACTGTTTGGGAAAGGGAAGCCTTGTTGTAAGAGGTATGTCACCGAGGCCAGGCTTTTGGGGATTCAAAAGACTTGTGCTGGGATTATAGGCATGTGCCACAATGCCTGGCAGGAGGCCCATTCTTACCGAAACCACCACAGCTATATGTGTGTGTACTGCTTATCTCACTCCTGTGTGTCTATGTATGTGTTCTTAAGTGTTTCTAGAGGATTCTCCCATGCTTGCTTGTAACGTGAACACCTTCTATTGGCTAGCAAATGAACAAAGAAGAGGAATCTTGTTAAATAAAATTACCCAAATACTGTGTCCTACATTTTGTATGTCTTTAAGCCCACCTTTTCTTGTCTACATCTATGCTACCTGCAATAAGGACAGTAATCACACAACTGTAATGGCTCTGACACTGGATTCTCCTATAGCCCTAAGATGCAACTGGGTATCACAGGTATGTTCTTTGGTTGTGTGGTATATTTGAGGGTATGGAATCCAAGTATGTATGCACCTGTGAGCAGAAGGGTATTTGTGTACATATGCATATATGCATATGCTGTGCATGAACCTTTTCTCAGGTAGTCACTGTGATGTCCTCTACCAAGGCTGCTGGCCTTCAGTACCTCACACCAGAGCCTGTCCAGAGCTGACAGTCTCATTCCATTCTGAGTCTCTGCCCTCTTTTTCTCTGTTTCTTTCCAGTTTCCCTGCCTGGGCCATGGTTATAGGAGGCAGCACATAGGACATGCACTCCAGATTCCTTGTACTACCACTCAGTGTGGCAGGTTGCTACTCTCATTGGTCTGTGGCCACAGGTGATCTCCCCTGAGTCCTACTAAGAGAGCAAGTCTGTAAAGTGTGAGTGGAGTACAAAATAGCACAAGCACGTCTTTCCTATATCTCCAGTTTTTTTGTAGGCCTTTTATTTTCTAGTCCTCATGGTTTTCTCTGAGGCATTGTGTTTCTGTTCAAGGAAATAATCTTGGTAGAATTCATTTACTATTTTGAGTACCATGCACTTGCTTGCTTGGAGTGGAGATAGCATAGGGCGTTTGAAGGCCAGTTTCCTCCTTGGGCACAAAAGAATATTACAAAAGGTTCAGGTGGATACAGCCTTTGCCTTTTTGAGTGCACTGACGATTATGGGGTAGATGGTACTCCATTCTACAAAAGGGACCCAGAATGCACAGGGAGAAAATGCTGAGTTACCAACCTAGGGGTGGTCTCCAAATGAATGCTTTATTTTCATGCTTCTAAGAGCCAATTACCATGCTCCATAATCTTAGCGTGGCAAAGCCACATTGGACACTGCTATCTGATTAGTATCCCCAGCTTGTGCCACCAAAAGGAAAGCTGGTCCGGTTGCAGGCTTGGAGATTCTTTGGAACTTGTTATATGATGGGTAGATATGTTTCTGATCACCCCAAACATTTCAAAATGACACTTTTAGAGATGTTCATAACTGTTCTTTTGCTTTATGAAAATGCCCATTGAATAGGTTAGGATTCCTCTCTTTGTTGTTTCTTGTCTGCATAGTTGATTTTGGTTGATAACTAGGTGGGTTTGTAGTTTACAGGAGAATCCGAGAGCAGGTGCAACATCAATGATAACCACTGTTATGGAGGTGTTGGTGGTGACACCTCTTCAGAGGGTTTGGGGATATCTTATTTCTAGGTTAGCATTTACTGAGATGCTATAGCCAGCCCAGACCTGGTACCCAGGGCTTCATCCCAAAGCTTCTTCACATTGCTCGTCTGCCTGCTCAATGCCATGCTCTTTGTGTGTCAGACTAGGAAAAACCAACCTGTGTAGCTTGGCTTTTGCAGAAGCTCAGCTATCTGTGGACATGAGTTTGGGCCCTGAAGATGTGTGTATTTGTGTTTTCTCCTTTCCCTCCCTAACTCAGAGTGTGCAGGTAATGTTTTTCTAATCATGGTAGTGATGATACAGTATTTTGCATATATCTAAGCAGCATCTTGGGAGAAGCCCATAAATTACCCTCATTTATGAGCTCACTTAGAAAGTGACATTTAGGGAGAAACCTATAAACCAGTCAAGGACCACCCATCAAAGCAGTGGACCAGCTAGGTCTCAGCTGTGTCTCTTTCACTGTCTACAATATGCTTTGAGCCACACTCTTGCCTAGCTTCCTATGAAGTTGTATGTATACCAAATCCAAGTATTTAAAATTCACTAGGTGAATTTGCCACTTAAGAGGTTGTCACTGTGAATCATCATCATCTTCTTTTTTTAAAAATCATCATGTGGAATAAATTGCCTTTCATCTCTTCTGTAAGTACTGAATAATCTCTTGGAAGTAATTTATTCATGTAAACTTTTTCTTTGTTTTCTCCCAGTAGATACTGTGAAAATACTTCTGCTGCTAATAATAAGGCCCTCTTAATAAGGCCTTCTTCCTTTCACTTGGAGTATGTGCCTGTAAATCGACCTCGCAAACTCATGCTGTTGAAACTAGATTCCTTACTTAAAGTTAACACGAGTGATCAGAGAGATCATTAATTAATGCATGTGATTACAATCCTGGGACATGGATACTTTTCTAAGTGAGAAGTTGTTTAACTTGTTTTAATATGAATGAGAGTGATTAGCTTATCCAAGGTCAGATGAGTCATTGGAAAGAAAATGGCATTTGAAAGGCTAAGTTGGAGCACAGCCACAAAGATTTCACTAATTTAAAATGGAAGGTGTTGAGGTGATGAGGATGGATGGAGTATAAGCAAAAGGGCGTAAGTCATGAAAGGATATAAAGCTCCCTTTCCTCCTTTCAACTGTGTGTGCGTGCGCGCGCACACGCGTGTGTGTTGGATAAATACATAAAAATGTAATTGAAAGTATATATTAGGGTTTTCTAGGATCAGATTGATAGAATGAGAAAATTATGTACACACACACACACACACACACACACACACACACACACACACACACACACACGGGATGTATTAGAGAAACTTAAGGCAAAACAAAGACCAAAAAACAAAAGCCTTGGTGGTACTTCAGTCCACAAGGCTGGGTTGGATAGCTTGGCTGGCTTTTAGTCTATGTTGGAATCCCAAAGAAGTAGGTTCTAATACCAGTAAAGGAACGCCCTAGCAATAGAATAGACGAGCTTGGCAGAGTGTGAAGGCAAGCAGGAAAGGGAAAAGCTTCCTTCTTTCATGTAGACTGCCACCAAAGGTGTGACCAAAGTTAGGGTGGGTCTTCTCAACACAAATGATACAATCGAGAAAATCCTACACAGACATCATGCCCAGATGCTTAGATTTTAGTTGACTCCAGACATAGTCAAATTGACTACCAAGGATAGCTATTACAAGTGCTAAATTCAATGCTCTGTGGCTTCAAAATGTTCATTCTAACTGTATAGAAGTTCATTAAGATCTGTGTGACTGGGAAAATGTTTAAGTGGCTACTTTAAGCTAGCTGTGTGATGTTTTTATTTAGGAGCTTGTTACAACAAAGTGATTTGATAAAGGAATGAAATTTAATGGTTTAACTCAGTAAAAGGAAGCTATTTAAGAGGGGAATTTGACCAGTTGTCATAAAATTAAGCCATTTTATTTGATGTAAATATTACTTCAGGATTGTCATCTTTCTGTGGAATTGGCAAAGATTGTATTTCCCTCTCCTGATGTCCTAGCTGTGGTTTCTTGATGATGTCGTGCTTCCTTAGGAAGCTGCCTTGGTTCTTCTTTTCCTCTCTGCAGGGTCCTTCTCCCTGCATTTAACTTACCCCAACCATGTACTAAAGGATGCTTTTCTCTCCGTGGTAGAGAAGGGATAGCAAAAGCATGACTGGACCCGCGGCATGCAGATAGTTTCTTAAGACTTGTTAGGAACATCAGAAGGCCACTCTGAGAGGCAATGGCCATTGCTAGTCCTGGTTATGGTCAGCTGATAATTTGTGTATCCTCAGAGTATAAAAGGCTTTTACAGAAACACTTTGGTTTTCATGAGAAAATAGTGTTTGCAGATGTACTTTGAATGTCACTGTTCATTTTTTGGTAGTGTTATGAGTTCATTTAGTATGGATGAGTCATTTTAGAGGAAATAAGATTAAACCCTTCTCTGTTGCATATTGGTGGGGAAATAACAGTAGCCAAATGATTTTGCAGACCAGCTTTGTTCCATAGTGCTGGAGTGGAAAATGGTAGCTTAAAAATTATTACATCATTTCACCACATAATAGAAGGCATTTATATGTATGTGTGTATCTCTTTGTATATAGTTTTTTTATTGTCATCTTGATAGAAACTAGAGTTAACTGTGAGGAAGAACCCCAATCTAGGAATTATATTTCTGTTGTATTGGTCTGTGGACATGTAAAACAATTTTCTTAATTGCTGATTCACCGCGCGGGCGGGCGCGGGGTAGGGGGTGGGGCGGTGTGGTTAGCCTGGGTTGTATAAGAAAGGTAGCTGAGCAAGCCAGTGAGTGGCATTCCGCCATGATTTCTGTTTCAGTTCTTCCTTCAGTTTTTGCCCTGGCTCTCCTTAGTGATGGAGTATACATAATCTGTACGTTGAAGTAAACCCTTTCTGCCCCAATTTGCTTTGCTCACGGTATAATCACAGAATCAGAAAGCAAGCTAGGACAATCTTTATATATAATCAGTTTGTCCATCTATCCATCCATCCATCCGTCCATCTATCCTACTGTTGGGAATTGAGTTGAATTCAGAATCTTGAACAAGCTAGCAAAGCATTTCACTACTGAATTATATTTGAAACCTTAAACTTTACTTATGAAGGGAAATTTTTCTTTTTATTTAAACAACAACAACCAGCTAAAAAGATATTTGTGATGTATAAAATTTTTTCTTACTTGAAAGTAGTATCTTCTTTATATCATTTCCAGACTAAATTATAGGAAATTACTCATGCAGTTATTAGATTTGGGGGGAGGGGAAAAGGATAGGATCTTGCTATATAGCCCAGGCTGACTTTGAACTCATGACGGTCCTATGCCAGCTAGAATATATTGCTACACTTGATTTACAGTGATTATATTTTATTAAAGATAAATTCTAGGATGCTACGACCTTTCTTAGCTCTTTTATGTCATTACAGAATTTGGTGTCATTTTATTAAAAATAACAAGTCAGCATGTGGCTTTGGAGGGACTTCTGAATGAAGCTCAGTTTAGAAATGAGGTGTTTCTCCTGGTTTTAGTAATGGAACATCTTTCTTTAGTCACATATGTGCATGTGGGGGTGTTCTGTATGTTGTATATGTGTTTTCTTCACTCCCACGTCCTTTCATTGGTTTTTATGGGGTGTTGAAGATTGAACCCAGGGCTTAGTTTGTGTTAATATAAGTACTTAAACACCAAGTTATACCCTTAGCTCTCAGTCTGTTTGTTTGTTTTTAACTAATGGAATGATATATTTTTACAAAGAGGATTTTCACATTTTATTTGAATAGGAGTGCGTTCAAAGGGAACTCTGGGGTGAGGGAACTCTTTGTCAGATGCTCTTCATGCACATAGGGTGACAGTGAGCACTGTGTCTTATGTGTGTAGTCATAAGTATGATGTTACATGCAAGGCTTATGTGTACTCAGGTAAAAGAATGATGCTTGAGCTTCTTTGGTTCTTCCAGATGCTTTATAACCTAACATGTTAATAAGTCTGGGTTTTTTATACCTCAACTTTATTTGGTGGATTCAAACTGAAGATTAAAAGGTAGAGACTCAAGGCTTCTGAAAGGTAGATGTTGATTTTCAGTGCAGTGTGACTGAGCCTGGGGCAGAAGTGGTCCAGAGCGTGGACAGTCAACTGCCTCACTGTTGACCCCATTTGCTACCTGTGATTCAGGCACAGTAGCCTGGCCTGGCTCCCAGGTCGGGTGGGATAAAACTGTTTTCCTCTATCAATTTTTTTTTTTTTTTTTTTTTTTTTACAATTTCACCCCTTATCTCACATTGCAATGTCTATGCTCTTTTTTGAGTTTTGATGATACTGAGTTATATTTTTTGCAAGGATCATATATATGACCCAATAGTAAAAAATATATTGCCACCTGGAAAAAAAAAATTCTCAGTTTTCCTTAAGGGAAGCTTACTGTTTGAGTTGTTACAGATATTAGCCATGGGAATACTTAAAAGTAATTAAAAGACTTGTATAAGTTTGATTGTTTGAAAGTTTAGATATATACCATACTCTGATCTTTAAGAGCCTGCCTGAACACCTGAGTGGTATAATAATTTTATGTGTATTCATTAATAAGAACTTAAGGTTAATATTGGAGAAGAGTTTTTAAAGTAAATGATAGATCTTAAAAGACATGTTAATTTCCCATTAAGAAGACAAAATAAATGTTAGCTGTTCTTTCCTGTCAGGATACCCTGCCAAGACTGATGAATTTTATTTCCTGATTCTGTTAACAGGTTGGGGTCCGGTTACTTTAGTTTGTCATCTTGAGCTTTATCCACTTTACTACTGCTATTATTTGAAATACAATTTCTAAAACATATTAAATTTCATTTTGCTTACATATGCATACAATGGGAGATACTTTTATAAACGGCATGGAATTTTCTGTTGGCTATTTAGTTTTAGAAAGTAGTAGGGTTGATTTTGCTAAAATCTTTTCCAGGAATTATGCAGAATTTTCATATTATAGAACTAGCTTGTTAGTTTAAATTAGACATACTTGCATGTAAATGACAAAAGGCTTTATTGCTAAGAAAAGCTTTTCTAATATGGGTAAATTTTTTTTAACTTAGGATCCAGTTAATCAAATGTATCATACATTGGTTTGCTTTGAGAATGGCATCAACTTATGTGGTAGTGTGTATACTGTAATACCAACATTTGGGAGGCGGAGGCAGATGATTGTGAGTTTGAGGGCACCCGGAAGATGTTTTTGTAAAATTTGGATTGTTACCTTGAGTCCTTAGAGTCAGACTGCTCATCTGCAGTTGTAGAAGGCTCTAAATACTGTTTCTGAAATAAAATAGTGTTATTCTTAGCATTTCAGTTGACAGTACTGAGGTGTTGAAAACTTTGCCAGTTGTTCTAACAGAATTAGCATAGCATAGTCTCTTTACACATGTGCCTCAAAAGACTATGAAGCAATTGATTATTGTTTTAAAATTATCTGTATTATCAGTATGCCCTGCTAGCGATCAATTAAGACACAAATACTTGTTATATTTTAAAATAGCCTTAATCAACCTGGGACAGGACAAACTCCTAAACTACCTCCCATAGTGGGGCAGGCATGGGATTTCTGCCTCCATCCCATCAGCTTCCAAAAGCTTCTATCAAGCTACCTCCCATCCATAATACCAAGTACTTGCTAATGTTTTTCATTTGGGCTGGAATCTCCATCCATGCCTGCCATGCGCTTTTCTTCCATCTAACCCATGGCAGCCTACTCCTCCCCCTCAAGTCTTTCTCCTTTTTTCCTTGTGGCGGTCTTTCTTCTTCCCAGAATTCCTCTCTCACCTTCTTGGGACCTGTAGCCACAGCTCTAGCTCTTCTGTCCTGCCCAGGTGGGATGGCTTTTTATTAATCAAAGGTGGGTGACAGAGACAGCAGTCAGTCAGTAATTAGCTTCAAAATACATTAGATCATCACCCAACACGTAATCATTTAAAAATAAAAGTGTAGGAGCATCTGCTGTCCAATTGGCATCCATCTTCTGAGTCTAAACTTGAGTCACTGAATTATGTTTTATTAGTATAAAAATTCCCTGTCCATCATCTTTGTTTTCTTCTTAAAGTCTAGAGCAGGGAGCCTTCCCTTGAGGAACATTCTTAGTTTCTGTAAGTTGAAATGATGGTTATGTGCCTCCTTTTATGTGCCAGCTCTGTAGTTTTGACTTTTCTGATGATTGCCTATACTCAGTAAAAGAATAAACCCAACAGGTTCTTGTTTATCAATTCAGTTAAAAGGCTTCAAAACACTTGTTACAGAGTGAAAGCAGCCCCTTTTGTGTATAGAGTGACATTTTGCTACTGATGACACAGACCGGGAAGTGGAAATTTCTATGCTTGAAGGTGTACATCAGCAGTATAGACCATGCTGTGTACTCAGAAGTAGAAACTCTTCCACCAACATTAGGCTTCTGCCTGAAGTGGTGTTGAAGCCAGACATTGCAACATGAAGTTTCGATGAGTAGAAGCAGACATACTCTCAGTGTGTGGGAAGCCAGCGAGTGGAGAGGGGTGGTGGTGGTAAGGATGTAGACTACTTTTGGGAGTGCAGCAGTTCAGGGGGGTCCTGAGGATCATGGTCAGGGTGGATGGATATGGGAGGACATTACGATTGAGAATTGGGGGAGTCATAGGGTAGTCATCAGTGCTGAGGCCATGTGCTCAGAGTGGTCTTTTTGGGCTTCTTTATGGTCTGTGGGCTGTGCACTCTAAACTTCAGTGTCTTTATTTATAAAATAAGCATAAAATATTCCTTGAGATATTGTGAAGATTAAATAGTATGATATTTACAAAGAATCTTTCCCTTTTCCTTCTTGGTACACTGTGATCTTTGTTAACAGACAGCAAATGATGGTGGTAGGAACAGATTGGTGTGAACTGTGGCCTTCAGTGTTGCCCAGAGAAGTAGAGTGGATTCCTTTGTCCTACAGCAGAACAGAGCCTGGCCGGAGACTCCAGGAAAAGTCAGTTAGTACTGAGAGGCAATTAATATAATCAGGGATTTTCTTGTTCACACTAGTACACAAGTAAAAGGCAGAGGAAATCTGACACAGATTTGGTCACTAAAAGCACGTCTGTATTCTTGCCGCCAAAAACCTTTTGATTTAGGAAGTTATACAGCAGAAGCCAGAATTGCTCTAAAGTTTTAAGTCTGGAAGAATGGTGCTGGAGTACAGTAGCTGAACAGGCCAAAACCACCTTTCTGTTACTGTGCCCCTCTTCCATGTTCAAAGGTTGGGGGCCTCTAGCACATGTTCCACCACAGCTTTCCTGACAGGCTCCAGAAAAGAGGAGTGGGATGTGGGCACCACACATAGCAGAGAATTTATTCTATAGTGTCCTTTTTATTGGTTTGTATTTTTACTAATAAAGCAGATGTGTGCCATTGGACTGTATTCATAATTTTATTGAACACCTTGAGAGGCCAAAACATGCTTGGCCATGCTGCTTGTATTTGATTTAATGCTAATTTTTTTCCACAGGAAGGAGAATTAGTTGGCTGATCATCACCCGATAATGTGTATCTCAAATCTTATTACTGCTTAGCTGGGTAACTACCTTTATTTTGGAAATAGAATGAGAAATTAAATTGGTTTTAAATGCATGATAGTGCATCCCTAGTGAGGTAGTGAAAAAGCATGTATCATAGCTTATAATCATTGGTGTTATGTTTTAGAGGTGCATGGTGACTGAGGCTAGAATTTTGTATAGAAGTCCAGGTAGTAATTATTCTGTTTTGTGGATCTCCCTTATTTGTACATATTCTTTAAGTGTTAAAAAACAGCTTTCATCGTCATCTCCCTAGATGTGGCTCAACATCACAATTATAGCCATGGAATGAGCCTTGCTCAAGAGTCTGAGCTTATACAGTGTGAACAGGCGTGCCTCTGTGATTTTATTTAAAAGTCACTTAACTTCATGCTAAAGGTCACTTAAGTTTTTTGTTTTGGTTTTTTGAGACAAGGTTTCTCTGTATAGCCTTGGCTGTCCTGGACTCATTTTGTAGACCAGGTTGGCCTTGAACTCACAGCAATCCGCCTGCCTCTGCCTCCCAAGTGCTGGTATTAAAGGCATGCGCCACCATGCCCAGCAAGGTTTTGTTTTTGTTTTTGTTGTTGTTTTTTTATCTTTGAAAGATTTTCTTTTCTGCATAGGTTAAGCATCTCTTTGTAAAACCCAAAAACAGCACAGATAAGCAATGGTGTCTTGGTTTTATTATTGCTTTAGAGAGCAGGTTGCTGAGATTGCTCCTAGCTGATACACAGCTGTAGAGATGCTGCTAGTCCATGCATAAATATTGTCCAGGCCGGAGAACTCCATACAGATATGCAGGTCTCTAAGACACTAAAGTCCTCCACCTACTCTTACAGGAGCTGCCACCTTGTCCCCGTCTGGGTACATGAAACTTGTTGGGAAATAGACTTCCTTCCCAGTTAAGACCTTGAACTATGATCTCACGGAGCATTTCTTACTCTTAACTCTTTTGAGTTTTTTCAAGAACAAAACACCAAACAGCTGCTCATTTCACCTTCTCTTTGAACTATGGAAATTATTTAAGGCAGGTGTCTTGGGTGACTGACTGCTCTACCTTCTATGAGCCTCCTGGCCTTACTCTTCTGTGTGTGATGCTTTTCTCTTCTAGAAAGCAAGAGTTTTGCTGTTCTGTGTTCAAAACACAACATCCTGTTTCTCATGTCCAGGCTAAATAACAATCTGGGGTTGTGACATCCAGATATGTGATATTGTCACATGCAGAGAACTGTGGTGAATCCAACCATCGTTACACAGAAATATCACAAATTTGTCCTCCCTCATGATGTTATAAGTATTGTCATAGTTGGCAATGTTTGCAAGCTCAGTGTTCACAGCACTGGGAATAGACTGCCCAAGGTGCCTTACAGTGGTGGGAAAACAAAGGAGCAGAGCCACACAGCCTTTGTGCTGGTTGATGTTTAAGAATTGTAAGCCAGTTTTTAAAAATGTGCCAGAAATTGACTACATAGGAAGTGTGTTTTACCTGGGGAATCAGCATTGCTGCTATTTATCTGTAGGGTTTCTTTCTTCTATTGAAAATGCTTGTATTATAAGTAGGTGTCTCCACCTTCCCTCACTCATATGGCTATGAGGAGAGTAGGTTTGTTGAAGCACATTGCTATTTGTGTACCTGAAGTTGAAGACTGAATGTGAACACTTATAATAAAAAGTTAGGTGATACTGTGTAGACTGTATGCAGCCGTGTGTGTGTGTGTGTGTGTGTGTGTGTGTGTGTGTGTGTGTGTGTGTGTGTGTTTCCATTAACTTAAAATTTCTTTTCTTATGAAAAGATTTATTTCTTCACAAATGGAGATTTCAGCTACTGAAACATCAGTTCTGAGATTGCTTTGTAGCCTTCAAAGTTTACCTGAGGCTTGGTTCTGAGATAGGATGTAACTTGGGCAAGGATTAGCAAGATCCTTTACCTGGGACCTACTCTCTCTCTCTCTAGGCTGTGTCTAGGTGGCCTGCTAAGAGGGTGTGGCTTCAGATACAGAATGAAGAGGGACAGGATTCACTTGTATTGTTCAAACTTGGGGGTGCTACCAGTGTCTTCAGAAACTGGTGATACGCTGCGGGACTCGGAGCCGAAAGCTCAAGTTCTCAGTGTGTGGACAGGCTGTGGAGTTGCACAGCTGGAAAAGGGCAGGAAATGGTGCCAGCATTTGGACTCCTCCACTCCAGCACAGTTGCTTGCTTTATGAATACAGAAGGTTTGAAAGCTTCAAAGTCTAAATAAGAGTAGCAACTATGCTGGAGCCTAGCAGGACTTATTTTGAGTACGCCGCTTAAAAGAAAAAGGTGACTCTTAACAGTAAAGTGTTGGCTTCTGGCTGGCTAACGGTTCACTATCATAGGACACACAGTAGTGCAGTCTTGCAAGAAAGATTTATGTGTTTAGTAAATGAGAAACCATGTTTGTAAGATTCCTGATTAGGCCTTGACTAGATAGGGGTAATCACTAGGATTTTAAAATCAGTAAAAAAATTTATTACTGCTCTTCACAAAAGCTAAAACATACACATTTGATTTGAACTAAGAATTTTGATGTAAGAAAGTCTTACAAGAAAGTATCAGTTTTAAAGTTTTTATTATTTGGAATGTCTTTCCATGTAGAAGTAAGCATTGGATATGGCTTGAAGTCTGTCCCATTAATCATGAACTTGCAAAGGCATCAGGCAGCAAGCTAATTTGAGGCCATACTCCTACGAGGATGTATATCTGAAAGAAGTCATTCATGGGCTCTTTCCTAATAGAAGGAACCATTAGTGGATGTACAGATTGTAGCAGCTTTCTTTATTCAGATTTGGGAGTTTTATTATGCTATTAAAGTATTAAGTGCTTGTCAGCAGTGTGCCAGCTTGGAGAACATGCAGTCCCCATGTTTACATTTTCTTTGCTATTGTTTGCTCTGTTTAAACTACACTGTTAATAAGCATGCTTCCTTTTTAAGGGTGGATGCTAGTCCTTCAGTCAGAAAGCACAGGGCATTGAATGATACACTGTTTAAAAACTGAAACTTGCAGATGGCAAATGTACAAAACACAATTACATCTTACTACTTGAGCACATGTGAACTCTGGTTTTAAATTCTAGGCATAGCAGGCTACCAAGAAGAGACTTGATACCCTATGAGCATTTACAGGGGGAGGAGGTCCCCCTCAGTCACAGACATAGGGAAGGGGAGTAAGGAGAAAATGGGAGGGAGGGAAGAATGGGAGGATACAAGGGATGGGATAACAATTGAGATATAATATGAATAAATTAATAAAATATATTAAAAAAATAAATTCTAGGCATAGTTGGGTTAGTAGTCTGTGGAAAATGTCTTTACAAATAGGAAAAACATAGTTCTTATATACATTATTCAAAAAATAGAATCAATATGGAAAAGAAATCTACTGGGTTAGTTAAAATTTTGTTTCATGGTAATGTGTTTTTTGTTTGTTTGTTTGTTTGTTTGTTTGACTGAGTACTGACTTTGCCTCCTCTTTTTCCCCCTGACTCTTATACTGTTTTGGAACTCATACGGCATTACAATTTTAAAAATGACTTGTTTCCTTTATGGAATTCACACTTATGAAATGGTATTTTAACCTTCTTCTTGGGAGATGGATGTAGGCCTCAGAAATGCTATGCCAGTGTCCTGCTCTATCACTGAGCTACATAGACCCTCATCCCAGGAGAGTACTCTTCATAATCACTTAATCATGTGTGTAACACAGTGCAATTCAGCCCTGTAATCCCAGCACCTGGAAGGCTGATGCAGAGGATTTTGAGTTTGAAACTAGCCTGATTACATGGTAAGGGCCTGTCTCCAGAAAAACAAAATTACATGAGCGAGAGCACAGTGCTTACACTAATGTACTTTTCTTCACCTATCTGTGGCCACTTCAGGGCCCTGTACTGTCTGGGTGGCACCAGGCTTATGGGTGATACATACCCCACAGTGGCTGTTTTGTATTTCTATCTGGGTTTCCTGATAATGCTTAATGAAGAGTGCTGGCACAGACTGTGCGTCAGCAGGTGGCAGCTTGCTTCTTCCAACAGAGGAAAGGAATTCTCCAAACCACAAAGGAGACTAAGGAAGCA
This sequence comes from Acomys russatus, assembly GCF_903995435.1. NCBI lineage: Eukaryota > Metazoa > Chordata > Mammalia > Rodentia > Muridae > Acomys > Acomys russatus. The sequence continues at coordinate 63,798,295 of NC_067145.1, forward strand.
TTTCCTCTTCTGTTCATCCTTGAAGGGCTTTGTTTGGCTTTGCCAGGCGTTTCTGTAGGAAATTAAACTCACTGAATTGTGATGAAATTTGGCTCAAATAGGGTAAAGGGAGGATGGTCAAAATAAGATGCCCTCTGTTGTTTGGTGTTAGAAAAAGGATGTCCCTCTGTATCTCAGAATTGGCTTTGATCTCTGGTCCTCCTCCTCAGGTAACAGATGTATAGGATACCTGGTTGGTTGTGAAATTATCATTAGAGATGCTGAGCACAAATGGATGTAGCTCAAGCATATTTAGCATATATAAACATTTTTTTTTTTTTTTTACAAAATAGTAGATACTTTGTTGGGTCGTCAGCATTTCAAGTGGAGTACTATTGTAACTTTATTTTATTTTTTTATCTTCATTTTCTCCAGCCCAAGGGATTGAATCCTCAGCATTCTTTTTTATTCTAGTTTTATTTTATTCTCACTAAGTTGCCAGGCTGACCCCACCTCAAGACAGGCCTCTAACTTGCAATTTCCCTACCTTAACCTCCTGAGTAGCTGGGATTGTAAAATTTTCCTATCAAGCCCAGCATAGGCTCATTGTAAAGATGAGAAAACTTACATATATGCAAGAAAACTTGCAAAAGACTATAGAACTAAATGACAGATCTGAGATTTGAATATGGGAATACTGGCTTTTGAGTAGAAGCCATTCAAAGATGTGCTACATTCCATCTTCTAGAGGTCAAGATGGTTTGACCTAACTTGTGTCTAAAAACAAATAAAAACAAAATGAAATAATTGGGAAGGTTGATGTGATGATAAAGATTGAGAATGTGGGCATAAGTTACTGTGAATTATTTTGAGCCGAAAGAGGAGAAACAAATACTTTTCAAAAAATATCTAAAAATGCAATTAACTTCAACTGTTGTGCTCATTTCTCCTCCCAGCCCCAGGCTCCTGAAATAATGACTCATGAGACTCAAAATATATTTACAAATGCCTAGGCCATATAGCTAGGCTTTTCTGTAACTAGCTCATAACTTAAAAACAACTCATTTATACTAATCTACATTCTGCCATGTGTCTGGTTACCTGTGTTCAGGTACAATGCATCTGTCCTCACTTCTTCCTAGGAGAATTTCCTGCACCTGCGGGTCTATCCCAGAATCCTTGCTGGATGCCAAACCTTCTATCTACAGGCCATTTTGCTTGTTTGTTTGTTTGTTGGTTTTAATTGACAGGCAGTGCATCCACATAATACACAAGATACTCTCTCTATAATTGATTTTGAATGCTTCATTTTAACAGGCTTTGAGGATTTTTCTCTGAAGTCTTTGCTTTGTGTTTTTTTGTTTGCACACATGTTAATAGATTTTCCTTCAGGTTATGACAAATTAATTTTAAACTTTGAAAGTGTTATCCCATATACTTGGCTCACTCATCTATAGAGGCTAATTAGATTGACACCTTGAAGAAACAACACTCTGAGCATGTTGGATTTGTCAACTCATTATGAATCAAGAAAAATACAAACTAGTCTGCTTGTTTCTTAATTGATTACTGATATAACCCAATATTCTGACTTGCTCAAGCATGTTCTCAGTGAAAGGCTAAAAGTCTCTTTAAAATGATTTGTTTCTTTGGGTTGGGAAGATGGCTCAGTGGGTGACAGCATTTGGCTGTGTAAGTCTGAGGACTGGAATTTACAGTCCCAGCATCCAAGTAAAAAGCTAGGTGACACTGTGCATGTAAGAGTGCTGAGCAGGTGGGTGGTGATGCAGACAGGAGCATCAGTGGAACTCGCTGTGAGAGATTCTACCTTAAGGGAATACGATTGGCAAAGACAAGGATAAAACAAGGCACCTCACATCCTCTTCTGTCTTCTACACAGATGTGGATGTGCACCTGTGTGTACACATGCACTACACTAATCACACATAGGCCACACACATGCTCCCCCCCCTTTTCTTTATGGCATGTATCTCTGGTTGCAGCAGTCATGCAACTGATATAACATTACTTATTGGCTTTTCTTGTTAATAAATGACTCTCAGATTTTGGTAGCAGTCCTGTGTGTGTGTGTGTGTGTGTGTGTGTGTGTGTGTGTGTGTGTGTGTGTGTATGTGTGTATGGGTTCTTATAATGCAATAAAACACTTAATTTCATGGCAGGCTTTTTTTTATATGTTGAATATTGTGATCTTTATATACAGGCTTACCTACACTGCATACATAAGTTCCTACTTCACTTCACAATCAACATATAGAGATTTGTCCTCTGATTTGGTAACATTTGAGGATCACCTTTTAAAAATATGCTACAATAAAACTCTGTGGTAAGACAACTTATGTGCTACTCAAATAGTGTCCACCTATAATTATAATTGCCCTGGTGTGACTTGTAGGCCAAATAATGGTGTGGAGCTTTGAGACATGTAGTCTTGCAGTTAGTGAATACCTGTCTTTGCAAAGGGAAAGCACTTAATTATAGACCAGGTATAGACAAATGAACATGAAGCTCTATGCTACAAAACTTTATGTTCGTTCACATTTGCATTTCAATCCTGTTCATATAGTCTGTCATAATTCTTCCCATTCTTAGTTTATGGGCGTACAAAAATAGGAGGTACACTGGCTAATAGGCTATAGTTAGTGTGACCATTAAATTAATTTATATGTACTCAACTTTAACCAGATTTGTGTTAGCATGTTCTCTTGGGAAACCTCACCCAGTTTGGGAATCTTTATTAATGGCAGATGGAGAGAAGAAATGAATTACAACTGTTCTTGACAAAGGCTTCCCCGCCCCCATAGAAGTTATACAATTATCATCATAATTAGGGGATAAGCATTAAAATAGTCACTGCTTGGAGTCTTTATGAAGTGTTTATCAGTGAATAGCTCCCCCCACAAAAAAACCCAAAACCAAAACACAAACAAAAACCAAGAACCAAATAAACAACTTCAGCAGATCTTATAAATACTGTTGCTTCAAAGCCTGCTGAAAGTGCTTTAAGAATAGTCTATGTGGGTGTCGTCAGTGATGACCTATGTCTGAATTACTGTGAGGCCACTGATTGGGGACTTAGTAATCATGTCACAGCTGTACATGGAGATGTCTCTAAACATGCATAATATTGATGGATCCTCCAAATCAGGCCTGCTGAGCTTAGGAGGCCCCAGTAGTTGATGAAGCCACCTGCTAGTCTATTAACGTCTATTTAGTTAGATTCTGTGACTTACCAGGCAGTATTCTACTGCTTAATGATTCTGATACATGAAAGTGAAGTTAGCAAAACAGAAGTTGCTTGGCAAAGAGATGTATTTAAATGGTAAGCTCTTACTTTTCCTAAAGTAATGACTTGCATGCTGAGTTAAAACCACATACCATTTAGCCAAGAATGCACCTGTGGTTTTGGTTGTCCAATGAGTTTAATTTTCCACAGTAGAAAAACATTACTTTTAAAAAGTTATCTTTTTGGTAACCAGAGAAGATTCTGTCATAAGAGTACCTCTGTAAGATCTAAACCTCAGAAGCAGCCTGCTGACAATCTCACAGGAAGAAATAAGCTGGAATCACAAAAGATATAACCTTTTCCACTATACTTTGAGTTATTGATTATTTTAGGATTATTACTTTGGTTCTTCTGTTTGCTTCTCAGTAAGAACAGTGATTAGACATAGTACCCTACAAGCCTACAGACAGCATCAGGAGACTTCTATTGATGCTTTGGTAAGAAAATCATGTAGAAACATTCTTCTGTAAATGAGAAGGTCTTCATAGTCTTAGAGCACAAGGATGTGACTTCCTGCAGATGACTATGTCTTGGGCAACCTGTAGAAGAGAAAATAAATTGTTTCTTAGGAAGAAAACATTTATTTCTTTAATATTCTTTTCCACAGTGGTTGAAATCTGACTTTGAGGAACCTCTTGTCTCTGGGATGGAAAATCTTCCCATACCACGCACAGACTTGAGAGGAACTGAAAGAGTGGGTCTTGCATTACCTATTGAGAAAATAGTCCTCTTGAAGAGACTTCCAACTCTCCAAGTTGACAGGAAAGAGTCTCTCTGGAAACTGGGCTAAGGGTGAGAGCCAAGAGTATTTTGAAAGTAGAGTGTCATGTTACCAGGCAGATCCCTAATTATAAAACCAGAGCTGTGTTTCTAAGACTCCTGTTGCAACGTATAGAGGAAATAACAGCAAAAACAAAGACCTGACAGTTCTAGTGAACTAGACCTCAGCTGGGAGCCTTGCTATTTAAAGTTTTGTAGTCAAAAGTCCCAGAGATAGAGAGTAGCAATGGAATGTCATTGATGTCATGTGTCAAGACAGACTTCTACGTAAGGGGCTCAGAATCCCCTTACCAGGAGATTCTTGGTCTTATTTGTGCCATAGGACAATTTCTTCTTCTGTCAAATAATGGTGGTTTTCATTTGCCAGAAAACAGCAATACATGAAAAATACCAAAAAGTAGGTTTTTGTTTATTGTTGTTTTCTGTTGATTGATGCTATGTTCTCAAATTAGCAGGTCTTGTTGGAAGTTAGTGGTATTTCAAGAATCTTAATGATTGAGCTTATCAGCAAACAGAAGAGAAAACAAAGGGACCAATTCAGTCACATTGAAATGTCCCACCAGTGTATTAGGACATGGAAGAAGTTTGCATACTGATGCCATAAGTGGTGAAAAATGTGAATCCTGGTGGACACTTGAACAGGAAGATTTCTGACTATTTTTGTTGGCGTTTATTTGATTTATGCTATGTTGGGGTTTTGTTTGCTCTTCGGCCACGGAATACTTTAATTTTGTGTTTCCTCTCCTTTGTCTGGATTTCTGCTCCAATTTGTGGTGTTTCCTTTCTGTGTGGTTCCTTCCTTTGTGATGCATGCGCTCTTCTTCTTTAGCAGATGATGTTAAGGAAGACCACCTGTAGATTGGTAATATCAAGGAAACCTTAGCACACCATATATGCTGCAGATGCTGGGTAAACATTTGCTTTATATAACTCCTTCGATCTGTTCTTGCCAGTTTCTAAAATTGTCATTGCCTCAGATTCACAGTGAAACTTGGAATCTGCTCTCAGGTGCAGTGACAGACATCTATTCCAGAAGAGACTGAGAGCTGGGAAGATGGAGACTCAGATAAGGCCTCCACAATTTTTATGCCTTTTTCCAATTAAGAGGGTAGAAGCTTAAATGGATGTGATTTCTCCCATGTAGCAATCTTTTAGCATTATGAATCTCGATGGTGAACCACCTCCTCTCTTCTACAGGGACCAAACCATGTAGTCAGTCCTGCTGTCTGTTGTGTGGGTGGTGAGGGAATCATACACATCAGGCTATTTGGCCTCACTGCTGATTTGTGTTACCTGAGCTGAAAATAAAGTAGGACCTCGGCTACTAGAACAACTTTGGGAGAGAAGTGTTGAACAAGATGAAGTGAGATGTGATAGACTGAGAGAACTCATGGTTTCCCCAAACCATCTTAGCTTCTTGATCTTCAGGTAAATCTGTATAAGAGCCTTATACTATACAGTGGTGTTGGGTTCACAGAACAAGGGAGAAAGAAGCATATTAAATGGTTGTCTTGTATAGCTTTGGGCCTTAAGGGGTGGCATCTTTTGTTTTGGCCTAGATTCTTGAGTAGAAGAGGATCTTGATTTGAGCTTTTATCACTGTTGTCCTCTGCTGCTTCACACCAAGTTTTGTTCCAAGGACCAGATGGTGTAGGTCATGTCTACTATCCAATTAGATAGTCCAGAGTCTATGGTCTAGGATGAAGTGTACAAGCACTTCTTACACTGAGAGAAAATAATTGACCTGAGACACACAAATGTCTTCAAACTTCTGATTCACCTGGAAAATAATAGCCAATGCTACCATACTAAGTAGATTATAATTCTAGCAGAGAGAAAAATTTTCTCTTTTAATTAGCTTTTATGACCTTATAGGTGCAAATACATAGTTCTTATAAAATTTTCAAAATCTTGTTCAGCTTTTGTTGGAAGTTTTAGTCTCAACACATTCTTTTACACAGGAGGGATTTGGAGCACAGAAGTGGTATGATGCTCCAGAATCACTCTGAAGGGTCTCCACAGATCTTAGAGCTTGTCTCCTCTAGAGTTCTCACAATACATCATTAATTTGAAAACCACTGAGGGGAGTCATCATCAGATAGCCTACGCCTTGGAGCTGGCTAAGTGGAGTCACTGACTCTTGGCCTTATTTTATTCAGTGTTGCCTCACTTAATTTAAGATTCATTGGGTCTCATTTATTTGCATTGCATTGTGTGGGAAGCTGAAGCTATCACCCTCGCTAAGATGGCGCCTGACAACCTGCCAGGCAGGATGACTTGCAATTCTGCTCCTGGTAAACAAGTCCTTATTTGGGTTGTGGGCCGTGCCTTGCTCTGACGTATGCATCCCGCCTTGTCGGGAACCAATTGGAGCTACCGACGTAAGGGCTGCTGATTGGTTGAGGCAGAGGATATAAAGGGGCGTGGAGGTCTTGGGGGAGGAGAAGGGAACGAGAGAAGAAGAAGCTTGCTGAAAAGGTTCCTGAATAAACTGCCTGGAGAAGAACGCTCGGGTCGTGTCCTTATTTTCCACTGGTCGGAAGGGACGCGACAGCATGGCAATCCTTTGGACGCGACAGCATGGCAATCCTTTGTGTTAAGAAATGTTTTATAGAGAATATATTCATTGCAGAGAATGACCAGAGAAGTTCAGAGCAGACAAGACTCTTGCTATACAGATATCTAATAAGAACATGGAATGTTTGTACATCATTCATTTTGGACTTTCCAGAAACTCACTTGCAGGCTTTCTAGTTCTTTTGTAGAAAAGTGATGTCAGGCTATTATGGTTCCTGGCACCAAATGGTGGCTGTGCTGGGCTCTGTGCTACTAGCTGGGCCATTTCTACCCCTCTACACCTACCATTGCTTCTGTGACCCCATGTCTGAATCTCAGACATTTTTAATTCCTTCAACCCCTAAGAGTTTTCTTGGAGCATTTATTTTGAAATGTTCATTCCCATTATCTCTCAATCATGGTGCAGAGTCCAAGTTTTGACTGCTTTCCTTTTCTTCTACTGGGATGGGACCTTTAGATATCTATGATTTGGAACTCTGTCTACCTGAGGCTATATCTTCTGATATGAAGTATCCAGTGAATACTTACAAATTGGTGAAAAATGTGCTTCTGAGAAAGCTGTGCTGCTCAGCTTGAGCTCCTTGTTTGAGTTAAGGCATTGTCTCTGGGCTCTTCTATTTCTATGAAGCTTAAAATAGTGACCCAATTATGAACTCAGGCATGTGTGTATCTGTGGTGGCTAGTGGTCAACCTAGTGTCCTCTGTCAGGAGCTGCCCATCTGGTTGGAGAAAGGATTTCTCTCTCTCTCTCTCTCTCTCTCAAGGTTGCATTGCAACAAGTAAATTAGGGTAGCTGGTGAGTTACCTTCCTAGTACTGAGATTAAATTATGCCACTATGCCAGCATTTGCTATGAGTTCTGGTGCTCAAACTTGATGTTTCATGCTTGTTTGGCATATACCTCACCAACTGAATGCTCTCTCCAGCTATGGGCTGGATCCTTAAAAACTGCATGTAGTCTTTGTATATATATTTTTTAATTTGTAGAAGAGGAAATACACTTGCAATAGGGGTGGCTGGGAAATGTCTTCTGTAGGAGAAAAGTGCCTTAAAGGAGAATGTAGGAGAGACATTAAAAATGTGTTTCTATGAAGAACAAAAATCTGAGAACTTTTTAGCATTTAAGTATAAGTGGAACTAGTATCCAGACTCCTTATATAAAGAACTATTTCATAAAATGTATATTTATTTCTGTCCTCTAAAAGTTAGAGAATGAGATTCTCTCAAACTACATTGAAAAACTAATGTAGCTTATGGAATTAGCATTTGCTATGTCCCATTGTCATTCATCTGACTCCCACAGGTGGTTTAATGTACATGCAGACAGGCATTATATTTCAAAACAGTGCTTTGAGTTGGTTGAGATCTGCCAGGAGCCCCCAGCTTTGAGGCCAGTCTAGGTCAGGGTTTTACTGTGACAGTGTTTCCACAGCTGGGATGTGTAGTGTGGCTTGAGTGAGACCGTCCCCCATAGGTTCAGATGTTTGAACATTTGGTCCCCTATTTGGGGAGATGTAAAAGGTACCTCATTTGAGGAAATATGTCACTGGAGGCAGGGTTTGAGGGTTTAAAAAAAACAAAAACAAAACAAAACAACAATAACCAAAACTTGTCTATTTCCAGTTTGCACTCTCTGCTTTGTGCTTGAAATTCGAGATGTGAATGCTCGGCTTCCTGCTCCTGCTGCTATGCCTTTTGCTTGTTTCTATGCTGCCCTGTCATGATGACTCTTACCTACAGCATCATAGCCCTAGTAAGTGCGTCCTTCCATAAGTTGCCTTGGTTGTGGTATGTTATCATGGCAACAGGAAAGTGAGCAGTACAGGATGGAAGCATTGCCAGGCCACAGTGTGGACAGAGGAGTACTTGAGCATCTCCAGTGAACCCAGCCCCCGTGGCACGTGGTTTTAGGTGTGTGGGGTACTGTTTTTCTAGTTGTGTGGCTTTTCTCTTTTACCGTTCCAAGTCCTCATTTTCTTCTTAATATTGACAGATGCTGGAAAGCCTAAGAGATAACAGGTTTCTCTGTCACTGATACTTGAATAAGGCCATTTCACTCTAAATCTAGAACCATTGGTCAATAATGTACTCACAGCCTGCCCAGCATTTATTTATTTGTGTATTTATTTATTTATATTAAATTAGGCAAATGTCCCCAGGGCTTCTGGACAGAAATTGTTTGCCACTGCAAAGAAGTTCTGCTCTTTAGGTGATTTTTCTTCTATATTTAACTTTATACAGTACAAATCAATATGGTAGTTTATGATCATAGAGTTGAAATTTCCTATACATGTATCTGACTGGTTAGGCTATTAGACTTTGGCATTTTAAAATGCAGAGCCCTGTAGTTGGTTAAACTATTTATGAAGTTGCCTAATATCCCCCTTCTCCCATTTAAGTTAAGGCATACTGAAGGATATGGATTTAGAGGGATTTGTGATCCCTAGAAAAGACCTTTATGGAATCTGTCTCTGTACTCAGAAAGGGAGAGATTCCTACTTTGGTGGACTTGGGCCTTGGACTCAAATGCTCTCTGGTTTTTATTCTCAGTAATATTATAGAAACAGTGTGGCTGGTAACAAAATGCATTGCCTTTAGAATTTTTAAGAAACTAGATGAGGACAAATACAATCGGAATCTAAAAGAATAGTAGGCACATATTCCTCTCTCTTCGTCCAGCTTTGCTAACCTGTTGTTTCATTGCCTTATACAGCTATTGTGTATGGTTCTAGTTCACAGAGCATTGCTAGGAAGTGTCCCATCCACATCCATTCTCTTGGGATATTTGTGAGTGTGTTCTCTCCTTTGTGACCTCATCCCCCAACAGAGGACAAGACAACACATCCTAGTTCTGTGCCTTTTTAAACATCTGGCTAGTATACAGGAGGGAGAAGGACCCTGTTACTACAGAAATATAGAGAATGAAAATAGAGTGTAAACTCCTTTTGCATATTGTTTTTATTTGACTTGAAGTCCCTAAGGCAAGTGTCAAAAACAAATTGACGCTAATTATGTACCCCATGCCAGAATCCCAGTAGTTTTGATCATTTTGGTCTGAGCCCATTGGTACTTCTGGCCACTCTTGTACCCAGGTTGCTGAAGTGCTTGGAAAGAAAACATGTCATTATAAGTTCTAGAGCTGGGTGTGGTGGCACTTGCCTTTAATCCCAGCACTCTGGCAGATAGAGCACTGTGAGTTTGAGGCCAGCCTGGTCTACAAAGCGAGTCTAGGACAGACAAGATAACACAGAGAAACCCTGTCTCAAAAAACAAAACAAAATATAAGTTCTGTGATGAAAATTACAGGATCACACTTAGTAAAAATTGTTATATACTTTCTGTGGACAAGTGTTGATTTAATAAATACTTGGTATGCTCTTTGTGCTTAGTGTCAGGAGAGGACACAGTCTCTGTTCTGAGAGCTACCACTGCTATGAGAAGGAGTAGAGCAAGGGACTGGCAGTTACGATGACCTATGGGAGAATAAGATGGTGACGTAACCCTAAACTGGGAGTTTGGGGACAGTCTCCCTTTCAGTCTTAAAAGATGACTGGTGCTTACTAACGAGCCTTGTATGTGTTCCGGAGAGCTTGGGTCAAAAGTACAATAGTGTGTAGAATTAATATTAGTAACAGCATAAATGCAGAAGGATGAGGAGGGAAACACCAGGCACACAAGTGGGGTTTTAGCTTTTGGAACACACACACACACACACACACACACCTGTCTCTCTTTTATTAGATTATATGTATTTTGTATTGTAATTTTTTTTTTTTTTGAAAGACCATTTCTCTTTGTGTAGCCCTGGATGTCCTGGAACTAATTTTCTAGACCAGGCTTCGAACTTAGCAGAGATCTGCCTGCCTCTACCTTTCGAGTGCTGAGATTAAAGGTGTATGTTACCACCACCTGGTAATATTGTGAACTTTTAAATGTGTTGTAAAGTAAATGGAGTTGGCAGCTTTTGGGGAACTAAGTGAAATGCAGTAGTGTTGGAGTTAAGTAAGAGACATTCTTGAAGACCAGAGAAGTATCCATAGACAGGCCTAAGCAAACCATGTATGTGTGTGTGTTATCTTTGTTGCATAATAGTCCCAATCTTTTTGTTTGTTTTGTTTGTTTTTGTTTTTGAGACAGAGTTTCTCTGTATAGCCTTGGCTGTTCTGGACTCACTTTGTAGACCAAGCTGGCCTTGAACTCACAGAAATCCACCTGCCTCTGCCTCCCAGAGTGCTGGCCATGTAGCATCATAAAACAATATTCTTTTCGGTTATTTTGTACAGATTCTAGCACAGTCTTTCTGGATGGTTCTAGCTTAGCATCTGAATTACAATAAAGATGCTGTTAGGCCTATAGTCATATGAGAGCTTAGCTAGGCCTAAAGGTTCCCTTCCATGATGGCACAGTAACATTGGTGTGAATAGGCAGCTCCAGCACTTTGTTACCATGTGCCAGCAGACTATCCCCAGAACGACAGATGTAGGAGAGCCTGTTCTTTAAACCCAGTGCTGGAACCAGCACGCACCGTCTCTTCTGTCCTGTCCTGTTGGTGATATTGCATAGCCCTGACACCAAACGAGAGGCACCTAAATAATGGTGTGGATACTACCCCAAAAACTACACCACACTGGGATACGACCAGGGTGGACTTTCTTAGGACTCATCTTGAAGCTGGCTGCCATGTCATGAGGAGACTTCTGGATATTACTTCAAAATTGAGTTAAGCTTGAAAACATTTAAGGTAAGAAAATGACAGGAAGGAGGCAAGAGTGAACCCAACTGTGGGCTTTGGTTGTGGCTCTTAGGATACTGACTAAGGATGGAATTTTGTGACAGGGCCTGGCACACAGATAGTCTTCTGGGGTAAGTTGCCCAGTTACTTATGTTCACTTTATGGAGCCTCCTAAGAAATGTAAATTACAAAGGCATGTGTTTGTGTTAGTGGGAGTTTCCTATGTACTGTTTTGATATTTTATGAAAGGGTTGTAATTAAGTGTGTGAGGGCCTCCTGTAAGCACCTCAGAGGTTGTGCTTAATGTCTGGAAGTGGAAATGTGGGTGAGAAAGAAGGCCGGCTGCAATTCGGGCAGGGTGATAACATCCGTGTAGAGAGGGGTTGACTGCCGTGGTGTGGGGTTGCCTGCCGTGGTGCATCCAGAGGAGCCCAAAACAGCCTAAGGAATGATGATGTGGGAACTGTGGGTGCAGCCAGGTTGAGGTCTTGAGATACCCTTTCCTTTCAAAGTGGGATTATTACCTGTGAGATGCAGTGACCTTGAGACTGCACGGGAGCATCCATCAGTGGAGAGGCTAGGCTATGACTGTGCCAACAAAGACCCATTATTTTTAGTATCAATCTGATTTTGAAATTTGTATATTTAACTAATTTGCATGTCTGAATAAAGTGTTTGGACATGGAAAAATAATGAAACTCAGTTTTTGAAAAATGAGAAAGAATGTGTTAGAATGAGTGAGTGGGTGGAAAAAGACACGTGGGTCTTTTGACAGTGTTGGGGCAGAGGGGCGTGGTGGAACCTGGTGTCTAGAGAGTGAAGTCCTGTGATGAGGAGACACACAAGCTCTTTCTCTGGTGGTCTTGTGCCTCTGGGTTCTTGGCAATCTTGTGGTATGATTTTCTTGAAGCTGTTTCTTGTCCTGGGATCATCCTGAGTTGGTAGGTTCCTGTTCCAAATGCTCAGTGTGAGCTGTTTTCCAGGAAGAAGGGAAGACTGAAACAGCCTCTCCCCTCCGCACCCCACCCCCCAACAACTCATACTTGTTCTAGATCTTCTGTGGTTCTCTCTTTATTTATTGGAAATAGTTTTAATATGTAATTTAGGCTGGCCTGGAATTTTTAATCTTCCTGAGTGCTGGCGTTACAGGTGTGTGCCATTATGGTGGTTGTGGATAATACTAATGTGCTTAAAACTTGTTTAGTCTGCCTGGCATTGTGTGTAGTTGGCTAATGGTTAATTGAAAGGGATGAAATACCTAGAATTCTAGTAAAACACAATATTAGAACAATAAGTATATTTGTGTAGCAGATTTGGAGAAGTGCTTTAAATTAGTATTGTAGGAGAAGGAAGAGAGAGTGTAATGCTGAAGACTTAAAAAGAGAAACGATTTTGAGGACAGTTGTTCTCAAGCTACAGTTGTGAAATTAGTGTGAAGAAAAGTAGGGAAGTCAGAGGGATTAGAGATGGAGAGTGAGAGGTCTGGTGAAAGGCTGTCCTGGGTCCTTACTCCTTCCTGTTGTGCAAGGGAAATAGTCTGTTTACATGTTGATAATGGAAAGAACTGGCATGGTCTTTGCATAGTGCACTTACATTTTAGTGTCTGTTGCAGCTAGGTGTGTCCTTACTGCCTTTTGTTAATGAATCTTGAATTTGGCCCCTTTGGACTTCCACACTCCCATTAAGGACCCAAGGAGCATCTCTCGTAGCTTGTGGGATTCTCAGGATGTTGGCTGGAGCAAGAACGAGACCTTTGGTGTTCCTGTCAGTGTAGCCTTTGGTCTGTAGTGCTCATTATTGAGATGAATGGCTGCAACCATCAGAAGAAAGTGACAGCTCTTGCTTTTTCACTGTATAGGTTTGAATGTAGGGGGTGCGTGGTTGTTTGCTCTGATACTTAGCTAGTAAGCATATCTTCAAAGTAAAGGTAGAAAGAAGGGGGTGGCTAGAGATACGCAGCTCAGTTGATGGTACTTGCAGGCCTAGCATACAAGGAACTCTATGTTCAATTCCCAGTATTGTGTGAAAAATGGGTGTGGTGGTGCACAACTGTAATTTCAGCAATTAGAAGGTAGTGAAAAGAAGATTTAGAAATTGAGTTCATTTTCAGCTTTATAACATAGTCGAGGACTCCATGAGAATCCTGCCTCGATTAAAAAATAGAGCACAAATATTAAAACACCTCAGCAATGAATATCCCCACTTTGGGTTTATTTGCCAGGGGTATATGCTGAGGAGTGGTGTTTCACTGCTTCTGACTGGTAGAGGAAGCAAATCTGTCATATAGCCCACAGTGGAAGGAGTTTTGAACAAGAGAAAACAAGAGGATGTGATTCAATAGTCTGAAATCTATATCTTTTGTAATGGAACCAGTCTGCCCTGATCTTGGTATGCTTTAGTGCAAGCATCAGGCCTGGGTATGGATGCTTAGCCTGTGTGTTCTTTCTGTCTGTCCTTTTGGCATTTACAGTGAACTAAACTAAGAACTATTTAAAATTCGTGTTTTGAGAAATGCTTCCTTCTTAGAAGAAGTTACATGGTAAACAGTACCTACTTGTTCAGTTATTGTCTGGGCTGGACTCTATCTTAATGCCACAGAAGTGAAAAATAGCAGAGTTAGCAAAGGGGCACATTGCATCAGAGGTAGACAAAGACTTGAACAGTAGTGGGCTTAGCAGGTCCTCTGGCTCCTAGTTCATTTGAGATGAGGTTGTGTTACAGGTCTAGATTATAGTTAGTTTATGTGCAACAAGGAGAGTTTGATTTAAGCACTGATGTAGTTATCTTAGAATAGAGGTGCCACTGCTTTTATTAAAGAACCACATCCCAGCTCCTTCCACTGATGCATGTGTGAAGAGGTCCTAATTTATTGTTGGCTTTTTTCCTAGGCAGTGGAGAATTAAAAAAGATAAATGAGGTAAAATTGGGGATTCCTATTTATAGCTGTTACCCAAAATGAGAGGAGGCAAGTCTTGTTTTGGGCACTCCTCTGTCAAAAACTAGGCTGGAGTTTGAACAGCCAAACAAGCATAAGCATAATACAGTGCAAGTAACTGATGAGCATTCTCTCTCTCTCTCTGTCTCTCTCTCTGTCTCTGTCTGTCTGTCTGTCTGTCTGTCTGTCTGTGTCTTGTCTTTCTCTGCCTCTCCATCTCCCTCTTCCTCTCTGTGTTTTTATGTACACCATACATTGATTTTCATTTTTAGAGACATAGCCCAGGCTGGTCCCAACAAATCTTTGTGTAGCTGAGGATAATCTTGACCCTCTTGATCTTTCTGCTCCACCTCTCAACTGTCGGGCTTGCAGTTGCGCACCACCATGCTTAGTTTGTATGTAGTGCTAGGAGTAACATTCTGCATGCTAGACAAACATGCTATCAATTTATCTAAATTCTTGTACATTGGTTTTAGACATGGAACACACAGGGAATTCTCACTGGTGGCATAAACAGAGAACTAAGGGAAGCATCTTTGCGGAACCGAAAAATAGTGGGAATATAATTGGATTTTTGGTGAGGAAACACAGTGGTGGGTAGAGCACATGAGACAATCAAAAGATGTTAGGATATAGACAGGTCGGGTGTATATGCAGTTTCCCAATGTGTGGCTGCCTTTGTGGAGGTGTGTAGACACCATTGGGTTAGGAGGTCTCAGATTTGTGCTGTGAACCATGGACTAGCTGTACAGCATGCTTCCGTTCACTTCATGTTTCCTTGTCAGACCCTGCCAACCTTGGGAGCCTTCAGAACAATGTCACAGTGTGCGGATACGCTGCTGTGCAACTGTCTTTTCTTATCTTTTTTCTTTTTTGGCCTGTGAGAACAAGTCCCCTTCACAGTGCTTTTTGTACTTGCATGGTCTTAGGAATACAAAATCTCAGGCTTTTCCTTTCATTAATGTATAAGAACCTTCATTTGAACAGATGTCTTTCTGGTTTTGCAGTTGGAAAATAAGGTGTGATGTTTCCATCTGGCATCAAGGAATGAGCTTTCTTTTTACTTTCTGTCCCATGGAAGTTTTCATCAGCTTGATGCAGACCTATATGTACTGTATCTACTAGACCAATGTACATAATTGTAAAGATCCTGCACCCACAGGGCCAAGAGAAATCAAGTTTTTGTCTAAAAATCCAAGAGTTTCTTGTCTTTTATTAGCATCTACAAAGCAGCAATCACTACTCTATAAGTGGGGTAAAATCAAGCTAGATTTGAAGTTTTCTTTTTTTGGTGGCAAGTACTGCTGTGGCGCTTAGCATATAGTCTCCACTGAAGTATGGAGAACTTGTAAGCCATTTGCTTGGGGTAGGTTGTTATAGCCTTTATCTTTATGCAGACGTACTGCTTTTTAGGCAAAGATATTTTAAATGTCATGAAGTTGACAGTGCCCCACAGAGACTGACCTTATAGCAAGTGCTGAGTAAGTGATTTTGAAGGAATGAATATTAGTGAGGTTTTTTCTTTTAGTGGTAAAGTAAAAATTTTAGAGATTTTTCATGGTATGAGTTAATAGATTAGAAAATTCTACTTTGCATAGAATCGTCCTAAGTGGAATGCAAAGAAATACAATAATTTCTCCCAGAGAGCTTACTCTTAAATTAGACATACTGTGCTATAAATTATTTAGATAGAGGGGGTGTCAGGACAGCTTGGAAATTCACATTTTAGAGAAAGTGAACATCAAGAACAAGTCATTTTCCCATGATCTTGATCATCCAGGTCCTGAACCAGAGATCAAAGAATTAGAGTAGATGAATGAGTTAATAGGAAGAAATGACTTCGGTGTCGAAAGATAAGCTATTGCTTTAAGGGGAATCAGATTCTAATTTTTATTATTTAGGGCAAAATGGGTTATAACTTGTTGGTCTAGTGAAATTTGTGAGATCATTTTGGAAGACAGTTGGAGAAATTTCTAATTTTGTCCAATTTTGTCCCAGTATATACTACTACTTAGTCCACAAGTGGGAATGAGAAAACGAGTGGCAAAGCTGTGTGCTGGAATGTGTGCACTTTCATCATTACAGTCATCCTCATTGTTACTCTGACATGCATGCCAACACTTCTGGAAAACGTAGTTCCCAGAGGTTAAAAGTGTTTGAAGAAACCTTAGCATTCTTAGGAGAGCATAAAATGCCACTCCATCTGCCTCTGTTCAATGGAACATCCGACTTGGTGCAGCAGCCCTTGTTAGTGGGAAGCCTTGTCTTTATGCATCTGGGACTTCTCTGAGCATGCTCAGGATCACTGATTAACATCTGAGGATGTGAGAAATGGGGCACCATGCTGAAGGGCCCTTTTTGGCTGGGATAATACTGTGTTAGAGAGCTCCCAGGGTTGGGAAACTGGCTGGGGGCCGAGCTCCTCCTCATCTTTTCCAGGAGCTGGAACACCCATGGCTGTAATTTAGCCTGCCCCACATTGTACTCTTGATGGGGTGCCATTAGCTGAAAGGGGGATTCTGGGACCCACATCACCTTCTCCCAAGAAATTTGTAAAGTTGAAAATGGTTGTGACAAGACTTCACATAATGCCTGTGTGTTACAATCCAAGTAAATTCTCTGATGTCACCGATTCAGCCCTGCAGGCTCCTGAGCTATTTTCTCAGTTCTTCTCTCTAGGAAAGGCCTGGCTTTGGTGAAATGTACCTCTGGAAAAAGCTATTTGAAACAATTCTCTGTTCTGCCCTGTGCTGTGGTTTTCTTTACCACATTAGCTACTTAATACCAGCACACTATGAATTTTGACTATTTTGCCTATGAAACAGAAGGCCTCAGTGAGGGCGGGGAAGTGATTCTGTCTTGTTCCTATTGCCACACTGGCACTTAATCCAGATAAGTAATTACTTATTCAGTAACCACAAGTTTGTGGATATCTATATGAATGCCTTTTGGCTGATTCTGCCTCCCTTAGCTACCTCATGGTTGGTCTCTGTTTCTATCACAAAGTGGGAGTGAACCTCCCATATCTAAGATATGAGGGTCAAATGTGTAGCATGTGAGTTGGGCTGGAAGGTGTGTAAAAGGCTGAGGGTACCTGCCTTCATCTGGATGGTGAAGGCGAAGGCGAAGGCGATGCAGTTGCTTTGTGGAGAGGCCAGATACCCTTGAGCTGAATGACTGAACACGTCTACATTGCAGTGCGTAGGGCTTTCCAGAGAAACCTGTGTCTTTGCCTGATTATGTTTCAAATCCTGCAATGGACTCTTCCTCAGGAGACCTTCACACCTCCACTTGTGCTGCTGCTGTGTCTCTAGTGACCCCAGAGAAGTTCCAGCACATTTTGCAAGTACTCAACGCCAACAATGAGGGGCAACAGAACATAGCCTTTGCTCTCACTGCCATTAGGGATATGGGGTGGAGATAAGCTTATGTGGTGTTGAGGAAAGGAGACATTGACCAAGAGGGCTGGAGAACTCGCAGAGGATGACCACAGTACAAGATCCCAGACTGGTTCTTGGACAGAATAATGTGAATGACGGAAAGTACAGTTAGGTTCTGACCAGGGGTCTAGACAGCAAGCTGTGTAAGGACCTGGAGCAACTGAAGATTAGAGCTCATAGAGGTCTATGCCACTTTTGGGGCCTTTGTGTCCCAGGTCAGCACACCAAAACCACTAGCTGGGACCGTACTCTGTTGGTGTATCCAAGAAGACATGAGTCTTTGAGCCTTTGCTGTTAATAAATAGTTTATATACCTAGGGGCAGGGGCAGGGGCGGGGACAAATCCTGCAATGGTAGCTGATATGGCAGGGAGGGACCAGATGAGAGAAGCTGCGTTTGGCCGCAGGTAGAAGAATTAATACTGAAGTGTGTCTTGGTGTGCTGAGGTAGCATTTAGCTGTTGAAGGCAAAGGTCAGAAAAATGAAGGGTTTGCAAGAGTGTTTCAAATAGCAAAGATCTGAATTCCAGCTTTTGTAGTATTAGAAAAAAAGTTGCCAGGAGTAGTAGCTTATATCTTTAATCCTAGCACGCAGACAGGAGGCACATCTGAATTTGACAGGAAGCCTGGTCCAGGTAATGTGTTCCAGGGTAGCCAGAGTTACATACTGAGACTGTCTAAAACAAAAGAAAACAACAACAAAATAATGCTCCCAAGCCAGGTGTAGTGTTCCACGCCTGTAATCTCTGTACTTGAGGAGGCAGAGGCAGGCAGATCTCTGTGAGTTTAAGGCCAGCCTGGCCTACAAAAAGAGTCTAGGACGGCCAAGGCTACACAAGGAAATCCTGTCCCGAAAAAAACCACCATAAATAAATACCCCAAACAAAGAAAAGTCAAAACCTGAACAACTGCCTCTGTAAAGCTATATACAGTGAATGGCCAAAATGGTGTGGGGGTGAAATGGGTGGGTTTGTATAAAGGAGGTATGCCTCCCATTCAATTTCCTTTTTTGGCCTTCTGATGTGTTGCTTGTTTCAGCTTTTTTTTTTTTTTTAAACCTGAAAAAGGAATAGAAATAACACCCACCTTTTCCATTTTGTGCATTAATTGATTTTAAAAGGAAGTAGTCCCCCCCCACCCCCACCCCGAGTTGGGAAGTCTACTAACTAGTGATGGTACCCACCAAAATACAGTTCTTTAAGAATTATCAGTGAAACTAAAAGCAATGAGCCAAGGGAATAAGCTAGTATTTGGTGGATGATCTTTGGTGGGAATTGGCCTACTTATGTGTACCTTGGCCTGGTCTAATAAGGTACATTTAGTGCACCTTCTTAATTATGTGTGGTAGCATACACCTCTAATGCAAGCATTTGAGAGGCAAACAAACAACCAGGAGCTTTTGGAAGTTTAAGGGTGAACCTTAAAATAAGAACCAACTGCCGGGTATGGTAGCGCACACCTTTAATCTCAGGCGATCGCTGTGAATTCAAGGCTGGCCTGGTCTACAAAGTGAGTCTAGGACAGTCAAGGCTACACAGAGAAACCCTGTGTTGAAAAACAAACACAACAACAAAAACCAACCACCAGACAACAAAAATGTGAGTGCCTTCTAGTCTGTGTGTTTACTGAAGAGAAGAGCCCCAAGGGGGATTGTGTATCAATGCTGGTTGTCTAAGTTGACTTTTAGGACTCCTGCCTGGGCCTTTTATCACCAAGTTCTGCCTGTCTTTGAATCTTGCTGTGTGGTGTTTTTTTTGCATATGTTCTTGGTCAGAAGTGGCTGAAGGACCACTGATGGTACTATATGCGTTTGTCTAAAACATGGGTTCTGGTCCTGTGGGTTGGGAGGTCCTGGCATCCTTTACTTAATGACAAGGTCTTAAGTAACTCTGTAGCCATTTGTCCTAGGAAGTAGCTAAGTGTTTAAAGATCAAGAAAAAAGTGAGGACAGAAGTGCTACATGAGAATGTATCACTGTTGCGAACACAGGAAACCTTGTATCTGTGGAATAAGGCTCAACCTGTCATCTCACAAGTTCCTAAAAAGAAACCAGCAGCTCAAAAGAAGCTGTGTTTGGGCCTGGAAAGATGGCTCAGAGGTTAAGAGCACTGACAGCTCTTCCAGAGGTCCTGAGTTCAATTCCCAGCAACAACATGGTGGCTCACAACCATCTATAATGTGATCTGATGCCCTCGTTTGGCTTGCAAGTGTACAAGCAGGCAGAGCACCGTATACCTAATATAAGATAAATGAATCACTGCATCATCATCATCATCATCAGCAGCAGCAGCAGCAGCAGCGTTTGGAGCAAAGTATAAACCCTGTGTCTAGTCAGGAAGCCAGCTGATTTGACCCGTCATGTTAGGCGCCTTACTGGCCTCACCATTGATACGTCTAGTAGCCTTGGGAATTTTAAGAGACAGACATTGAGGTTTTACCGCTGACTAAGTCAGAATCTATGGTTGAAGCTTACACATCAGTGTTCTCCTTACTCCAGTGTCCACCCCACCATCCACATTTGTCTCCTCTCTCCAGGTGTTTCTTTCATCTCCCCAAGTGTCTTCCCTTTCCCTCTAGTGTCTCCTCTTTGTCTTGGTGTAGCAAGCTAAGCATAGCTGTCTTATGGTTTCCACTTAATTATTTTAGTCTTACAGTGTATCACCTTATCTGGGATTCTGTTCAATGGTGGGTGACTGAAATCCTACCTAGGAGTGGCCTAGCCAGAACAGAGATCTGTTACTCTCTGGCTTCCTGACTATTTTCATGGTTTGCACTACACTGAATGTCACTTGTTTCCCACACATTTTCCCTAAGGATGGTGTGAGGAAGACTCAGACTATACCAGTAAATGCCAGGAGCCATATCTGCCTCATCTTTCATAAGCTGGCACTAAGTCTCATGGTCAGCTTGTTGAACGAGTCTGGGAAATGTTGCTTGATTTTTATATGGCAGTGCATGTCCTGCCAAATTTGGTGAGCTCGTGAGGTAGCATGTGACACCCAACTTCATTTGGCAGATTCCTGAATCAGGAGGAAAAGATGAGGAATGGGTCAGAATAGGAACTTTAATGTAGTTGTTTTTTTAGTCTCTCTTGAGTGATATTTCCAGCAGAATTTGACCTTTTGTTATCCTGTGTGGTCCTAAAAGATTGTAGGAAATAGCTGGGGTAGCCAATGACATTCAGAGATCTTGGCAGGTATATAGCATCCCCAGGAGGCACCCAACAAAGTTTATTGTTTTTCGCTCTTGTGGAATGCCGTCTAAAGGAAGATAAACCGTTTGCCCAGTCATACCAGCGCACATCTGTTTTATTATCCTGCCAGATGTGACATGAGTAGGGCCCAAGAAGGGTCCTGGATTCCATACTCTGCTCAAAGCCTCTGAGCCCAGCACATCAGTTTCTATGTTTCATTGGGATTTCAATAAAGAAAGCTACTTAGATTTCCTCACTGAACACAGATTCTTCTTAACTGCTCTTTTGCTAGATCTTGAAGGATCTCCTAGAGTCTGTGTTTTATATGTGTGCTGCGAGGCACATTGGGTATAAGATAGTCGCCCCATCTCCTGTCACGTCCTTGTGCAGCCTCCTGTGGATCATGCTTCAAGACAGGCTCTTATACTGGGTGGCAGGACTGCTACAGGGAATGAATGTCACAGTCAAAATAAAAGGATGAACAGTTAAGATAATAGAGCTAGTTGAAATGGGTTATCAAGGAATTTTTAAGTGTTGCTTATAATGGTAGTCATTTATTTACTTGGACTCTTACAAACAGAAATACTGTGCAAGTCTTAATAAGAATAATTGAAAAATAATGACAGAAATATTTTCAAAATGGTAGTACAGTTGTAAAATGGTGTGAAATGACACCTCAAAACTTGAAGCATCTAGAAGCTTCTTTACTCTATGTACTTTCTTTTTTTTTTTTTTTTTAAGGTGCAGTGAACTTTATTGATGGTATTCAAGACAGTAGGGCTCCCTGGGTCCCTCCCATTATTCTGGGGTCTAGGATGAAGACTGAGGGGAGATTCTCAGTGTCGGGGCATAGTTGGAACAGGGACTCCTCAGCAGCCGAGGGCCTCTCTTGCTCTTGTGTCCTTGCTGGGGTGGGGGGTGGGGTCCAGGGCTTCTTACTCCTTGCAGGCCATGTAGGCCATGAGGTCCACCACCCTGTTGCGGTAGCCAAATTCATTGTCATACCAGGAAATGAGCTTTACAAAGTTGTCTCTGAGGGCAATGCCAGCCTCAGCATCAAAGGTGGAAGAGTGGGAGTCGCTGTTGAAGTTGCAGGAGACAACCTGGTCCTCAGTGTAGCCCAGGATACCCTTCAGTGGGTCCTTGGATGCCTGCTTTACCACCTTTTTGATGTCTTCATACTTGGCGGGTTTCTCCAGTCGGCATGTCAGATCCACAACGGACATGTTGGCGTGGGACCATGGAAGGCCATGCCAGTGAGCTTCCCGTTGAGCTCTGGGATGACCTTGCCCACAGCCTTGGCAGCACCAGTGGATGCAGGGATGATGTTCTGGGCAGCCCCATGGCCATCACGCCACAGCTTTCCAGAGGGGCCATCCACAGTCTTCTGGGTGGCAGTGATGGCATGGACTGTGGTCATGAGTCCTTCCACAATGCCAAAGTTGTCATGGATGACCTTGGCCAGGGGCGCTAAGCAGTTGGTGGTGCAGGAAGCATTGCTGACAATTTTGAGTGAGTTGTCATACTTCTCCTGGTTCATGCCCATCACAAACATGGGGGCATCGGCAGAACGGGCGGAGATGATAACCCTTTTGGCTCCCCCCTTCTAGTGGGCCCTGGCCTTCTCCATGGTAGTGAAGACACCAGTGGACTCCACAACATACTCGGCACCAGCATCAGCCCATTTGATGTTAGCGGGATCTCGCTCCTGGAAGATGGTGATGGCCTTCCTGTTGATGACAAGCTTCCCGTTCTCAGCCTTGACCGTGCTGCAGAACTTGCCGTGGGTAGAGTCATACTGGAACATGTAGACCATGTAGTTGAGGTCAATGAAGGGGTCATTGATGGCAACAATCTCCACTTTGCCAGACGTGAAGGCAGCCCTGGTAACCAAGCACCCAATATGGCCAAATCCGTTTACTTCGACCTTCACCATCGTGTCAAGGGACGAGGCTGGCACTGCACGAAAAGATGCGGCTGTCTCTGGAACAGGGAGGGGCAGAAAGCCTACTCTATGTACTTTCAAGCAAAGCCTTAGTGCTGTAGTCATATGCAGGCCGCTAGGCTGGGCTTTGTATCTCTAGTGTCAGGTCTAAAAGTGCTCCCCCCCCCCCCACTCCGGGCCCAGGCTCCTATTCTGCATCTCTTGTCAGTATAGAATATCAGACTTTACAACTGAGATGGGACTGCTAGCCTCATTCAGTTGAGGTCTCGCCCTTCAGATTCTTGGGTTCTGCTTTGTGAGTAACTTAATGGCTGGCTTCCCGGAACTTCCTGATTTATTCTCTGAATCAGCATAGAAAAAAATCTCACTCCTTCCTGGCAGCACCTCACATCCTGGGGCGAGCCATCACTTTCCACAGTAGTTCTAGTGCTAGGCCATCGGTGACTTCTTAAGCCATTTGGCATTAAGACTGACTTACCATGTTTTGTTCAATTAGTCCATCATTAGTTAGGCAAAGTCTGTGCAAGATACTTTAATAGAAACGTTGCCTGTAAAATCCTGGGCAACTTTCAAATCAGTTTTTATGTCTTGTAAGAATTCCATTGAAGGGTGTTGACTGAGAGAAGACCATGAGACTATGTTCCCCAAGCTAGGTTTCTTGGATGCAGCCCCAGCATTTAGGTACTGTGATGTTTCCTCTTTAGCATTCTAGGCTGTACAATGACACAGCTTCTAGTTACCTGTCTCTTGAGATATTTTGAAGACCTACTGAATTGCTTAAAATAGTCCCAGCACATACTATGAACCTGAAATCCATGTGTTGGTATAAAAGGTGTGTGCCATCAAATCAGGCAGGTATTTATTCTTTACTCGGTAAAGCTAAGCCATTTAATTTCTGCCTGCCAGCTTAACGATGAAAAAAGTGTCCCAGCTGGGCCGTAGCCCTGGAATCAGGGGTTATTGGGATATTTAAAAAAAAAAACAAAACAAATATATTACAATAACACAAATTTAGGAATACTGTAAGAGAACACAGACCTCAAAGTAGAAACAACAAAAGCATGTTGACCAGAAAAGTAAATGTGAACATTTAGTATTTCTGGAAACTTCCTGGTAGCATGTATAGATGCTATTGCTACTGAGAATTGGGAGAAGATAAAGAATATTGAAAGATGAACAACCATAGTGCTATCCATACCACAGTAGAAGAGGCTGTAGCTAATGACTAAGTTGCCAAGTATTGTATTTTGGGAAAACCCTATAAAATGGCAAAAATCTATAATTAATCCAGGGAATAAAGGTGTCTTTTGTTCACTATGAAAAAGTAATCCAACAAATTCAATATTGCCACTTTATTGTAGAGGAAAAATGATTCTTTTACACAAGAAGGGAGTAGGAACAAATATAATTGTACAGTTATTTATATAAAATCTTTGTGAGATTTTTGCAAATAAAGCATAATGTGAAGCCTCAAGCGATGATACAGACTGTGATGCATGTGTGGTAAGTGAGCTGTGTCAGGTGGCGCTCAGTCGTCGTCCTGATGAAAAGCTCCAAGTGTATCAGCTGTGATTTGTGAGCATCAGATGTAGTCAGTCTGTTTCCTACTCAAAATCCTGTGAAGAGCTCATGTCCTTGTCGTTAAAGATGGGTAGGAGCTGTCCAGGTCTAGTTACAAGTGAGAAAGCTGTTCCTAGAAGATCAGCTCCGACATTGAACACGGAGGAATTGCTGCTATATTCCAGAAGGCTCTTTATTAATCACCAGTGTTTCCCTACTTGGCTGCATCTCCTGTGGGTCCTGTGGGAATAACCTCAGCATGCGTCCTCTTGTCCTGCTTTGTCCTCTTTTTGGCAGCAGCAAAGGTTCTTTGGTGAAAGATTTCCTACCAGATGCCTGGTAATGGGATGGCTTATCCTCAAAGTTTACACTTCTGGGGTGAGAAGAGTCTACCCTAGGCACTAAGAACCTGGTATTGGGTGGATCTTTGGGACTTCAAATGGAATGGGACATTTCCTTGTGGTCTCCCCTAGTAGAGGAAAGGGAAGAAAGGATCCCGTTCCTGCTTCTCGATAGTGCTGAGGGACACCGTCAGTCTCATTTCTTTAAGCTTTTTCAGTTAAAAATTGTATAAGAGATTTTAAGTTATTTTATGATAATTTACAGTTCTAAGAATGGTGCATTCTATATAAACATCATGTAAAATGTGGTAATTTAGCATTTGACAAAGCAAACTGCAAAATGTAAAGATGTTTTATTACTAGAAAAATGTTATTCTGACAGTGACATGTCTGGTCTACTACAAGTGGAAACAATAGCTTTCTCTTTATCTTTTAAGCTCTTTGCTCTTTGGAATTAGCCCTTTGAGGTTTTTTTGCTTTAAACATTGTATTACACTTACTGCATTTATGTTGATTTCTATGCACATGCCAATACATGTCCAGCCTTTAAACATTCTGATATGCCGCTGTTAACTTAGGTTCCCACAATCTAGTTTCCAGAAAAAGTTAAGGAAGCCTAGAAGATTATGCTGGGCTGTCTTTATAGCTTTCCTCAAGGTGATTATCTGATGAATGAATGGACTGGTGAAAGATGTAAGTTGTGGCATAGCTTTTTATGTGAATTTTAAATGTTACCACAAAATTTTAAGTTTCTAAATTCAGACTTGTATTGTTTTCTGCTATTTTCATAGGTGGATTAAAAAAATCAGACAGTTGAAATGGTAGCACTATATCGGGGAGGGAATTTCTTCAAATCCATTTATGTGACCATTGTCAATGTACAAAGTCCCTGCATTGTAGCTGACTGTTGCATGGGTGCTTCTCACAAACAACATTCCACTGTTGCTTGGTTTCCATGAGCAAACTAGATGCAAGTATGAGAGTGAAGAATGCAGTTCTTGGTACCCCAGCTTCACAGTGGGGCTTTGATAGCACAGAGTGAGAAGGGTGTGAGTGTCTGTATTGTAGGGAAACTATCTTTGGCCATGCTTCCTAGATGCCCCTGCTCCAGGTGATGCATAGAGTTCAAGTGAAGAAAGGCTTTCCCCAGGTTGTTGGCTGAACATGAACCACAGCTCAATATAAAATGGAGCCAGGTTTATAGAGCCATGTTAGCTGAAGCTGGTGTGTACTCCATTTGGAAAAGCAGGTGCAACTGTTATTCAGATACAGATCTGAGCACATTAACAAGAAATGGAGGGAACTGTCTTTTTGGAGCATCGTCAGTCAGTGCAGCTGTGGGCTTGCTTCTCATGCTCCTCTACATCCCGGCCATGGCCTACATCGTAGGTTGCACTAGAGAGCACAGCTACAGCAGTAGAATGGGTATTTTCTAATACTTCCATCCATTTCATACAGACCTGCTCAAACTTGGACTGACTTGGGGTATTTTGTCACTCTTTTTAAAAGTTAGATTTAAAGTAGACCAAATAGAAGTATACTTTATATATCAGAATACTGAAATACTTAATGCATCCAAGTACTAAAGGAGAACTTGCTCACTCTGTTTCCAAAGCAAAGGCATAAACAACCTTTTACTTGGCAGGGACTTTACTATGTTTCTAAAAAGCCAGCAAGCACTGTTCTTAAAATAGGCCCATCTGTTTCATTGCATAGATCCTATTAAAAGCCCAGCTAAATTCTCAACACGATGAGACAGATTGCATAATTTTTCTCCCTACTAGAACTTTATAATGCTTTTATCTTAAGGACCATATAGAAAATATGAATAGTAAAACTCCTGAATTATAACTCTTGGTCTTTGTTCACAAACACAGATTTTAAGCTAAGTGTCTTTTCTGTTTCCAAGACAAAATCCTTCGACAAAAGCAATTTAAGAATGGGTTTATTTTGACTTGCAGTTCTAGGGGATACATTCCATAATAGTGGGGGAGACACTGGAAGGAGCAGGAGGCTGGCTGATCACATGGCATTGCACTCAGGGAGCACAGAACATTGAATGCATGCTGTCGCTCAATCCTTTGTTATTTCCAAAGTCCAGGACTCCAGCCAGGTGATGACACCATACCTAATATAGGTGGGCCTTGCCACTTAATTAACAGAATAAAGGCAATTCTTCCCAGACATAAGTAAAGCATGGCTGGCTGTAGTACAGATGGTGTGGTGATCTAGAGTCCCCTGTTCGTGGAACCTTATACTGTAATGGTTGTGCCATCTGTAGTAGGTGAGTGGTAGCCAAATGTGGCTCTAGAACCTTTAAATTTGATTGCTTCAAATGAGAAAGTGAATGTTTAATTTTTCTTTGTTTTGAGACAAGGTTTCTCTGTGCAGCAGAGACTCACTGTGTAGGCCAGGCTGGCCTTGAATTCACAGAGATCCACCTGTTGCTGGGATTAAAGGCATGTGCCTCCCAAATGTTTAACTTTTATTTTGAGTTTAGCCATATATGGCTAATGACTATGGTGGAGGACAATATGATTCTCAGAGATAAGCCCTTTATGTAGATATTTTTACAGTGTTAAATGATGCAGACTTTTTTTCTTAAACAGCGTTGGGATAGAAGTCAGTGTTTTATGTGTGCTAGGCAAACACTATGGCTGAGCTACCTCCTCTTTCCCGACTTTTAAAGCAACTTGTTCCTGTTGATGCTGTTGCCACAAAAGCAGTCATAGCATCTTGTGGGGTATCAGCTGGCTGTAAGGTGTGCTTGTTCATATAGGGGACTGGTGATTTGTATTACACATGGTTAATTTTATTGGCCGGCCACGATGTATTTCAGGGAAAAATACAGGGCTACAGAATGAGCTGCAAAGTAGGCACCTGAAACTTGTTTCTCATACCTGCTTATAGCAAGTCCAAGGCGTACCTCCTCCCTTAGAACTTGTATCTTGCAAGTCTGGGGAACTATGCATCTCTGAAGACAGTCTCTTTTCTAGAAAAGTCACTCAGCATTTGTTGAGATTACATTGCTTACTCTTGTCTTTTCAAAATTCTTCATACTTGCTGCTCTCATTTGTCTTTTGGAACAGTTTCTCCTTCTCCTAACTAGGAGAGCATACCTTTTAAAGGTAGGGTTTACATCCCTATGTGCATTATATAACTTCAGTGAGATGATGTAGGGTCCTTAGAGGGAGACCATCTCAACTATGACAATGGATTGTGCCACTCTAAGGGCCACAGTATAAAGCTACACAAAGCGTGTCTGTGCCCATCAGAGCCCTGGGGTTAGAATGATTAGGGAAAACATTTTAAGGTGCTTTAATGGTGACATAGCTTTATATGTACACATACAACTGATTAAACATACTTTGGGTGGTTGGAGATTGCTATCTTGTTTTCTATCTAGTAGAAAATAAAATTGAATAACTTTTCATTTTTAACTAAGTAAATTGAATCAGCTTTCTATTTTCCCATGATTCCCTCAGAGTGGAGATTGGCCTACCATCTCTGGGAGGACCAAGCTTCATCCATAAACTAAATGGTTTATTCTTTATGCATTTATTTGCCTTTTTGGAGAGGAGTTGAGCTGCTTTGTATTTTTCCTGCCAGTGTACTGTTCTTCAGTCTTAGATGTATGCTGTATTTGTACTGAGCTTTAAATGTACACAACAGTTCTGAATTGGAAATTTTCTTTAAGGTTATAAAGTTTTTGTTATCCACAAATCAGGATAGATTTACAGACAGTCTTCTAGTCAGTACGAGGGTAGTAGTAAGGCAGGTTAGGGAGTTTAGAAGACTGCCTTGCTCAAAAAAGCCTTCCTCACACCCGTGTCTGTTCCTTTAACCGTGTGTAGAGGCTCCATGACTAGGTCCTGGGGCCTGTCTGTTTCCTGGGATGTGACTTCTTTGATTTTCAACTGTAACCTCTGACTACTCAGCATTCTTTGTGCCCATAGGGCTCCACCTTGTTATGACCTCTGGGGGTTGTCCTGGTTGGGATACAGGACTCTGTTATGAAATTTGGAACAAAAGGTGTCTTAGCCAAAGTTAGGGCAGCAATATCACGCCATCAAATTCATTTTCACACTGTGCATCACATAACTGAAGGAAGAAAGGCTGGTTTCACTTGGAGTACTCTTGGTGAGGTAGTGAAAGTG
Organism: Acomys russatus; assembly: GCF_903995435.1. NCBI lineage: Eukaryota > Metazoa > Chordata > Mammalia > Rodentia > Muridae > Acomys > Acomys russatus. The sequence goes on from NC_067145.1 coordinate 63,827,236, forward strand.
CTAGCTTTACTAAATGTCACTACTTGGGCATGGTTCTCTTTAAAGCTTGAGTGAGAACCAGATCCTGAGGTCTGACAGTCACCTCATAGAAGAAATATGCACGTGTTTTGGTCAGGGGCTGAACTTTTGATCCACTTTTTCCATGGAACTTCTTCTGTTTAAAAAAATGAATTATATGCTCTGGCTTTTTGGATGTGGGCATTTACATATGTCTTCTGAGAAATTATTTTTTCATTACTTTCTATACATTACTTCTTTACATTATTTTCCCCCAATAATAGACATTTGAGCTTTCAAATGAATGTGAAAAATTTCAGAAGTACCCAATAGTGATAATGTAAGAAATGGAAAAATATTTATCTGTAATTTCTGATGTTGCATGATGAATTGTCAACACTGGGAGCTGAGCCAACCAGTGTTATCTGGAAGATTTGTTGATTAGATCTCAGATTCCATATTCCACATAGCCTTTAGGAAAATGTCATTTGTTATATTTACATAGCAGGGGGGAAAAGACTGAGTCATCTGGAGGGAACCTCTTTCTTGGCTTAAACTGCCTATCAATAGGAGGCCAGAATCTCTTCATAACTAACAGAGCTTCTGTGCCATGAGCTGGATGTGGGACAAGAACGTCACTGTCTGGTATCAAGTGACATGTAAGAAAGTTCACGAAAAATAGTGTCATGCCCATCCTTTATTCTAGGAAAGAATGCTTTTGTTTATTAAAAGTGACTATATTATTAAATAAATTTATTATTGTGAGTATATGTGCATGCATGTCCTGGTGTGCATGTGGAGGCTAGGGGACAATTTAATACAGTTGGTTTTCTCCTTCCACCATTACATGGATTCCAGGAGTTGAAATTGAGCCATTAGGTTCACTTAGCAAGTACTTTGGCCTGCTGAGCCATCTTGCTTGCCCCAGAATTTATTATTTTAAAGTAAATAAAATTTAATTTTCTACTATGGTAAATGTTGATAGGTGTAACCCAGAGATTGCTTTTTATGACATTGAATAATTTTGTAAGATTACAGAGGGCTCTAAAGAAAACCATGTAGGTAAACTGGTACTGAGATGGCTACCCTTTATAGTCTACTGTCAGATCTATTGCTGGAAAGAGGATTGGAACCATTACATTTCCCCTCTTTGACAGATCAGAATATTGGATATTTTGGATAAACCCTGAATAATGCTAATCTGATAAAGGCCACTTACAGGAAATTTCTATTGGATATGGCTTGGAAGTTATTAATGATGCTCACCAGTGAGGGTTCACTTTCATGGAGTTGTATTTTAAGACAGCAGCCCACAGAACTCAGCCATCAGCCTAGCTGGAGTTGTTAGATACGCTGAAAAGAACCTTGGGAATAAAAGATCATTCCTACCCTGCAAGTGGCCTCTGCTTTAAATGATTTTGCAAGTCAGAGTTCTCTGAGACGACCATCAGACCCAGTGATTTACTTGAATGCAGACTAGCAATGCTGTTTCAATCACATTCGTAATTGATTTCAATGAATGAGTATTAAAACATCAAGGGGGAGACATGCTGGGCTGGATTGGGCCAGTGCCAGGTGTGACTTCTGCTTGTCTTGCCTGTGGGCTGTACTCTTCCCAGCAACTGTACGTATCACCACACATGAACTGTTGCTAAGTAAAGAGACTCACTTTCACCTCAAATCCAGTTTTTCTGGTGGCTAATTATGTCCACAAGTTGACTACAAATATGGACAACCTTTATTTCCATCCTTTTTAGTAGATGGCTTGAGGCTCATACAGTAAACCACACAGCTAGCCTGGTCATGTGGTATGACCCAGAGACATATTCACCAGGCAGAACGTTCTAAAGATCTTCTTAGAAGACTGAAGAGAGTGTCAAACCTAGCCTTCTCGAACCAGGTTTAATACTTTGCAGCATAGATTTTTATTTTAATTTCCTAAAAACAAACAAATAAACAAATAAATAAAAAATAAGGCAATAAAACATCTCCTCAGTCTTGAGAAGCAATAGCAAGTGTTAAAGGCTCTCATTGAAATGTTCTACAATTTTAATTCCAAGCACTGGCAATTCAAACTGCATAGTGCTTCTGTAGAAACAGACTGAAAGGCTATAAATTAGTCTATGGGTGGCTGTTTTTTGTTTTTTTGTTTGTTTGTTTGTTTTTGCTTTTTGCTTTTTGTGGCAGTAGGCAGAAGTACTAAGACTATTGAGGCCTGAAAGATGGCTCAGCAGGTAGAGTGTTACGCAAATGTGAAGACCATAGTTTGGATCTTGAATACCTATGCACCAGGTAGCCATGGCAGTCTTTCTGTAATATTCATATTCTTCCTGTGGGAGATGGAGACAGGAATCGTGGATTAAGCTGGCCTAGTCCCTAGATCCGAGGGCTGACTAAGGAGGCCTAGATGTTGGCTTCTGACAGCCACACTTATGCTCACATAGTTGCATATGTGTGCATGCATACCACAGACGTGCAAAAATGTACCAAGACTACTGGATGGGGAGAGGACAGTCATCAACACCTGACTAGCTAGTGGACAAGAAGAACAGATTTCTGCTTATTCCTGACATAAAACATAGCTCAAAATGGACCAAATGAGGGCAGAAGCGTTGGTTCAGTGATTAAGAATATTTTTTGCTTTTGCAGACAACCTGGGTTTGATTTCTAGCACCTACATGGTCATTAGCAGCCATTTATAGCAACAGTCCCATGGAATCTGACACTGCTTGTGCTTCAGAAGGCATCAGGCACTCCTGTGGTAGACATGCATGTAGGGAAAATACCCATGCACATAAAATAAGAAGGAATTCAATGTACCTTTTTGTTTGTTTGTTTTGTTTTTTGTTTTTTTTTTTTTTTTGAGTCAGAGTTTCTCTTGGTGTCCTAGACTCGCTTTGTAGACCAGGCTGGCCCCAAATTCACAGTGATCCACTTGCCTCTGCCTCGTAACTGCTGGGATTAAAGGCATGTGCCAGCTGTATTTATCTGTTTAAAGCCCTGTCTTTAAGTATGTGTGGTATTTTCAGTTATTTCTGGTCCAAGTATCAATGTTTTGGCGTGTTAGAGTGGAAGACCAAGTTTAAAACACTCTTACATGGTGTGTTAGCATTAGTATTGCTGTGATGAAACAGCACAGCCAAAGCAACCTGGGAAGGAAAGGGTGTATTCATCTTACACTTCTGTGTCACTGCTCATTATTGAAGGAAAGGAACAGGGCAGGAAGCTGGAGGCAGCCTGGAGCTGCTACTGTGGCCATGGAGGGGTGTTGTCTACCAGCTTCCTCCTCATGGCTTGCTCAGCCAGCTTCTTTATAGAACCCAGGACAGCCTGCCCAGGGGAAGCCTCACTGTCAGTGGGCTTGGCCCTCCCATATTAATCACTAAGAAAATGCCCTATAGGCCTACAAGCCAATCTTATTGAGGCATTTTCTCAGTTGAAGCGCCCTCCTCTCCAGTGACCTTAGCTTGTCTTAAGATGACATAAAACTAGCCAGCACATATGAGAAAACGTTTTCTTAAGCATAACATCTAAAGAATGAAAAAAAAAAAAAAAAAAAAAGAAGAAAGAAAAAGAAAAACATTAAACAGACAGTAAATTTAAAAAAAAGACAAAAACACTCTTGCTTTAAATGATACTGCCAATAAACTAGGACAACTCCAAGAACATAATATATTATTTGCAAATTATACATATGATACAAGCCTCATGTTTGGGTTATAAAAACAACTTTTGTGACCAAAAAAAAGAGCTACTTTAAAGGTGAAGTGGCATTTTGTGATTTTTGATCTGCATTCTAAGATGACAAATTATCAGACCATTGTGTGTGTATGTGTGTGTGTGTGTGTGTGTGTGTGTGCGCGCGCGTGCGTGCACGTGTGTGCATGTGTGCGTGTGTGTTAGGCATCAGTATATTGTTAGAGGATATCCAAAATCCTTTGTCCGTTTTTCCTAATACTTCTTGGTCTTGGAGCACTTCATACATTTACAGTGATTTTAGTCAGATCCACCCTCACTCCCCTTCCCACCCTTCTGAACCCTGAATCCCACCATATGCCCTTCTCAGCCTCATCCCAGCCCCTGTGTGTGAAGCCCATATGGACATGGGTGTGCAGCCATCCCCAGAGCATAGGCAGCCTTCCAGGGGCCGTACTTGCAAAGGAAAGAGGACTCTTCTTCCTCCAGGCAGCAGTCAGCTAACAGCAGCTTCTCAGCTAGGGCTGGGATTGTAATTGGCTTGATACTGTGTGTGTCTTTGCCTGGTAACTGCAGCTGCTATGAATCCTTGAGTGCAATGACCATGCCGTATCCAGAAGATGGTGGTTTCACAGTACTCCTCCTTGTTTTATAGCACGTAACAATTTTTTTCTTTTCTGTTTTGTTTTGTTTTGAGACAGGGTTTCTCTGTGTAGCCCTTGCTGCCCTGGAACTTGCTCTGTGGCCAGCCTCAGACTTGCAGAGATTCACTTGCCTCTGCCTCCTGAGTGCTGGGATTAAAGGTGAGCATCACTGCAGCCCAGCTAACAATTCTTTTAAAGTTCATTTTCATTATGTTAGTAATTATAATAAAGATGTATCATTTTCACCCCTTCATCCCTCTAGTCCCTTCCAATAGCCTTCCTTCAGACCCCTCCCAAGTCATGTTCCCCTCTTTCAAGTCGATAACCTCCTTTTCTTTGATCATTGCTACATACATCATATGTATGTATGCTTGTACAAACACACATATAAATAAATACAACTTGCTGAGTCCAGTTTTGCTCTTTGTGTTACATAGTTTCAGGGTAATCACTCTGCTTTGAACAGTCAGCGAGGGAACTCATCCATGGGAGGGGCCAGTCCTTCTCCAACTGTCATTGGCTGTCCATCAATAATATCTAGAGTTTGGATACCCAGAAATGTCCCTTTTTCATGTTAACATGTCCGTTGAAAGTGCAAGATCTTGTTTCTAGGAGAGACTGTTTCACAGCAGACTTCCTGGTATCCTGGCTCTTAGGCTCTCTCCGCCTCACTCTTCCAGATGTTTCCTGAGCCATTGATGTAGGAGCTGTGATTGCTGGGGCTAGGTTCTCAAGCGTGTGTTGCTCTCTACATTGTGTCCAGTTGTGGTTTCCTGTGATGGGCTTCTATGGTGACAGTGTGGGCTCTAGGGTAAGACTTAGGACGCGGTAAGGAGTTGTGTTGGTCAAGGAAAGGGTTGTAGCAGGTGTTTGTCTATGGTTCTTATGGGGATTGCTGTCAGCCTAGCACGCTTTAACTTCCTAAGATAGATGTGTGTGTGTGTGTGTGTGTGTGTGTGTGTGTGTGTGTGTGTGTGTGTGTATATGTGTGTGTGTATATATATATATATATGATTCACTGAGGCTTTATCAACTTTGCTGTTATTTGTCCCTTGTCCCTTCTTCTTCCTCTTCTGTATCGACTTACCTCCCTCCTTCCCATTTGGAACCCTGCCCCCACCATTCCATTTCCCCACTTCATATCACCTATGTCCTGCCAGTCCCCTCCCAAGTATAGCCCCTTTATAATTTCATGTGGGTTTTTTGTTTGTTTGATTTTGTTTTTTGTGTGTTTGTTTGGTTAATCTTTGTTAGTATACTCAAGTGAGGATTTGGAGCTAGGAACCACAGATGAGAGGAAATGTGGAGAGTCCTAAAAAAAAAACCACTAAACTAAAATTAAATTAAATTTACTGCCCAATCCAGCTATATATACTGTGGCATATGAGTAGGGACTTGGCATTCTATTTCAAATATTTGTTCATCTCTATTTATAATAGCCAGGAAATAGAAGCTACCTAATGTCCTCCAACAGATGAATGTATAGTGAAAATGTGGTACATATACATAATAGAATATTATTCAGTTGCAAAGAAAAACAAAATTTGCAGGTAAATGGATGGAAGTAGAAAAGATATCGAATGAGGTATCCCAGACCCATAAAGACAAAGCCTTGTGTGTCCTCTTATCTGCGGTTCTTAAGTCTTTCTGCCCTTTTTCTCCCAAGATGTTTCCTGAGCCTTGGGGGAGGAATGTTACATTCAGTCGTTTATTCTCAGGATTTTGACTTGTTATGAGTCTGCATTAACACTGCTCACTATGAAAAGAAAGTTGTTTAATGAAGGTTAAAACAACATACATCTATGTATGTAAGCATAAATATTTAGAAAACAGTCTGATGACACAGCGTTTAATGCAATAGTAGATTACTCCTAGGTTGTGCTCAAATTTTAAGAACTTTTTTCTTTCTGCTTCTCAGTGCTATGGATTGAACCCTAATGCCTCACACGTAGTAGGCAAAATGCTGTACCACTGAGCTATATTACATTTCTACTTCTTTGTAGAATTTTTCCACTTTATTTTTTATTTTTTAAATAATTTATTCAGGTTACATCCTGATTGTATCCCCTCACTTGTATCCTACCGTTTCCCTCCCCCCCCACTCTCTTTTACCCTAGTCCTCTCCCCTAGACCTGTGACAGAAGGGGACCTTCTCCCCCACCGTATGATCACAGCCTATCAGGTCTCATCTGGATAGCCTGCTTCCCCTTCCTCTGAGTGCCACCAGGCCTCCCCACCAAGGGGAAGTGGTCAAATAGGGGTACCAGAGTTCATCTTAAGCCATATGTTTGAGCATATTAGACAGTAGCAAGCTGCACGTACTACGTTACAGTTCATTTTATTAACCTGTCTCATAAAACAATTGTGTGTGTGGAAAGCTGACTGAAGTTAGAGTTGGGCATCCTACAAAATCAAGTTTCTCATACCCAGATGGTCTTTGTGTGCTGTGGTAAGAGGTGCTATCCTGCTGCATTAGCCTCATCTCCATGGCAACCTATGTGTAGCACGTTTTGTCACTTGGTGTTTTCCTGCAGAGCTTCTCACCTATCTCTCGGTGGGGTGTGTATATTGTATATTCCCTATTCCCTCCATGGAAATAAATACTAGAACCTGTCCAATTATTCACATAGAAAGGTGAACAGACCCTAGGGAAGCAGCTGTATGGGCAGGAAACAGGAAACATGGCTCCAGAGACCTTTGCAAAGGAGAGAGATTTATTCATGACAGCTTGAGTGATATGCAGGAGCAAACTTTTTGGCAGACTGGAGGTGTCCACAGTCTACAGGCCTCTGGTAGATCTGCATACCCAGTTAGCCTCTGCTGAAACTGCATCAGTGTAGTCATCAGCATACTCACTTGGTGTTTATCAAGCATGATAAAAATAGCTTTTCTCCTTTGCTTGATAAAATATCTCGGCTGAGCCAGGCATGGTGGTGCACGCCTTTAATCCCAGCACTTGGGAGGCAGAGGCAGGTGGATCTCTGTGAGTTTGAGGCCAGTCTGGTCTACAAAGTGAGTCCAGGACAGCCAAGACTACACACAGAGACCCTGTCTTGAAAAACAAAACAAACCAAACAAACAACCAAACCAAAATAAATAAATGAATAAACAAATAAACAAATAAATAAATAAATAAAATCTCTGCTGACTAAGGCTAGTGGTTCAGGACTGATTTTCTGGAGCAATGATGCTTATATATGCAAGACATAAAACTTAGTTAAGGAGATAGTGAAGTGTTTGCCATGAAACCAGAACTCAAAATTAAGACCAATGAGAATAGGTGTGATGGAATACACACCTACAGCCCAGTGCTATGAAGGTGGAAACAGGTGGATCCTTTGCGCTCACTGACCACTCAGCCTAGTTTAATCAACAAGCCCCAGGCCAGTGAAATAATGCTGTTTCAGGAAACAGATAGCAACTGAAGAGCAACACCTGAGGTGGCCCTCTGAGTTCTGTGCACACTGGCTCCCACACACACAGAGCCCTTCAGCCGTAGAGTCCCTTTGCTAGGGTCAGAGTAAGAGCACCCTTCCCCACAATTAGTCATGGAAAGTTATTTGCCTTTGGAGCACTTTTGCTGCTATTTTATTAGAGAATTAAAATTATCTTTCTTTTGTTTCTGTTAGATTTGGGAATAGTTAATTAGTGATTTCTGAAATGCTATGGACCAAGTTGCCTTGTCTCTTAGAAGTTGTATGTTTTGGGAGTTGTTAAGTAGAAATACCAAGGAAATAACTTCCTCACATTGTACATCTGCATTAGGAGAGAGGGGTAGGGTATCTGTGGAGGGAGTGCTCTAGGCCCTGAGTTTTGTTAGAATTGTACAAATGTTCCTCAATTCAACCATGTGATAATATTTGTACAGGAGATGAAGTCTTTTGCCTCTTGTCCCATCGGTGGGAGGTGGCAGCCGTGGGATTTGAACACAGGTCAACTGTGGCTCTGGGGAGGTTCAGTGGCCTCTGGCCTGGGCATGTGACTTGGGCACAGTATTGATCCTATGGAGAGGCATTAGAGGGTCTGGCCTAGGTGCAGCCTTGCCACACACTTGGCCTTTATGTGCTGATAGAGGGAAAGATCAACCTGGAGAACAGAGTTGTTGGGAAAAAGTGTTGGGCAAGGTGTGACAGCACCCCAAGATGTGATAGCACCCCAAGTGTTCCTGGGTCTGATAAGGCCTTTTATATCTTAGACCATTGTCAGGGAGGAGTTGACATATCAGTATGGTCTGTATGAAAAAATCCTGAAGTGGGGCTAGCCCTCAAGTGAACTTCTAAGCAAGCTGTCCCCAAGCAAAAATGCTTGATCCAGGCACTATTATTCATACAATTTATTAAATCAATTGACCCCTGAAAGATTTTTTATTGTATTTTATAAACTGTAGTGGTGCTTACCTTTCATTGTTGAAGTAAATATATTTCAAAGCAAATGTACCTTATAGGCTTCAAGAAATTGGAGACAGGGTAGTGCCTCTAGATTTCCTGTTTTTATTTTATTTTATTTTTGTGGTAAAATACAACAGGTATACAGTTAGGTAGCACTAGATATGTTATTTTGCAACCATCACCACTATCATCTCTAAACATTTCTTTTTCCAAGACAGAAGCCAGGACCACAAACTCTGTCTTCTGCCTTGGCTGCTTATAATCACCAGTGTTCACTCTGTAAGAGTATTGTGAAAGGGTGAAGACACAGGAGACTGTCTGTTTAGCTGAAGCATTTAAAGTTTTCTTTTCAGTTTGTCCCTGTGGTGTTGCACAGGACACTAGGGCTTGCCTGATTGGGCAGCTTCCTTGATAAGGTTGAGGCACATTTCCTCAAACCAGTGTCCAGAGGTGAGGTCCAGAGTAATGTAAAGTTCCTGTGGGAATCTTAAATTTCCAGGAGACATAAGGGTAAATGGCTGTAAGACTTGGCAATTTTGTCAAATGGAGAATGGGCTTTGTGTTTCCACGCACATTGCTGATTTCAAACATCATGCATTGCGTTTATAACTGCCTGTTACCATAGACACGGGGTGGTATTTGCTTGTTACTTGCTCTGTAACACTCTGTTTTGCGGTGGTGGTGGTTGTGCACACTCAGCTTCTCGTGGGTTCTTGCTTTCTGCTGAATGCCAGTCCTGGAGGAACAGTGTGGGGACCGTCAGACAAGGCCCCCATGCAAAGGGCTCCTGACACCTTTGTTATTTACTTTTTTATTTATTTCTCTAAAATATTTGTTGTGGTGCTTTGTATGAAGTGTTTTTGTACTTGTTTTACAATGTAACTAGCTTTGAAATAATTTGGTCTTGTACATTACAGATCTGCCTTAGTCCATAACCTATTTTTTTAAAAACTGATTTTTCAAGTGTTATTTCACTAAACAAAAAAGAACCTCTCTTATAGGGTAATTGTAGCTTTTGTAAGAATTTAGTTTTAGGGACTGGAATGTAGCTCAGTTGGTAGAATAAATTTGTCCAGCATCAACTAAGCCTTAGATTCAGTCACAGTCACCACATGAAGCCAGTATGGTTGTATAATCCAAATACTTGGGAGGTAGAGGCAAGAACATCAGAAATTCAAGGCCAGCCTGGGTATTTGAGAGATTTTTCTTTTAAAAGATTTTAAAAATGACTTATAGTCAAGTAAAAATTTAACGGCATATTTAAATAGGGAAATGGACAGTAGAGCAGGCTACTTCAAACTTCTGGCCGTGGAGGACTTGGAAATAGAACACATGATTGACATCTATTTTTTGGTGAGGTGGTTAGCTGTGTTTTTGGCGCTGAGCTTCCTCATGCACTCTAGGCTGGCCGTGCACTGCTGTGCAGCCTAGGGTGGTCTGTGAAGTCATTATCCTTTCTAACCCTCCCCCCAGTGCTAGGATTAAAGGTGTGTGTGTTGTTATGCTCCATGGAACAGTGAATTCTTTATAAGTACTGTTTACATTTATTATTGTAAGTTTTAAAAAGCCTCTTTATTTTCAGGTTCAGGTGAAATCATTATCAAAATGATGAAATACAGCAATAATTAAATGGTTAATGTAGTTAATCTGTGAAGGTTTTATTCCATTTGATAAGAAATGCTATAAGATCTCAGTAGATAGAAAGCAAAATAGCATGAAAGATGATTCAGAGATAGTATGAAGGCTTTTTTGTCTTCCTAACAATCATTGTATTTCAATGATACAGTTTTTGCACATAGCGGTTTTTATGGTATATATTTCAAAATCTTCATATTAATGTAGTATTGTGATAGTATTAGTAGCTACCATTATCTTGTTAATTTAATTACATTTAAAAATCTAACAAGGTTTAGTCCTTTCTGGATAATAGTAAGATCTGTAAGGTTGTTTGGTTAGAGACTGCACCTCCCATCTCCCCCAAATAAAAAAAGCAAAACTGAAAAAAAAACCATGAAGCACAAGAGGATGGCTATATTGACTTGGATTTGAGAGAGGAGGAAGGTCTGATGATTCCAGCTTCAAGAACCCTAAGTCATGGTCTTCCTATTGGCTCCTGTGTTTGGTTGATATAGAAGAGAGTCCAGAGTTGTAGTCCTTATTTAATGATGAAAGTCTTCAGGAAACATTTTTCTTTCCCTAGAGGATACAGACCAGAAACAGAAAGAACATGGAAAGTGACTGTAAACTCAACCCTGAGAGAGACCTGCCATATCACACTGGAAACAGTCTCAGTTGTAGCCAGAGCAGCAGATTTATAAGGGCCTCTACTCAGTCTAGCCTCTGGTATGTTACTTAGCTTTCCTCAGCGTTAGTTATCTCCAGTGTTCTCTCACTTTGTCTTAGCTCAGGTAAAACAAGAAACCTGTTTGTAATGTCATCGACATTGTTTCCTAGGATGTCATGAGCCATTTGATAAACTGAGGGATGTGGAGTGCTTACAGCCAGGCAATCTAAATACTACTTTTATTTTGTAGCTTCTATGTAAATTAGCTGTTTTGTTTTGTTTGTTTGTTTGTTTGTTTGGGGGGGAAGGAATCATGTACGTATTGATTTGATTTGTTTGAAATGAAGTCTGATGTAGTTTGAAGCAGCCTGGAACTAGCCATGAGGCTAAGAATGACCTTCCTGCCTTCACCCTGGAATGCTAGGGTTACAGGAGTGTGTCACTGTGTCTACTTTATGATGGCTTGGATTGAACCCTTCCAGGGCCTTGGTAAAGTGAGCACTTTACCAATCAAGTTACAATCTAGCATACATTAATTACAAGGCCTGGAAATAGATACCAAGGTATTAGTTCTTACTTAATGAATGCATGCTAAAACCTGTTAAAAGGTCTTGGAGAAGAGCATGGGCACTTGCCAGTGTGGAGATTTTACCCTCCAAAAGCAGGAGATTATTCCCTTGGTGGAGCCTAGAGTACCCCAAAGAGACCTAGATGGTTCCTATTTTCCTACAACTTCCTTTAGATGCCTTTCCTGTGCAGTCAAAAAGGGCAGGCAAGCCAAGTGGGCTTCTCCCCTCATTGCTTAATTGTGGATGAATGCTTCCAGCTCACCTTGTGGATGTTTAATGAAAACATGAGCTTAGTGTACTGTGTGCTAAGGATTATCTAAAATTGGCCTTTGTGTGTGGGATGTTCATGTTTTATCACTACAAAATATGTAGTGTTATGCATTATCATAGCATTTGTAATTCTTTCTGAGGAAAAAAAAATGTGAAAAGTTAAAGATTAGCCAGTGGTTTTGAAGTCAAAATAGAGACCAGAAACCTGTGGTAACGAGAAAAAAAAAAAAAAAAAAAAATGGTTTAAGATCTTCACCTTCCCTGTTTGATTTCACACTTCCTCTTTCCTGTCCATGCAGAAGCTATTTTCTGGAAAGAAGATTTAATCAAAACTGAGTCATAGGCTTAACTTCCAAAAATACCATGTGGCTGTCTTTGAGCACTCTTTCCTCATGTCTTCTACCTCTCCAGTCACTAATCCTGAATCCCATGGCTGACTGTCTCAGCACCTCTCCTGAATCAAATCCTCCCAAAACTTGCCTTCTACTGCTGTTATTATTACTAGGAAATGGAATGGGCTGGGGATGGGTGTTGCAGATGTAAGTATCTCACAGTGAATACAAACACAGAAGCTGAAGTTCTTGTAAGAAAAACAAGAGGGAAGCTAGAGACAGACAGCAAAGGGCATGTGTGAGATTGAATGATGCTGTTCTTTGGGGCCGTCAAGGAAAGCACACACCTTGACCTTGGACTTCTGATTTCAGATCTGAGAGAGAAGATATTTCTGTTGTGTGAACACCTAATCTATGATATTTGTGGCAGTGACCCTGGGAAATGAGATCTCTCTGAAAACATCCAAGTCCTCAGTCATGACCTGGGACCATGAGGATGGGAGCAAAATGTTGCAACAGTGTCAGATGCTGAAATATCCTTACCTTTTCATGGAAGGCTTCTGAGATTAAGCCATTATAGCAAGTATGAGATACAACATCACATTTTTTATGTTGCAAACAGTTATTTCTTAAGCACATTTCCCTCCCATTCTCATTAAATACATGGCGTAGAAGGGTTGAATGTGAGAGTGTGGTGCAAACCACATAGCCTCTGATGTTCTGTTAAGGCCCATCATAAGATTCATCTTAAAGTTTTAAAAAAGTGTGTGTGTGGACAAAGGAGAATAGAAGTAAAGAAGGTAGAGTGAAGCCAGCTGTGAATATTATGACTTTAAATTCTTTCTGACTTGTGTCCTGTCCCTGTAATATGGACAGGATGCATTGGTAGCTTAAGTTAAAATGTGTGAGGAGAAAACAGCAACAACAACAGTAGATTTGCAAGGAAGCTCTTAAACTAACCACCACACAGTGCCACAACCAAGAACTGGCCTCAGTAAGGGATTCTAAATGCAGGCAATTTCAGCACTCGATAAGCTAATGTCCTCAAAGAATTAAGGTCTAATGACCAGCGCGAAATTTGAGTTTGGAAGGAGCTCCTGTGTTAAAGGTATGGAAGTTGACTGTCTGTACTGTCTCTGGTCTCTTGGCTCCTGTCTCTTACTGGCTTTTTGTATCTCTATCTTCTATCTGGTCTTAATCTAGGAGGGATGACTGTTTAGTAAAAACTCCCATCTCACACTGTAACCTATTTTGGTATCCTCAAACCCTTTACTCCTCCTGTCTCAGCCTCCTTAGGGCTGTGATTAAATCATATTCGTTGGAAGCCATGAATTTTTTCTTCTTGCAGCACATAAACATATTAATATAATATATTGAGGGACAACAGAGTCAATTCTGATCCTTCCTTACATGTGGACATTAAAATGACAGAATCAAGACTTAGAAATATCTATAAGCTGGAAGATTGGATGGAGATCTCTGACATGATAGTCACATCATTGAATTCAATCATGTTTAATTCAAGAGGAAATCCAGTTGTAGGCTTTGCTTAGATAATGTCATCTCTTTTCTTGCCAGTGAGAAGATTCTGTTCTGGGTTCCTTTGGTAGAAAAGAAATTTCCAGGTGTGTAGGTGTGTGTGTGTGTGTGTGTGTGTGTGTGTGTGTGTGTGTGTGTGTGTGTGTGTGTGTTTCCTGCTAGAACCATTTCTAGAAGTTATTCTGGATTTATATAGTATGAGAGTGCATCTGTATAACAGAGAATGATGGGTGATTTAAAGCCCTGAAAACTAGCTTCCATAAGAAATGGAAATCTCAGCTCACTGAGGATATTTGAGCTGGAGGTACATGGGTCTCCTCAGAAGATGAGATGGAACAAATGGATGGAAGTGTTGGAGGTTGGTCTGATGTATTTTGATGCTAATTACTGCTTGCTATCTCTGTGGCCCACTGGTACCTTGCTAAGAGCCTAACCTGTTTGACCAATAAAAGGCCATCATCACACCTGGGCAGGGCAAATGGGATAGGTGTGGCTGAGGTTCCAGGGCTTCAGGGGAGAGAGAGAATCTTGGGAAGAAGAGAGACCAGAGGAGAGGAGAAGAAGGTCACATGCAACGGGTTAGGTGGAAGAGAAGCACATGGCTGGCGAAGATGGAGATTTGGCCCAGATAAAGAACATTAGCAAGTATTTGGGATTATGGATAGGAGGTAGCTTGATAGAAATTATTAGAAGCAGATGGCATGGGATTGGCGCAGGGATTCCATGCTTGCCCACTATGGGGAGTAGTTAGGGGATTAATATGTGCCCTGCCTCAGGTTAACTAAGGCTATTTTAAAATATAACAGATGTCTTTGTCTTGATTGAATGCTAGCGGGTTAGAAAATACTGTTGTAATAATAATTATAGGCCTAATAATAAACATTATTAGGCCATGCTGGTAATCTAACTGCAACATGGAAGCTGCCAGGAGGAAGGACTTAATACTTCTTGAGATTTACATCTATCCATTCACCAGAAATCAGGCTCTTGGTGGAGATGCATCTTACTGGGATGGCCCAGAGATAGCAGTGCTTTGCAGAAGATTGCGGTAAAGGCTTCTCCTGGTCTTAGTATTGAAGCATATAGATCAGCAGTTCTCAGCCTGTGGATTGTGGCCCACTTGGTGGTTATATATCAGATAGCCTGCATATTAGATATTTACATTATTATTAACAACAGTAGCAAAATTACTGTTATCAAGCAGCACAGAAATAATTTTATGGTTGGGGTCATGAGGAGCTATATAAAAGGGTTGCAGCACTAGGAAAGTTGAGAACTACTGATCTAGGTAGAGAAGACGTGGTGTCTCTGAGAGTGTCGTGCAGTACTTGGAGTAGTAGACCTCCACATTCTAGACTGGGTCTTCGGCTAGACTTCACGAAGTCTGTGGGTACCAGCATACACCTAAAGTCAGTTACAGTATTATGACTAGACAAGGCTGATTCTTCAAATTTTGTAGTAAAATTGTAGGGTACTTCTGGTGGAGCTTGGCCACTTCTGCACTGCCTTCTTCGTGGAGTTAGCTGGGATCTTGTATGCATTGGCCTCTTCCTCCCAACATTCGTGTGCAGCTCATGGCTTTCCCAGGAGAAAACTTTGGAACCTGTTCTTAAGCACTCCTTGAGTCCCATATACATAGTGGCCTGGCTACAGATGGCCAGTATTTTGCTGGCTTTCTGATTTTCTCCTAACCATATGGCCCACAAAGAATTTCTCACATCTCATTGTCAAAGTCGTTTTGGTCTTTAGACACAGCCTCTGCTTTCCTCTCTTGTGCCTCTATTGTGTCAGAGTAGGTTCCAAGGAGCATCAGATGGGTTGGAGGCTCCTGAAACTTATGGCAGTTGCTTTTTACCTTCATAGTGTCTGATTGCTTTATTTGTATTAGTAGCATTTGATTGAATAGGTGGAACACAGAATATTATAATGACAGTGAAACTATTCTGTTATGATGCTATGATGTACTTAAGATTGTGCATTTGCCCAAACCAGTGGAGCGCTGTATTTGTTTTCCATTGCTCTGATAAAATGCTGAGGGAATCAACTTAAATGAGAAAATTCCTTACTGCATGTGTTCAATCCGTGGCCAGTTGTCTTGTTTGGTTTAAGGTCTAGACTACAGCAGACGTGTCTGTCATGGGGGAAGCCATGCATTTCACCAAGAAACCAGCAAGAATAAAGAGGGTTTCTGATCCCTTGTGTGAATTTCTTGGGAATATGTGAGTCAAATGTTTCTTCATCCCTCATAGAGCACTGAAGATAGAGCAAAGAAATGACATCACCCAAGTCTGCCTTAGTAAAGTAGTGAGTTTCCTAGGATTGTTTGCAGGAGCATAGGTGACTCAAAGGCACCTACATCCCTGAAAGCCCACTACAGCGTTGGGGACAACTTTGTAAAAGCTGGGTCCTGGTGCTGCTGAAAGGCTGTGGAAAGCTTGGCCGTAAGACTGGTGGGAAGAGTCGCCTCTCCTGAGCCATTGTCAGTAGTTACACACTTTGGGGGAGAAGCCTTTTGAATCTTTTAACTTTCAGGAACTTTTTGAGCTTTATAAATTTCATCAACTTCTTGAATCAAATGGGCCTCCCTCCTCCTTCAGGAGAGCTGTTTAAATAGGAGTAAATAGCTATACGACAGTCCTGATGCAGCCACAGCAATGGGATGGCTCGCTTGTCAGTGTACATGTGCTATACAAGTGCACCAGTCTTGTGTGGGCCATTGGCGGTGGGGAAATTGACGCATAGGCACAACATGGATATGGGCAACCTGTGTACTTTGAAGTAAATTTTGCTATCTGTTTAAAACTACCTTAAAACTAAAATATATTTAGAATGAAAAGTGTAACCATAGTGCCAGCCAGGTAAAACTGTGTGGATGTGGCCAGTATATGCAGGATTCTCTGTTGATGTGCAGGCATCTAAATTATTCATAATTTGAACCTGACCTGTAACTAATTGAGAGTTAGTCACAGTATCAGTTTGCTTCAGGGTTGTCCAGGCCAAGATGCTGTCCTTGTGGCCTCCTGTCTTCCAGCTCATCTGGCTTCCATTGTCATCGTGCCAGCTACAGCAGAACTATACTAAGAACAAGGGTAGGTAAGGAAGACACGAAACTAGAACTCTTAGCTTTCCTTGTGTCAAGGGTAAATTGGTATCCAGTTTTACTATTTTTAGCAGATGAGCCAGTCTTTGGCTCCACTAGTTTTTGCCACAGCAATAATTGCTGCAGATTTTTATAGGGCCATTTGGATCTAGCCAGCTGGGAGGCTTGCTTTCAGGGTGTCTGAGAAACAAAATGCTCTTTGTATGTTCTCCTGTTCAACAAGTGTTTACGTAGAGGGTGGCTGGTCTCTAGTCCAGCATCATGGGTACACTGACCAAGTTGGTCTGTTAATTCAATACCATTCTATCCTGCTTTGAGTCACGGTTGCGGTTTTGAAAATTGTGTGTGACTATTCACTTCTCCCAGTTATAAGAGATTATTTGGATTGAAATATTTGAAGTTTAAGTATTCATGGATAAATTTGCACATTTCACTTTTTGGAAATTCTTAAAACTTCATTGCTTATATTAAACCCTTCTAGGTTTTATAACCATTGATAGTGTTTTACAACCATTTATTAATAGTTAGCAGGAAGTTTAAATTTGATTGTCTAAATTCACTGAATTTAAAATGTCCCATGTGCTCATAATTGATTGTTACTAGTACACGCCTTATGGATGGTTATCGATTACATTATCCCACACATAAACTTCATTCACATGATTTTTGTGTACATATGTGCCAGTATTAGAAAAATAGAATGGTTTTTAGTTTTCCTGTCACTTGAACTCTGAATCTCCCTTTCAGTTTGACTTGTGATGATTTTGCTAGTGCTTGTCAGCAGTAAGTTTCTGCGTCCTGTTCCAATGCTGTCCCCCCCAGTGTTGATGTGCATTTGCTTGATTCAGGTCCTGTGTGTCAGCTGTTGCTGCTCTGCCTCATTTTCTTTTGTGCAGCCTTCATTCAGAAATGGTGGGCTCACTGAAATATCAGATAGCTGTGGAAATTCATTGCGTAACTGTTTAGTATAATTTACTACTGTGACTTCACCTGGTGAGGGCGCTCAGCGTGACCTTTGTTATGTGTATGTTTTTGCTACAGGGAAAACCATCTCTTTCCCCCTGAATTGAGTTTACCATTTTCTTTCAATGTGTAGCATTTCAAGTCTAAAGCAAGGTTTTGGGGGCATTGAAAGTTATGTTGTCGACTTCCAGGTGGTTCCAGGTTTCTTGGAAAGAGTAGTCATGAAGTCCTTCTATGAGGGTAATGTAGTGATGCCGTTACTGTGAGTGAACAGCGTCCCCGTAAGTTCAGATACTTGAGCTTACTCTCCAGTTAGTGGTGACTTCTGGGGAGTTTTAAATGTGCCTTTGCCGTAGGAAGTGGGTCACTGGAGGCAGGATTTGAGAGTTTAAAGCCTTGCGCCACACTTCCAGTTTGCTCTCTGTCCACTGTGCTTGTGATTGAGGATATGGATTCTTAGCTTTCTTCTCTGGCCACCATGCCTTCCCACTGTGCCTACATGATGCCATGCTTCCTTGCCACCGTCGACTCCCTCTGAAACCGTAAGCCAAACTAACTTCTGTGATCATGGTGTTGTCTCTCAGCAACAGAAAAGTAACTAACACAGAGTTTGGGACCCCTACCCTCATGACCTATCCCTCTTAAAGCCCCTACTTCCTGATACCATGGAAGGTTAACAGTTCAAAGCCTGGCTTCTGTGCGGATGCAGACATTGAGAACATGGCTGGCACCCTGTTTGTATGTTCACGTAACACTGGGGCTGTACGTCTCACATGTCTTCTTCAGGACTACATTGGATTTCATCAAGTGGAAAGCAGTGCTGTTAATGGTGGCTATTAGTCACCCTGACCAGCTCTGCTTGTTATGATAAGTATTGTAAAGATAGAGGGTCAGTAGCAAGAGACTGCTTAGAAGCTGGGCGATAGCAGAGATAGCCAGCGAGGGGTGGTGTGAACAGCTGGTGGGCTGCTGACGGGCCCCACCCTGTCTTTGCACTGACCATCATGTGGGAGCCAGTGTGTCTCAGGAATTGGGTAAACCTGTGTTGGTTTACTTAAACAGTTAGAGCATCTTGATAAAAAGGTGTCAGAAAAATGAAAAGTGTAGAAAGGAAAGAGAGGGTAAAGTGGCTGAGACTACCTCACTTTATGTTGCTCAGACCCAGCTGTTTCCCAGGTCTGTTTTCATGCATGGGAACGGCTCAGTCCTGCTCACCTGCCAATGATTTGAGATTGGTGGGGACTTTTTTTTTTTTTTTTTTTTTTTTTACATGAAGCATGCTAGTAAGACATTAGGAATAAATAGCTTTTCAATTAGGAATAAGGTATATTTATTGAGTTTATTGTCTGACTCTCATGCGGGATCTAGAGTCTTGATAAAAAAAATTGGTGTTTAGATTTTTCTTTTTGCCTTCTCTTAAGACTTTTTTAAAGCCACAAATAAGAACATACAAAGGCTGAAACATTAGCAGCAGGAGGTCTAGAAGCAGTGTGTACTTCCTGGGGACTCTTGAAAGGCTCTGCAGGGATTTGGGCTGCCATGGTGCCTCTTCTTTGATACTTTTGCTTGGTTCTCAGATTGAAAGCCACTGGTCAGCCATTGCCACCTACCTGACAGATAGCAGAGTGAGGCCTGAGCACAGAACGTAACTGGTCCAAACCTACACAGAAATGGACACAGTCCAGATGCCCGTTTCTCCTGTTTACCATAGTTCTGGATTGTCATTAGACCGCATGCTGCTCATCCATTTCCAAGGACCTTGACCTGTCAGTGAGTTGTTAAACTTGGAAGGCTCGAAGCAACCATCTCGAATTGCCATCTCTGTCGTTCCTGCCCGGATAGTGGAGAACAAACCCACCCTCATAGGCATGCAATGCTTCACACTATCATCCCTGGTACAGAGAAGCCAGATGACATACCAGGCGCTAGATCTTCAGTTCTTGTCAGAGCTTTCAGAATAAACTACTCAGTTTGTTTTTGTGCTTGGAAATGGAAGGCATTGGGCTTGGCTAGGTGGTCTCTGAGATGTCTGCCCTGCCCCCAGACTGAGCAGTCTACTTTGGCACAGGTTCTTAATGGTAAAGGGCTTCAACTCACTCATGGACTTTAATTCTGTGTTTAGTTTTTAACGGGTGATGACTGCTTACCACAGTGTGTGAAGGCAGTGAGATTTTATTGTGAAACTATTGCAGGCTGATTCCTGGAAGGCTTGTTGAGTTATTTAAGACCTAAGTTTTTATGCGTAGATAACTTAGACATCTTTTAAAGCTGCTATCACACACCAGAAGTCAGCCTATATTTGAAAAATTACTTTGAAGTACCTAGGAGAGGAATATTCTTCTGCTGAGAAAATAATAACCACGCATTAAAAATGCCAGACAAAAAATGGTGCCAAATGTTAACACCTCTGTTTTGCATTCTTAATCCCTTTATGGTTATTTTGGCATTAAAATTTTAAAAGATTTTGTGACAGTTTTGAATATGAACAAATTACCATTAGAATGCAGCCGCATTCATGGCACTTTAAAGAACTAATTGGATTATAGTATTTGTTAAATCTTCCTGAGGCATTTTGCATAGTTACCTAATTATGTTTATTGCTTTGCCAGAAATCAGCTCTTTTTTTAAAATCCAGAAACCAGAAATGAAACATTCCCTTTCATTAAATGTTCTTTTCTATGTGCCTCTTAAATTTTGAGCCTGATAACATGATCAACTTGGGTCTTTTGGGATAATTCTTGCTTAATAGTGATCAGGCTAAATGATCATAATATGTAGCAACTGGTTTTCTTGTAAGTTAGTATTTGGATACCTATTTGGTGGGAACACTTGAGACCCTGATGTAGAAAAACAGAACAAGGCCTGGAGAGGTGGCTCAGCAGTTAAGAACATTGTCTGCTCTTCCAGGGGTCCTGAGCCGTTCCCAGCAGCCACATTGTGGATCACAACCATCTATAATGTGATCTGATGCCCTCCTCTGGCCTGAAAATATATATGCAAGCAGAGCTCTGTATACATAATAATAAAGAAATAAATTTTAAACAAACAAAGAATCTCAGCACTGCCAAGCACAAAAGGTAAGAGTTAGCAACAAAATGAGGGGTGGCTCAGAGAGCCACAGAAGGGAGGCAGAAGGGAAGTGACCCTGCTTCCCAGGGTCCTGGGGAGTGAGGCACTGCCTGGGATACATGGTAGGCTGTCAGATGGTCTGAAGGTGATAGCCTCTGAATTCTAGGACACTGATAGATATTAACAAAAATGATTCTATAGGGCTACTGTAAAGGCTGACAGGAGGATCAGAACTATCTGACACAGTCTTCTTCTGATTAGGATATTTAAATGCAGTGGAAGGTATTGAAGTAACTTATGGGCATTGTTAGGTATCTGTGGCAGGGACCAAACATGAGCCTCTAAGAGCAAATAAGATAGACAGAACCACCTGTCCACTGTAGTGTTCTAACATTCTTGTTTCATGTGCCTTAAGTATGGTATAAGCGTTGTTGGGTGACACTGGCTCATTTGTTCTATTTTCTGATTGTTAGGACACGTTAAGGTTTCTCTACAGCTCACACTTGACTTTCTGTATTGCTGAGCATGTACATTTTTCAAACTCTTACTTTTCTGCTGGGGGAGGAGGGTTTACTTTGCATTGCTTAGCTATAAGGTCTAGAGCTAGCTAGGTGAGAATTCATATTAACTATCAATGCTTTACAGATGCATGTTTGTATAAATTTCATTTTTCATGGAAATTCTAGCTAAGTAATTTTATTTAAATAGTTTTGTTAAAAAAAGATCATGCAAGCCAGGCATGGTAGCTCATGCCTTTAATCCCAGCACTTGGGAGGCAGAAGCAGGCGGGTTGCTGTGAGTTCGAGGCCAGCCTGGTTTACAAAGTGAGTCCAGGGCAGCCAAGGCTACACAGAGAAACCGTATCTTGAAAAACCAAAAAAAAAAAAAAGATGCAAATGAATCTACCAGTTAGAATCATGAATTAATACTTGGTTTTTGCATATTTTCTAGGAGGAATATTGTAAATTGCATGATTGGTGAAGCTTGGTGATGGTGGTCATTTATGTTTTTTGTTTTTTAGATTTATTTATTTAGTATTATGTATACAGAGCTCTACCTGCATATATATCTGCAGGCCAGAGGAGGGTATCAGATCACACTATAGATGTTTGTGAGCTACCATGTGGTTGCTGGGAATTGAACTCATGACCTATGGAAGAACAGTCAGTGCTCTTAACTGCTGAACCATCTCTCTAGCTTCCCATTTATGTGTTTTTAGGTGTGTGTGTGTGTGTGTGTGTGTGTGTGTGTGTAGTTTAGCCATTTTCACTGTCAAGATGTGTGAACAGAATCCAAGGTTCAAGGGATATAAATTTTGCTTTTTTGTTAGAACAGTTTTCTGAGTTCAGGTTCATGAAATAGAGACTTACATCTCCAGGGAGCAAATGTACAACAGATGAGTTTTCCCAGAACTCCTCTTTTAAGGTGAGGTAGTACTGAGTGAGAGCTTCAGTTTAGTTAGTAGTACATTCTGAGCTTTCAATTTACAAATTTTATTTGTTATATGCTGTTAATTTGCTAAGTACCTATTTTCCTGTCATTAATTCCTTAATTCTAAAATTAATGTGTAGCAAGATACTAAGGTCCATGGTTCCTTGATGGCAGTCAGCCAATTTGCATAAAGACTGGATACCTGTGCTTTAAGACCTACAGTTGCATCTTAGATGTTGATAATTTCACAATGTATCTTGTCAGTAGTAGGTCTGTGTCTGTAGAAATACAAGTCTTGAGGTGCTGCTGTGGTGTATGTATAAGTCAGTACTATAAGTGCTGAATGTTTCCTTCTGTCTTCCCATCTTATAAACACTCACACATGGATATAGTGGTTCATACTTGTCACCCCAGAATTTTATAAATGGTATGCCAGGAGGATTACCTTGAATCTGAGTCCAGCCTGGTATACAGTGAGTATTAGGCCAGCCAGACTTTCAGACTAAGACCATGTCCATAAAAAGCCAAGAAGATGGTGACTTGCAAAGTATTAATTACTATAAAAGAGTTTAAATATTCATTCCACTCTTAGAAATCAATTTCAGACTTTTTAGCTTTTACAGTTAACTTGATTTAATAAGTTAACAGTAACACTACAACAAAGCAGAAAAACAAAAGAAGGTACAGGTAATTATGGATTACATTTTTAAACTTTCAGCAGAAGGCAAACTTTTACATACAGAAAATGTGAAAAAGCTCAGTAAGTATATTTGGTCTGTGAGTTATCCTAATGTACTCAGCATAATAGGGGTTGCATTTTGACTGCAGGAGCTAAAGCTAGAAATACTGTCCAGGATGCCCACTGTCAAGTCACTAAGATAAGGAATACCTGCAGGGACACAAATGTAAAGATAATGAAGATAGTTGCCTTACTTTGTTGTGGCAGAGAGGTTAAAGCTGGGTTTAATTTGTTTTTACAGTTTTAAGATGATAAGGCTGCAGATATAGCTTAGTTAGTAGATGGCTTGCCTTGTAAGTTTTATTCTATGGATTTGATCCTAGTGAATATTCTATAATTTCTTAAATCTTTATCATGTCTAAAACCAATTAGATTTATTTCATGTATGTGTGTTTTTCCATGTATGGTACACATAGTATGTGCCTGGCTGGTGCCTTGGGAGATCAGAAGACTGTACTAAGACCCCTGGGAACTGAAATTATGCATAGTTGTGAGCCACCAAGTAGGTGTTGGCAATCAAACCTATGTACTCTGCTAGAGTAACCAGTGCCCAAACCTCTGAGCAGTGCGTGTCTCCAGGCCATTATTACACTTACTGTTTAAAGCAATTGTATGACAGCACCTCTGTTTCCGTTTCCACCTTAATCTCCAATTTGATATTCTCTACAAGGAGATTTAAAGTCATGACATGGTGACATGATTGTGTTGAGGTCATAGAATTGTAGAAAGTGGTGTACCCAGGAAGACGGGTACGAGTTAAAATTCAGCTTTCCTGGTCTGCTTCTCAAAAAACCCATAATGGTAAATATCCAGGAGTTGGCAAGTTAAGGCCTTGAAAGACATTTCCTAAGTAAATATCATGCTGTTTTTTCTTTTATGAATTTAACCAGTTTTGTAGTATAAGATAATAATAACATATTATGGCTGGCTACTTTACACTGAATCTAATAATTGTGTTTGTCATATGAAGCTGCCTTGCCAGATCCCTTTGAAAGCAGTTCAATAGCTAATGAGGGTACACCTAAAATGTTATAAAATGGAACCACACTTTCCCATATTCACATATGTAGAAATACTCTGTAGGCCTTGAACTTTTCTCCATGAGCATTGTGGTACTGTTGTGATTGTAAACACTTAGAAAATAACCATAGTAGTTTTTTCTATTGATAGAGCACTAGTGTCTGTGTTGCTCTTTAATGCCCCCTAGTGGTCAACTGAGAACTAACTTCTGTGGGTTGTTGATTAGGACACTGATGGTTTTCCTCCTCTGATAGTAGATATGAGAGAAGGAGCAGGGAGGAGAGAGAAGGGGGTTGAGGGGGAGGGAAGGAGAATGACAGGGATAGAGAGAGAGAGAAAGAGAGAGAGAGAGAGAAAGAGAGACAGACAGACAGACAGACAGACATAGGCAGAGAGACAGAGATAGGGAGAGAGAGACAGAGAAAGAAAGAGGGAGAGAGAGGGACAAAGAGACAGATTAAAGTGGGGAGGAGAGAGATTGGGGAAATGTGATGCTATCTGATGTCATTCTTTGGTTTGTGGTTGCTGAGAAGCTAGTGGTCTAATGAATTAATACATTTACAAAGGTTTTACCTAATGGTTACAAGTCATTAAGGTCAGACACAGAGGTGGACAATTCATGGCTAGTGACGTAGTGGACATAGCTCAAGACAATTTTGGCAAAGGATGAAATCTGTCATAGACAATGGGTATTCTCAGAAGAAATGGCAGTGTAGAAGAATGGCACAGCATGATTGAGGGCAGAGAATGAGTGAGTGTACCTGGCAGGAAGGATTTCCATTGAGGGAAAGGTGCTGAGAGGGTCTGAGGTTGGGGTGCTGTGATGGGCAAGTTGGCAGGGTGTGTGACAAGCAGAGAGAATATCAGTCCATGGAAAGTGGAGTCAAGAGGAGTGAGGTAATACACTCGTAGGAGTGCTGATGATGAATGAAATATACCCCCCCCCACCCCCTGAGACTGAGTTTTTAAAAAATAATTTATTCAGATTACATCCCAATTGTTATCCCCTCACCTGTATCTTCCTGTTCCCACCCTCCCTCTTCCCCACTATTCCCTTCCCCTAGACCTCTGACAGAAGGGGACCTTCTTCCTCACCATAAGACCACTGCCTATGATGTCTCATGCTGATAGCCTGTTTCCCCTTCCTCTGTGTGCTGCCAGGCCTCCCGACCAGGGGAAGTGACCAAATTGGGGGCACCAGAGTTCATGTCAGAGGCAAGGCTAGGAGATCTGGACACTGGGAGGCTTCTACAACAGTTGCACAAATTGTTGTAGCAACGAAGGACAATACATGCAGTAAACTAGACCTCTGATCAGATCTAGCCAATGGACAGCTCATTCTCTACAGTTGTGGGGAGAGCAAGAACTACCTCTGAAATATATCTCTTAAAATATGAGCTTGGGTTGAGGATATAGCTCAGCAGTAGACTGCTTTCCCAGTGTATAGAGAGCTATGGGTATGAACCTCAACACCACTGTAAGAAGAAAAGAATAAAAAGGAAATAAGATGTTGGTTCATTATTTAAACTCAGAGTTTCGTATTTATGGTCAGGAAGCATTGTCTTTTGAGGAAACTGAGGCTTTGGTTTATGGGTTTTCCCTGGTCAAGTACACATGGGTCAGCACCAGTAGCCATTGGCATTGGCATCAGCCATACAGGAAAGAAAGGGAATTTGTTCTCCTTCCTCTTTGGGAATGGCAGGGAGGGTGGAAAGAAATGCCACATTTTAACTGTCCATGTTGAGAGTTGATGGCATAAAAGGTTGTGGAAAATTGCTTGAGATACCGCTCTCATTGATTACTAACCGCAATTCTGGAGAGCTGTGAGAACTGCATGGAAGGAAGTGGTAGTAACAGTGTTGGCTGATCTGTGCTGTGGGTAGTCTCAGATGCTTTTGGTTGGCCACTTCCTCTGCATAAAGCTGAGTCTCTGAGTTTAAGTCTTAAAATTCTAAGCATTGTTTCATTTAAGAATAATTTTAACATTTTTTATTGTGTGTACATTCGTGCCACAGATCATGTGTGGAAATCAGAGGGTAGTCCTTTTTTCCTAATATCTAATTTTTTCTTTAATTTACTTTTCATCCCTTCTCTCCTCTTAGTATCACCCTACCACCCTCTTCCCTCATTCTCCCCTCTCCTTTTCAGGGAAGGGACCTCCCTCCTCCCCGCTACTGCCCTGGCACTACATGTTCCATCAGGACATCCTCTTCTATTGAGGCCAGACAAGGCATGATCCACTGCCCAGTTAGGGGAAAGTGATCCAACAGCAGGCAACTGTGTCTGTGTCAGAGACAGCTGCCACACCAGTTGCCAAGGTATCCACATGAAACTGTGTTGTCCATTAGCTCCATAAATGTAAGGGTCCTAGGTCCAGTCCATTCATGCACTTAGGTTGGTGGTTCAGTCTCTTTGAGCCTAGGCTAGTTGACTGTTGGTTTTCTTGTAGAGTTCTTGTCCTCTTCAGTTCCCTCTATCCTTCTCCCAATTCTTCCACAAGATTCCAAGATCTCTGTCTAATGGTTGGCTTGGGTCTCAGCATTTCCTTTGATCTGCTGTTGCGTGGAGCCTCTCTGAGGACAGAGGTTAATCTGAAGTCAGTTCTTTCCTAAGATGTGGGTTCTGAAGATAGAACTCACATTTTGGTCTTGGTGTATGTTTTCAGAATTATCACGTAGTCTTATAGGGATGGTTATAATGGAGCAAAGCAATTCACAACAGAGTGGCCGGAAAGCAACGAAATGATTAAACAGGAAGAGCCCACCCAAAGATGTAGCCCCTAGCACCCATTTTCAGTTACTTGCTTCCTCCAACTAGGGCCTACCTCTTTAACTTTCTCCATATCCAAATAATGCCTTCATGTTATGAATCTATCAAGAGATTAACCACTTCAGTAGATCAGAGCCCTATGGTTGAATTGTTTCCAGAAGCACTCTCATAGACATAGCCTAGTGTGCCTTACTAATCTCCTGGTGGTATATCAGCTCAATTAAATTGACAATCAAGATTCACTATCACAGGATAATACTTAGATATTCCCATGGGAAGCTTATGATTGTAGGAAGAAACTTGCCTCAACCAGAAGGATATAGTACAGGAATGTAGACTTCTGGGATGTCTTGATATAGGCGAGTATCCCTGTGACATAACTTTTATGTCACCTAAACCGTTTTTCTTCCATGACCATGATTTTGCTGAGGTTGATTGACAGCCTATGCTAGGAGGGGAACACTGTGGACCCTGAAGCTTGTCCCCTTTTCTACCATAGCCTCAAGCTGTATATTTGTTATTGAATATTCTTGAGTTTTCTTCAACTTTCTGGTAAGTCCTCTTTGAGCAAACAGGGCTATATGATTACCATTTCATCCTGTTTTCAATGATCCTTCCTTTGGGGCCCTTAGCTTTATAAAATGGACATAATAAATTATTATTTTTGCTTTTTATTACCCCTACTATTGAACCTGTGCTTAATCTTTTTAGAGGCAAGCACAAAGAACTCACTGAAATAGTTTCATTTTCATATGAAATATATTTCTATATTTAAAAAATTTAGCATAGTTTCAGATTTTAAAAACCCTGTGTGGTGGTGTGTGCCTATAATCTTGGCACTCAGGGATAAAGTCAGGAGGCACAGGTCATTCTCAGCTACATGGGAGTTTAGGTCTATATGATATGCTTTCTCAAGTCCTGCCACCCCAAAACGTAACCCAGAATAGTTTCAGATTTATAGTAAAGTTGTGAAATTATTTGAGATTACAGTGCTCCTTCACACTCAATTTTTCACTGTCACACTTTATGCTTGTATATATGTTTGTTACAAGTCAAAATTTGTTATTAACTACAAATCATATTTATTTAGGTATCCTTGATATTTCTTTTCTTTTCTTTTCTTTTTTTCTGATAGCTCTTAATCAGTCCCAGGGTCTTATACAACACTATCTGTCTCTTTAAATTGCTTTGGGTTGTGACAATTTCTCAGACTTCAAAATTTCTTCTTTTAGAATTATAAGTGTTTTGCCTACATGGATATCTGTTGAGCACATGTGTGCCTGGTGCCCAAGATGGTCAGAAGAGGACATCAGATCTCCTTAACTGGGGTTTATGGACTTTTGTGAGCCACCATGTGGGTGCTGGAAACTGAATGTGGGTCCTCTGAAAGTACAACATTTTTATCTGCTGAGCCATTTCTCCAGCCCCCCAATGAGTATTTATTGTTTGTTTTTGAGATGTTCTCATGTAATCCAGGTCTCGAACTGACTATATAGTAACGGTACCTTGAGTGTCTGATCCTTCTGCTTCTACAACTGAAATAATAGACAGGTACCACTGCGCCTGGTTTGTATGGTGCTGGGGATTGAAAAATACTGCTCTTGCTGTTTTAATGGAGTATTTCCCATTGAGAATGCCTCTCAGAGGATGCTTATATAGCCAGCTATCTTCCTGTTCTGCTTTCATGCAGTAGAGACAGCAGACACTGCCTTGTTGGAGGAAAACATGGAACCTGAGACATCTTGGGCTGAACCTGGTTTTGACTCTCTTGGTGATTTGATTTCAAATGTTCAAAGTGCTTTGAGCAGTTCTCTTTGAGGAAGGTTAATGATACTGATGTGACAGGTTGTCAGATTCCCGTAAACACATGCAAGATGATTGACACCAACAAGTGGGAGTCAGAATCTTCAAGAGTGTGTCTTGTGTGGTGATTGCTGAGTTAACTGTCATTGACATCAGCCTTCCATTCATGTAGTCAGTATTTACTGTTATTATTCAGTAGTAAGATTCCTACCATTAACCTCACTGGGGTGTTCCTTGTCTGTGAGGTACTGACAGTACTAGTACTTCCAGAAGCTAATACATTTAAGTCCTTGTCTAGTGACAGCTCTGTGGCTGTGCGTTGTGTCACTACTGCCCCATAGTTGTGAGTGTAAGAGAAATCCTCATAATATGATGAAAACATTTTTCTTTCCAAAGCTAAAGCAAATACATCCCTTGTTCTGATGTGATTTTATTTCTGCACATTATTAAAACAGACAAACACCACTTGAATCAAGCTCTTTCAGGGAAAAAGTAACTCCACTATATCCGAGAGCCCTGAATTGCTTAATTAGGTTCATCTCCGTTGAACCTCTCTTGTCCACCTACTAGTTATAAGGCATCTTCTTTACTTTTCTCTTTTTTCTTATTAATTTATTCAGATTACATCTCAATTGTTATTCCCTCACTTGTCTCCTCCCTTCCTCCCTCCCTCCCTTTTCTACCCTACTCCCCTCCTCTAGGTCTGTATTAGAAGGGGACCTCCTGCCTGACCCTGGCACCCTCTTTTCAAATTCAGGTGGATATAGAAGTTTTGTGATTCTCATTATTACTGTGACAAAAAACTCTTGACTGTGTGTGTGTGTGTGTGTGTGTGTGTGTGTGTGTGTAAATGTGCAGTGTGTGCTAAAGATTGAACCCATGGCCTGTCCATGTGCATGGCTACCATGACTAGGTCCCTCTATGCCCTGAGACTTCTGTAGTCAGTTTACAGATGAGAGGGGCAGGTGGAACTGGCCTGTGGGATGAGATTGACATACTTATTGAAGAGTGTATAGCTGTGTTCACAAAGCTTTGCCACCTGAGTATTTTTTTCAAAATGGGACTCCATTAGGGGCAGCCAGTTCCATTTCCCTCTCACCTCACCCCTGGGACTGCTGTGTGCTCCTAGGGGGGTGAGGGTCGGAGAATGGGGCTCTAGGGAAGATGTTCATCAGCTACGCGAGGCAACAAGAACAAAGTAGAAGCTCCATCTCCTCACCATAACTACTTTCCTCTCTTCATCTCGCTCAGGCTCTGATCCTTTCTTAGGCTTGCTCCATTGCTCACCTCATTGTGACCCTTCAGTGTCTTTTGCAGGAGGATCTTTACAGGCACGTGCCTTTCCTACACTTATAGCTATAAATCTTGGGACAACCTAGTACATCTTGAGCTTTTTCTTGTTTTTGTTTTTTGAAAACAGAGTTTCTCTGTGTAGCCTTGGCTGTCCTGGACTCACATTGTAGCCCAGGCTGGGCTTGAACTCACAGGGATCCACCTGCCTCTGCCTCCTGAGTGCTGGGATTAAAGATGTGTGCCACCACCACCACCTGGCATGTGTTGTGCTTTTTTTTTTTTTTTTTTTTTTAAGTGCAAGTTGTTCTACTTAGAGTGCTAAACTATATGACAGAAGTTTGGGGAAAAAATTGATAAGCTTTGCTTCCAAGGCATGGTTCATTCAGTGTTTAGTATTAATATGTTCTTGAACTTCTTAAATTATTTCATGGAATCCTTCAAAGTATGTTTCAAATTAGTATGTGTACTTATGCACATGTATCTGAGTGTCTTGTAGGTCTTGGGGAGGTACATGTGCTCACCGAGGGGCAGGCTGTCTCTTCACATCCCCTGCTTCCACTTTCAGTGTATTCAATTTGGTGGTGAGGTATAGCCAACGGGCTCTATTGTTGCTTTCTTTTTCCTTTTCATATCCTAAAACGCTGTGGTTTCCAATGTTCTGTGTGTCACACAGTAATTATGCACAGGGTTAATGAAGTATTTTAGGAGGTTAAAGTATGAGTTGAATTTTTCATTATTCTTTTTCTCTTTCTTACGAAGTTCTTAGGCACTAAAATCCAAGTGCTCTGGTCAGGTTAGACTAGTGTTTCTTCATGAAGAAGAATTGTCAAAGTTTATTGCCTGAGAAGATGTTAGTCTACTTATGAACTTTCCAAGATATATTTATAAATTACCAAGATGTTAATAGGAAGCAGTGATATAGAGTATATGTTATTTTGGATTGAAAATGTTCATACCTCCATAAGCACATGTCTTATGTACACATCTCTTTCACCCCATGGTCTTAAGTTGGTTTGCCAATAAACTCCGGGGATATACCTCTTTGTATACCCACTTTTCCCTCATGACTTTGGTTACAATCCTGTACCATTTTGCCTGCCTTTATATGAGAGTTTTGGGGATCTGAACTGAGTGTGTTTATGTGGCATACACTTTACTGGCTGAGCCATCTCCCCAGTTTTTTGTTTGCTTGTTTGTTTTGTTTTATTGTTGTTGGATTTTTTGTTTTGTTTTTTATTATTTTTTATTTTTGGTTGTTGTTTTAGGGTTTTCAAGATGGGTTTCTTTGTGTAGCCCTGGCTATCCTGAACTCACTTTGTAGACCAGGCTGGCCTCGAACTCACAGAGATCCACCTGCATCTGTCCCCTTGAGTGCTGGGATTAGAGGCATGTGCACCATGCCTGGTTTTCTCTTTCCTTTTCTTTTTCTTTCTTTCTTTCTTTCATGTTATTTTTTTCCTCTACCTTGCATAAACCTTAGTGGAGCTCACTTTCAGACTCTCAGTAATCTCCTTTCTTTGATGCTGTGTGATAAATGGATGGTAGCTGTTCACAGTTACCTGCTTGTCTTTAAAATCTGTGCTTTGTAACATGTAATTTCATTCCAATTCCTCTTTCATAGTTTTTAAAAAAAAAAATCCACATCTTGTAAAATCAACTCTGGTGAACAGAGCATGTTTTTATTGTGTTTACAAAGCACTTAGCTACTTCATCAGTGTATGCTTGCCAATATTTAGTTGGAATGCTTGTTGCTCTTTGCACCAATATGTGGTTTGAAAATGACTTCTGCCAGTTAGTAATTGATTTTCCTCCCCATTCCTTTATTTTCTGGTGTAATAAGGATTGAACTTACAACCTGTACACACTAGGCAATGCTCTGCCACTGAGCTTCATCCTCCACCCTTGATGGTACTTTCTTAGTGATGCATTCTGTAGGAAATATTTTCAAATGTTCCGAGTTCTGATGTTCAGTTCATTTAGTTTCTTTCTTTCTTTCTCTTTCCATGGCATTTGTGGGAACTATTTGCCTACTCCAAAGCTGAGGTAAATTTTAATCTGTATTTCCCTTTTTAAAAAGTTTATTATTAAAGTGTGTGTGTCTAAATATTTAATAGTTGTGTTTTCTACTTAGACTTGGTATCTATTTTAATGTTGTTTAAGGCATGAAATTTTTTCTTTTAATATATTTTCCAGTTTTCTAGTGACATGTTGAAGAGGCACTTCTTTCTCTACTTAACTCACTTTGTACTTTTGTCAAAAATAAATCAGCTGTATTTGTGTGTGTCTACTTATAGATTTTCTGCTTTTTCATCTGTTTTTTTTACTGATACAATGTTTCAATTTTTGTGGCTTTATAGTAATTATTAAAATCAGGCATTATGAGCCTATACCAAATTTATTACATTGTGTGCTCACTAGAGACGGGGTGGTGTTTAGTTCCCATGTTTCTTCCTGTAATTTTTACAATTAGCTACTCTGAATCTCCCAGAAATCCCCCTGAGATTTTTATTGGATATATGTTTAAAGTTGTGGACCAATTTAGATAAAATCCCGTTTTTGCTGTTGTCTTCTGTTCTTTGCACATAGTATGCTGTTTTATGCTGATCTTTGACTTTCATCGGCTTGTTTTCATTCTCAGCATATGTTTATGTCTTGTACCTATTTTGCAAGTTTGTTAGATATGTATGTGCTTTGTCCTTCATATAGTGAATATAATGATACTATTTGTATTTTAAAGATTTTTTATTTATGTGCATGTATGGGTGTATGCTACATATGTGCAAGTGTCCATGAAGGTAGAAGACGGCATCAGATGCTCTGGAGTTGGAGTTATGAGCCTGGAGCTATGGGTACTAGGAAGTGAACTGGAGTTCTGTGGAAGAGTGACAAATGCCCTTTAAGATCTGAGCTATCTCTCCAGCCCCTGTGGTAATGTGCTTAGATTTGTTTCTAAATAATTGGTAGTATGTTGAAACTTGATTATCCTTTGTATGCCTTGACCTTACCAAGCAGTGATTAGCTCTGGAAATTATTGATGCCAAGTCATTGGTATATCTTATGTAGGGTTTAGGTATTATTGATATTTCTTTTTTCCATTTTTTTGCTGTTTATTATCTTAGTCTTTAGACACATGGCTTTATTATGGTACAAACTTTGATATTCTCTTTATTCACGTGTCAACTTTTAATACTATATTCTTATTGGCTGCAATAATATTTTCATTTGCATTTTCGTTTAGTCGAAATATCTTTTTCTTCTGATTGTGAACCATGGAATAGCTCATTCAAATATCATTCGACATTTTGAATTAGCCCAAGGGGCATGTCCCACGAAAGCCTTCACTTACCAGGAAACTGGGACAGAGGGGAGGACATCCTATTGGGACTCTAGATGAGAGAAGCATGGGAGAATAGCAAAGTAGAAGGATCCAGAGGGTCCTAGAAACATACAAGTAGAACATTATGATAGGCAGATTTGGGCCCATGGGTCCCACTCAAACTAAGACACCAGCCAAATACAATGCAGGCGGTAAACTTTAAGCCCCTACCCAGATCTAGCCAATGGTCAGAACATTCTCCACAGTTGAGTGGAGAGTGGGATATGACTTTCTCACGTACTCTGGTGCCTCACATTTGAGCATGTCCCCTGGAGGGGGAGACCTGGTGGCACTCAGAGGAAGGACAGCAGGTTACCAAGAAGAGACTTGATACCCTATGAGCATATACAGGGGGAGGTAATCCCCCTCAGGAACAGTCATAGGGGAGGGGAATAAGGGGAAAATGGGAAGGAGGGAAGAATGGGAGGATACAAGGGATGGGATAAACATTGAGATGTAATAAGAATAAATTAATAAAAAAAATTAAAAAGAAAAGGAAAATTCATAACCAGGTTTGTTGGAGTGTGTCCATGACCCCAGCACCAAAAAAAGCTTTCTTGAAACTAGCTAAGGCTACATGGGAAATTCTGTTTAAGAAAAGCATACTATTAAATTGATGCATATATATGTGTCCTACATTTGCTTCATAATATTTTTAATTCTCTGCCTTAGCCAGCAAATGATAATTGTATTACCAAGCACATGGTTGGTGTAAGGCTTACCAGTGATGGAAAGTCGATTAATACATGAGGATTAGAATATAAATGGCAGGAGTGCACAGTGATCTTTTTTTTTTTTTTTCTTCCTGATGCTAATACCTGAAATGGTACCTAACATGTAACAGTTTGCTGTGTATTTTAGGGTTCTTTGTTTAGCTTTGAGTTAAATGCCATTACAACTTTGATATGAGTCTCTTTACTCTTCTGAAATGGTTCTTTATCCAAATTACTTGGCAATATGACCATATGTTGAAAGCTATATTAGTATTCTGATTTAGACTTTGGCCTTTGATCTTTTGTTCTTATTTTAAAAGAAAATCTCCAACCTGTTCTGTAAAGTGTTTTCAATTTCCTATTGAGGTCTCATGGTTGGTGTTACTTGCTCATTCAAATATCATTTTAGCTAATGAGTAAGATTAAACTTCATAGCTGGTTATGGTGAAGCATTGTTATTTTTCCCCCTGTAATGGGAATATGCAGTTTCAATACATGTTGCTTTCAGTACAAATGTGTTCATGTATACGGAAGAAATGTTTTATTAAGAACCAACAAACTAGAGCCCAGGTACAGTGACTTTAATCCCAGCATACCAGGGTAGAGATAGGTGCACCTCTGTAAGTTCAAGGTCAGTGTGGTCTACATAGTGAGCCCTAAGCTAGCTATGGCTACACCATGAGACCTGTCTCAAAACAAAAACAAATGAATCCTCCTCCCTCGCAGCAAGTCTGACATGGTAGTACACACCTGTAATGCTAGCAAATTCACTTGGACAGGCATTCACCATCATCCTTATTATGCACCTAGAGACCCTGCCACTCCTCCCCCAAAAGTAAATTCACAATGAAGCAGATATTTCTTATAACTCTTAATACAGTATTTCAAACAGTATGTTTTACTGTCTATCTTTTCAATGAAATATATTTCTAATCATTGCCTCTTGAAAAAGCTGGGAATATATTTTAAAAGGATGTTTCTAAAGCTGAAATTCATATTGTCACAGTTATTACTATTTAATTAGGTAGTGAATTCATCAAACTTTAATCAAATATACATCTTGTGCCAAGAATTGTCCATCTGTTTTATTCCCAGTAGTGAAAGCTCTTTTGGGCTTTGGGATTGACTTTGAGCATAGAAAGCCTCAGTGTATGTGCTGAAGGATATCCTACAGCTCTTGAATTTCACGAAAAGCCACACTGAACTGACTTCCTGCCATCACTTAAGCTTGTTAGATATTTCTTTCGGTACATTATTAACCCTCACCTCTAAAAATATCCCCAAACTTCCTAACTGTAAGTTGTTTCAAGATTAAGCCATTCTTTTAAAATCATACCAATTTTCAAGAAAAGAGGCTTAAAGACTAGAATGTTAATATATTTTGTATTTAAAAATCTATAAATGTGAGATCTTATGGGGAAAAAAGGGAATTTTTGTATACCTGCCCTTTCTGGACTATTTGCTTAGGAAAATTACTGGAGTCTTGAAGTATCATTTTATTTTACTTTTTACCTTAAAAAGGTTTTGAATCATAATTATGACTGACTCTTTTAGCAAAAATGAAGTGGTACTGTCAATGTCTGTATTACTTTCTGTACTGCATGGATGCTTGTTGGGTGAATGGACAAGTTCTGGATTATTTCCATGACATTTGGATGTTTTTATGGAAAGTAAGCACGAGGACAGAGTTTCTTAGAGAAACCCAGACAGATTAAAGCAGCAATACTTTTTTGTGAATCTGTCCATTGTGGATATGCTAAATTGTTGTCATTTACCCTAGCCATACTCTTAGATTTCTCAAAGGTCAGCACTCTCCTTTGATATGGAGCTTGACACCGTGTGCTGGGGGAACTGAAGGCTGTGGTTGCTGTATGCCTCTAGGGAGGGAGCCAGTTCAAGGACTGGGCTATCCTCTCCATGTTCTGCATGCACTGTCCAGCACAGAGGACATCGTGGAGGACCTGCTTGCATCTCAGGAGCCTGATACCTGGGGAAGCTTGCAAGGAAAATTTTGTACTCGCTACTATAGTATTGCTAGCATGTAAAGATGGCTCTGATTGCAACATCCCGGTTGAGTAAAAGTTGGCCAGGAACTGGGGTAAAGCTTTGGCCCAAGGCTTACTTGGTACTTACCTATATAAAGTACCTATGGCATTTACCTATGTAGCCCAGGTAAATGACATGAGGAGACTTGGTATATAGAGTACATCTGGATGTAGCCTCAGTGGGGTTCAGAGATTCTGAGGATTGTTCTTCCAAGAAATAATGATGTTAAAGCTAAGACTCACTTGTTGGATATAATGTGTCTGTATGTATCCTCTTCTTTCTTTTGCTCTTCATGAAATAAAAAGTGATCATAAGTGAAAGCAGGAGTTACTTTACTAACAATATCATACTGAGTAGGTAAAAGATGCTGGAAAACACTCCATTGTTGTAACCCTTGAGCTCATTCTACTCCTCAGTGTCTGTCATGGAGCAATTGGAGTTTGCATTTCACCTCCAAATGCAATGATATACCCTGGAGAATTCCACTTATGCTTGTACATGTTAGACAGACTGACAAAGTGCATCTTCCGTATACTGCGTCCCAGAAAACTTTCCTGGATTGTTATTGTGAAATAACAGTCATAGTGGGTACCTGCCTTGCCACAAACTGGCCTGTCTAGATCAGCAGTTGATATATAACAGAATAGTGGCTGAAGTTTAAGTGTGTCAGGGTTAAGCAAGTGGAATGTAAGTGTTTCCATGTCTCCCCACTGAGAGAGCTTTTTCTGATACTAAGAAATTTTAGCATCTCTTCTAACAAAGTTGGTCAGAAGAGCAACAGCTGCCATATGCAATGAGCACATACTGGAGGGACAGCAGAGTAGCTAGCATGGTGGTTATTTATCCTTACATCTGGAATTTTTAGAAATATACAAGGTACACTTTTGCTTGTACTATTATTTTTTTAATAGATGTATTTATTTGAAACAACAATAACAGCAAAAAGCAAACATCAATATGAATTAGGATTCAAAATGTGTAGTATTTGTTTCCCTCTCTGTCTTTCCTGAAATTCAGTATGCTCAAAAGGAATGAGAGAGAGAGGGAGAGATAGAGAGAGAGAGAGAGAGAGAGAGAGAGAGAGAGAGAGAGAGAGAGAGAGAGGGAGGGAGGTTGGTCTTCAGCACACACATGGCAGTTCATAACTGTCTATAACTTCAGTTCCAAGGAATCTGATACTTTCTTGTCTCTGCAGGTAGGAGACATACAGTTGGTACATATACCTACAAGCAGAATAAAACACTCATGTACATAACGCCAAAGGTTTTAATAAAAAAAAAAAAAAAAAAAAAAAGGAAAAGACTGTGTTGTAGGTATTTAAAGTCACTGTCACAAATATAGATGTTGAGGTGCCGCTGTCACCTTTATCTTGTTTTCCTCACTGTTGGTTTTGTTCCTGCTGTTTCCTCTGCTTCTCTTGGGCTATTCGTGCTTCTAGCTCATGTCTTGTGTGGCCCGTTCCTTCCTTCTCTGTTTCTGTGTCTCAGTATCTTGCCTGGAAGCCCTCACCAGCCTTTATTTGCATTCCTTACCTTGACATGTACAGATTGTATCCACAGCACTCTATTTAGAGGTGTACTTTTACTGTTTGAGTTTCTGGGTTGCAATGAACTTTTGTATTTACTAGTGTTAATCTATTTCTTCCTGTTGTCAGGGTGATGAAGATTTTTGATAAATTGAACGATCTTCCTGTTTTTCTGTGTGATTACATGACAAAGCAGTTTTGCTACAGGAGTTATTAGTGTCATAGCCCATATCCTTGAAGCCCTGAGAAACCACGCTTGCCCACCAGTTATCAATAAGCCAATTAGACAAATAATAGTCAATTAGACTAATTAATAGTGAGGAGCAGAAAAGGGCAGTTTGCAGAGTTTTATTCAATATGGCCACATTGGAAAGATGGACAGTGACTCAGTGGCCTCTAGATTCTT
Source organism: Acomys russatus (assembly GCF_903995435.1). Taxonomy (NCBI): domain Eukaryota; kingdom Metazoa; phylum Chordata; class Mammalia; order Rodentia; family Muridae; genus Acomys; species Acomys russatus. Next base: position 63,865,208 of record NC_067145.1, read on the forward strand.
CTTCAGGGTCTTGCTATGGGGTTTGGGTTTAAATGGAGAGCAAGAGGCACAACACAGCTATTAGTCCTAGTGGAACTGTAGCCACAGCTGCTGTTATCTCGTCTCCCACTGCACCTGCAACGTGGTTTGACACATTTTCAGAACTATGTGGAATCTAAAGAGACACAAGTGTTTCTTTAAATACTGTCGTTCCTGCCAGGCAAGTTAAATACCCAAAAATACAAAGAATTCTTTGGATGGTGAGCCCTGTGCTGCATGCTTTCTGGCTTTCACTGGTGGCTCATCCACTAGCACCTGGGTAGGTATCTTGGTGCTCACTAGAGCTTGACCCAGTTGAACCATTCAGACCCTAGAAATGATAGAGACATTTTTCCCTCTAAACTGTCCTTTTTCCTCTTTACTGTATGGCTCTTACGTTATCTGCAATGTTATGTTTGTACACTTCTCACTGTGGCTGGCAGGAAAGCACCAGGACTGTATCAAGCAACTCTGAAGACTGTTTTGGCCCTGATCTGAGTCCTTTAGTAGATGTCTCAAGAAAAGGCCCTTAGGACTCTAAATGTAGAATGAGCATGATGATGATGATGAAAATGAAATCTAGAAATCCCAAATAAGCATGTTCATTTATTGAGTACCCAGTGGGATTCCTCTTATCAAAGAACATAAAAGTCAGTTTTTGTTTCTCTGTTTCTCAAAGACAAAACAAAAACTATTTTTATTTTGTGAGTATAGATATTTGTTTGCATTGTATTTGTATACCATGTGCATGCTCGGTGCTCCAGGAGGCCAAATGAGTGTGTCAGATCCCTTGAACTGGAGTTATAGACAATTATGAACTACTTGTGGATCTTGGGAAATGAGCATAGGTCCTCTGCAAGAACATCTAGTGCTTTTAACCATTGAGCCATCTCTCCAGCCCTAGTTTGCCTTTCTTTATAGAAGACTTTTAGAGAAAGGGGAGAAGCTTCAGTGCTTGGGAGGCTTAGATGGTGCTGTATGGAGCAGGAGCTGGCCAAGAAGGGTTGGGCTAGCCTGGACCTATTCTGTATTTCAACTTCTGAATGGAAGATTATTTATAACACCTCCAGGAAAACAAGTTCTAGTGAAACTTGAGATCTACAACATTGAGAAGTGGAAGTGGAATTACTAAGTATTTATATGCTCTTAGATTTATCTTCTCTGGCTGGAGAGATGGCTCAGAGGTTCAGAGCACCACCTGCTCTTCCAGAGGTCCTGAGTTCAATCCCCAGCACCCACATGGTGGCTCACAGCCATCTGTGTGATCTAGTGCCCTCTTCTGGCCTGGAGGCAGAGAACTAACTGTATGTCTATTAATAAATAAATCTTTTAAAAAATGTTATCTTCTTATTAAATGGATTTTTCTTTTAATTTTGATTTTTATTAATTAAATTTACTAGGCAAAACATTTTTTATTATCAATGGGATTATTTGCAATGCCTCAGTACATGTTTATATTATATATTTAATCCAGATTAGTTATATCTGTCTTCCTAAACATACATCACTTCTTTACTCTGAACCTGTTTCTTAAAAATACAGAGACTGATAGATTTTTGTTGTTCTTTTTTTTAACACATTTTTAATTAAAATATAATTATATCATTTTATTCTTCCCTTTCAGCCCTCCAACCACTCTTACGCCCTTTGCCTTCAATTCCTCCTATGTTTCTTTCTTACTCCTCAAACTTATCACCTTTTTTGCTTAAGTGTTATTATTATCCATATGTAGATATTTATACATTTCTCTACATATATATGCACAAATATATAATTATAAATACACAACTTGCATTCATTGTTTTCATTTATGTGTATGTAATTTCAGAGCTGATCATTTTGTATTGGATAACCGATTAGGGGGCCGTCTTTGGGAGAGGCCAGTTTCCCTTCTCTCAGTGGTCATTAGTACCTGTAGCTCTTTGTCTAGGGTTGGGCACCATGAGATCATCTCCCCGGGCTGTCATTGTTAGGTCTTGTTTAGGCAGCCATTTCTAGGAAACACAGTCTCACAGCAGATTTCTTGGTACTCTGGCGTTTACTACTAAAAAGATCTTTCTCTTTTTCTGACACCTCTCCTTTTGTTGAAAGTTAGAGCACAACCTGCCTCTCTTGAGCTCCTCTTGCAGTTGAAGTTTTAGACAGAGAGAGAGAGAGTGAGAGAGAGAGAGAGAGAGAGAGAGAGAGAGAGAGAGAGAGAGAGAGAGAGCGCAAATGCCACAGGAGACCTACAAAAGAATAAACACAGAGTAGTAAGCCTGTACGTGGTTTTGAATCTGATTGGCTAAAGTAAAATGCTTACCACATGGCAGGATATTTAAAACATGTTTCCCTTGTTCTGCCATGGTTCCTGTTGTGTTGTAAATGTATGTATTGGGCCTGGGCTCCCCATTGTCTGTTGATTTCTGCATTGTGTCCAGCTGTGGTTTTCTTTAGCCGTCTCCATTTAGTGTAAAAATAAGCTTCATTGATGAGGGGTGAGAGGTACACTTTTCTGTGGATATGGGATAAGTTCTAGAATCTAGTTAGGGGTTAGGCTGGACTAGTTAAGTGGTAGTAGTAGGTTCCTTTTGGAATTTCTTTTTAAAAGACTTAGTTATTTTTATTTTATATGTATGAGTGTTTTGCCTGCATGTATGTCTATGTACCAGGTATGTTCTTAGTGTCCACAGAGATCAGAAGAAGATGTCAGATCCTCTGAGACTGGAGTTCCAGATGATTGTGAGCCACCACGTAGATGCTGGGAGTCCAGCCCAAATCCTCTGCAAGAACAAGTACTTTTAACCACTGTGCCATCTCCCCAGCACTGTAAATTCTCTTTTTGATTAAAGACAGTATATCCAAATCTCTGTAAATATTAAAAAGTGACAGTGATAATTGTTTGTAGAATTTTGAGCAAGTTACTGCAGCAGTTTTTCATAAAACTATCACTTAAAAACCTGAGCTGACTAGCAAAGTGGCCACTAGGTGTGTCATGGGCCTTGTGTAGAGCCCCTCCTGTCAGGACTGGGGAGGTCAGTGGATATTGCTGTGTAAGCATGGCAGCTTGCCTGTGATCCTAGGGCTAAGGAGGAGTAAGCTGCTTAGTTAGATTAGCTGAGTCTGAAATCTGTACGGTATATAAGGTCAAAAACTGTCGTGGAAGACAACACTGTCAACCTCTGGCTTCCACATGCATGCGTGTACACACACACACACACACACACACACACACACACACACACCGCTCTCACCAATAAAGTAAAAGAAAAAAATGAAGCAAAGAGCCCCACTTATTCTAACTTCTCCAGGAACCTTCAGCATCAGTACAAGGTACTACAAACTCAACCTACCATTCTGTAATGTCACTCGGGCTAATGGTATTTTGAAATAGCTTTATTGAAATTCTTACCCTTGTGATCTTTTTTAAAAAGACTTATTTATTTATTTATTTACTTATTTATTTATTTATTTATTTATTTAATGTGTATGAGTATTCTGTCTTCATGCATACCAGAAGCGGAATTTAGATTCCATTACAAATGGTTGAGAGCCACCATATGGTGATTGGGAATTGAACTCAGGACCTTTGGAAGACCAGCCAGTGCTCTTAACCACTAAGGCATCTCTCCAGGCCTACCCTTAGGACCATTGGGTACTTTGGTGCAGTTACTTTTCAGTCATACAGAAGCTTATCTTCAAGTCACCCACCCATAACAAAACTTGTGCAGATCTTTCCCTTTCACTGGCACTTGTTCTTTTATCAAAATGAAGCACTCGCTGCCTCTCTGAAATACCTCTTACACCTGAAACTCTAGACACACTGAAGAGAAATGTCACTGAGACTGCAAAAGGATGAACACATGCAGTCATGAACCCGTGTGTGGTTCTGGATCTGATTGTCTGAAGTGAAGTGCACACAGTAGCATGTTGCTGTGACATTAGCTGAGTATTGGGGGGGCCTTAGGGTAGTTCATTTACACACACACACACACACACACACACACATACACACACACATACACACACACATACACACACATACACATACACACACATACACACACACATACACACACATACACACATACACACACATACACACATACACACACATACACACATACACACACATACACACACACACACACACATACACACACACACACACATACACACGTTTCACATCCTGTTCATCTGTAGTGTTTGAGAATGTGTTTACTTTTCTTTGAATATTTGAGTTTTGGTAATTTTCTCATTTTAGCACAGGTGCTAATGTCCTCTGTTATCTTATTTCAAAATGTCTTTGTATTTTTTCATTGGGCATATGGTGTGAATGTAAGAATTCAGTGATAAATAGAACAGTTTTGGTAATAGTAAAGACTCGATATGACCAGTAACCAAAAGACAGTAGGATCGGCATTTGCGACCTGATCCTCTGAAGAAGGGGTCATTGTCACAGCAGTGAGAGGCTTGGATAGACCCCATGTTTACCTTCTTGTTCTTGAAACAAATCTCTCTGGTTGGTGAGTGGAGCTATATTGGGGAAGCCTGCAGGTGCTAAACTTGTAAGCAGGGCAGACTTTGTTTTTGTTTCCGTTCTTGAAAGAGATCTGTCTGTCTGAGTGGGGATATAAGGGAAAGACTGCAGGTGCTAGATTTATAAAGACAATGAACTGCTAGACAAGGCAAGCAAAGAAACAGCACCTAGGAAGGCAGTACACACACACACACGCGCGCGCGAGCGCGCAGCATTCTAACCATCTTCAGAATTATTAGTATTCAGGTAGGATTTTTGGTTTTTATCCTCTATACCCTGAAGAGGTTGTTCCTGTCACCCATATAGTCATGTAGTTCCCTTTATGCATGGCACTTGGTGGGGTACCCGGGATATATCTTCTTCTTTTATTGTAAGGTCAGTCGTAAGTTTGAATATGTCATAGCTAACAACAATTTGTTGAAAAAAATGTGTGTGTGATGTGTCTGTATATGTGCCTATTTGTGTGGGTGCAAGTGCATGCATGTAACAGGCCATGTGTGGATTGGAGTACAGAATCAGCTTCCGCTTTCTTTAAGACAGGTTCTGTCTTGTGTACCGCCATCTATACCAGGCAAATTGTTCTCCTGTGAACTTCTGGCGACTTCCTGTTTCTGTGTCTTACCTTATCATGGGAATACTGAGATTATAAGTGGGTGATCTTGCAGCTGGGTGTTTGTGACTTCTGGGGATCCAAACGTAGGTCCTCATGCTTGCATGGTAAGAATTTCAACCTTTGAGCCATCTCCTTGGCCCCTACATTGAGGTTTTGCAATGTTATTTCTAACTAAGAAAGTTAATGTGTGTTACCTCTATTTTGTCAGTGAGACCTAGAAGACACTAGGTGGCCCAATAAGCAGCTTAGGGTGAGTGCAAGTTGCTTTGGGTAGACGAAGCCCCAGGTCCTCCTGCTTCTGCTGCCAGTGCAGGCGAATAATGCATGCTGAAGCTGTCACAAGTGACAGTTTTTCCCTGGAGAAAAGCTTATCACAGAGCTCAAAGCACACATTTGTACAAGAGGGTTAGAGCCTTTGTGCCTCCATAGCTGTATAAAGTAGTTGACTAAAGAGAAGAGCCTTATGAAGGCTTCTGACAACCATAAAATTCCAAACATGGAAATGATGCCTTTGTTATATAAAGCATTCGTTCCAACATTAAATAATAAAATAAATTCCCAACACCAAGAATGGAAATGATCAGTGTTAAACTTGTCTGTTTACTCAGAACTAATCCTAGCCCTGAGAGTTGCTCAGTGGTGCATGTTTTATCCTCGAGGACCAAGGGGCTGCCAAGGTTTCATGTCTAGAGACAGGCAGCAATTAGGTTGGCTCTGTACCAAATCTATGGGGTTCAAGTTTGCAAACTTACCTTGTGGTCACAGTGACATGTCCTTTTGGTCACCTTGACTTTTACATTTGCTAGGCTAACTGTTAGCTTTCTGACTTGAATTTTTTTCTCTGAAACACTAGTCTGCAAAATAAGAGGATTCTTCCTGTGGGGAGAGAAAGAGCAATTATATCTTTTCTCAGAATGTTGTTCAACCTTATGTGGATTTTGCTTGTAATTTTCTCTGTGAATTTATGATTTGTCTATTACTCTTTCACTCATAATTTTGGAGTACTGAACTTGGACATGCTAGGTAAGCACTTTATCACCTAGTTATATTCCCAGCCTTTCCTTCACTTTTTATTTTGACATGGGGTCTTTACTGTGTGTAGCCCAGGGTGACTATGAACTTGTTATCTTCCTGACTCAGCTCTCTGAGTTGCTAGAATCCAAAGCCTGAACACTGAGACCAATTGAATCTTGTTTTTGTTTAAAAAAAAAAAATGCTGCTTGAATCTGAAGTGTTGAAGAACTAAAGAATAACAAGGAAAATTTTTTTTCTCAAAATTGATGGTGTTTCAAGAGATCACTTGTCCTGGAACTCATTCTGTAGACCAGGCTGGCCTCAAACTCAGAGATTGGCCTGTCTCTGCCTGCCAAGTGCTGGGATTAGAGGCAAGTACCACCACTACAAGAGATTGTTTTAAATTTATCCTTGCAAAAGTTAAAATTTCTGCACTGACTTCTTTTATACTTTGTAAATAAATATGTTGGGTATTAAACCATGGAAAGTATGCTATTTGGAGTTTTCTTTGGAAAAATGAAGAACCACTTTCTGAAGGAGGAAACTTCTTTAGATACACATTTAGAATCAGTGAAATTCTATTGATTGGAATTGGCTTTCAGAATGACCTTAAATGATATTGCTTTATTCTGCAAGTTAAAGGAATGTTAGCCACCTTACTCCATACTGTGCCACGGGGTGGTATGCCTTGTAATGAGAGAAAGAAAATGAAGCATTACTTAGAAATAAGAGTTGAAGATTTGCTTCCTTGCCCTTGTAACTTTTCTGCCCTGAATTTATGTGGCTTTATCCTGCAGAGTGTATGCGTAGCACACATCCATTGTGTGATGGAGAAAAAGGGGGCAGCCAATTGGTTGTTTAGCCCGAACTGATGTAAAATGGAAAACCACATGTACTTACAGAGAGCCCTATGCTTACATAGTGACACTAGGGTATAGACAATGGCCAAGCCTTGGGCAGAAGCCAGGAAGGTGTCTGGGAGGAAGATGTTCGCAAAATCTACTATCTACTATCTGTCTGTCTGTCTCTGTCATTTGCCCATTTACCAGTTTTTTCATCCTATCTTTCCTACTTTTATCTGTCATTATTAATAATTGTTAATTTACCTATTTTGTGTATCAGCTATCATCTGCCTAACACCTAATATAACGTATCATCTGTACAGGTGATAGTCTGTAGCTCTTATCTGTATCTTCCTTAGTCTAAAAACCATCGGTTTCAGAAGGCTACCAGACACAGAGCTCAACTGCAAAGTTTTCTATAAACTTGCAGGGGGAGTTGGTCATAATCTGCCAGGCCTGCCTACCAGATGCTTAAGTAGTTTTGGATTTAGAAAATAGTAGTGGTATTTTTAGCTCCAATTCTTTTGGTGCCATGAATGAGTCTAGTCTACAGATGGTGGCACTTTTGGGGGTTACTACAAGCTGATCTGTTGTCTGACATACTTCAATAACAAAGTTACTATGGGTTTTCCCCCTCTGCCCTTTGCCTCACACAGTCATCAAACAGTTCATCATCCACCATGTCTGTGCTGATTGTCTGTGCTGCCGCCGCCAATTATGGCTCTGTCAGAGATAGACGCTGGTGTTTCTCACTGTCTCTTACTGTGTGAATAAATTGATCAACTCACAGTCCTTGAATGGGAAAAGAGTCTGTAAGACATGGACTCTTTGACAAAACCTTAGCACTCTGGTTTTCAGGATAAGCCACATGTAAATATATGTTACAAAATGAAGCACAGACAAGTGAGTCAGTCCATTACCATCTATGCTGTGGCCACCTGAAGCCCGGAAGTGCCACCCTCCATGGGTAAGGATTGGGAGGAGTCAAACAGGAAGTTGTTTTTCAGGGTTCTTCTCCAGAAATGAGAATGGGCAGAACCATTTAGAGACCCAGGAAAGAGTACACTAGCACAGTCAGGAATACCAGTGTCTCTTCTCAGGATGTTTTCTACCTCAGTTTTGGCCAGAGAACAGCAGTCCTGGGTGTGGTTACAATAGAAAGAAAATGTTGGAGTTAAGGATACGTTTCCCCTATATTCAAAGTCTGAGTCAAGAACTATAAATAGTATTTGTGTCTTGGTTTATCCCTTCTAAACTCAGTTGTTCTTAGTAATGAGATTGTTTTGGGACATTTGGGGGTAGAGTGCCTCAGAACTTTCTGTAAAGAGCCACCTAACATATGAATATGGCTTTGCAAGTGACATAGTTTATAGATTATGGAACAGGCTGTCAGCCACTGAAGCCTGTTTTAAGTATACAGACCAGAGAGCTTCCTTTGGCTTCTGTGACTGTTTGCTGACCCCTTTATGGCGACTGTGAGTGTTAGGTACACATCATTCTGTAGTGTTTTCCTTCACTGTCCCAGTTTTTGGAGGTGCTGGTCACCTGGAATTCTTCAGTATCTTGCATGGAAATGCTCGGTTTGTTTGTTTGTTTTGAAGTCCAGGAGAGAATTCAGGACTGGGAGAAAAATGTCCTTAGATCTCATTAGCCTTAAAGTAGCCAGAACTTTCCAAAATAACACCAATTCTGAAGTAAGACAAAGCTCGAAGTTTCATTTCCTTTGAAGTTGGCCTATAGTGAAAAGGGTCCCCTCTGGCTGTTACGTGTTCAGTTGAGAAATTAATGAAAATTGAGTTGAATTTTGGATACAATAAGCATGTGGAATGGCTCTGGGTTTACCAGGACTAGATTTGATGGTAGGATTGTCAAAGCAGCTCCTCAATCTGGACTTGGTCATAGCTGGAAAAGTATAAAGCTAGCATCTTGCCTGAGGCCCAGATAAGGTCGTCTTCACTGGGGCTTTCCACATGCAACCTTGCCTGTTCTCCTTTTACCTTTCATTTTCCTGTGGGTCTGCCTTCCTTCCTTTACTGTGGCAGGCTGTAGTTTGTATTTTATCTCAGACAGAGACAAGGTGGGTTATGCAGTATTACAAGGAACATGAAAACTAACTTCTTCAAGTATAGTGCTATGTTTAAAGAATGATTACTGTTAGTAAAAGCTGTTGCTTATTAGTCAAGGTTCCTATGTCCCATGTGGAAAAAGGCTGTAAAGCAACTGCTTCTACAGTGCTCTTTATCAGCTGTTTGGGCATTTCTCAAGAAGCTATGTCTGTGGGGTAGGGGGTCGTTTCTGCTTTACTTTTGAGGGATAGGAGGCTCTTCCTTTTATGTGAGTAGGAATTAGGTGTTTAGATTAGCCAGAAAGCGTGCCAGTGCCCCACGTCTCCCTTTTTAGGAATGTTGAGGTGCTCTTCTCTGATTAGTGGCCTTCGGCTCCTTCTCCCAGGTCACAGAGCTAGAGACTTTGTTTGTTTACAAGCCAAGCACATCCCTCCATCTTGTGGTGCTACAGGCACAAACGGCTGTAGAAGGAGGGCAAAAGTCAATTTCACAGCCAGCCAATAACACATTACTTCATTCCTTTATTTTCCTGATCAATCACAAGGATATTCTAGAGCACGCCAGCATACTTATAGTGATTGTGGTGGTGAGGAGGTAAGATTTTGGGGGATTTATAAAAGTAATGCTATAGCCTCATTGATGAACCAGCTGATGGTTGAGGCTGCAAAATGTAGCCAGATATGATGCTGGCTTAATCTTTATGTTATATATATATATATATATCCCCCTTCATTTGTAATGGTGAAATAAGATACACTTAGCACAAAACCACGTACCAATTGATAAGGGACTATGTATTCCATATCTCTATTACTTTATGGCTCACATTATTATACTGGTCATACATTGTTTTTAACCTAAATACAAATGTATTAACAAACTAAGTGGTAGAATTGGCCCACAAACCTGTGTAGGGTCACTTGGCAATAGCAAAGTACATATTAGAGTAAGCTAACATACCAACTTGTACATGCATAATAATAATTCTTTGTTTTACTTGTTTTTGTGGAAGCTCAAATCTTTTTTTTTTTTTCTCTTTGAAGAAGTAGGTCAGAAAGCAAGGAATAAAAAGCTGAAACATCCTCAAAAAATTAAAGGACAAAATCAATTTTATATCCCCCCTCATTGTATGACAAAACCTGTGGTTTATATGTGCGTGCACATGTGTGTGTATGTGCACATGTACATGTGTGTGTGTGCGCATATTCTTTTTAAAAAAAAGAGCAAAATTAGCATTATGTTTCGGAACTTATAGCTAGGAAAGACTATAAATGTTAATAAATGTTATTTTGTCTGTATCCTTACAGTGATACAGACACCCTTACAGGAAGGTGTGACTTCTTTGATTTCTGTGTATGAATCTTTGGTTTTAACATTTTAATTCCTTTTGTTTGTTTGTTTCCTTTTACTGATTTATTGTCCATGAAGTCTATTGATAAAAAAATCAAAGTATAAATTTAATGTAAGGGAATTAAAGTTTAAATATTGATACTACTGTATCCAGTGTACTGAAGCAATATCTGTTAATTCTGTTAAACAGAAACATTGTAATTGTTTTTAGGACAATGGCTTTTAAATATCTGTGGGATCCATTTTTTTTTTTTTTACTTGGTTTTATCTAATGCTTCCTTTGGTCTTAGTCTCCCCCCCCCCCCCTTTAAAAATTACCGTAGCAATTTAAAGTCCTTGTGACTGACATGCTTGATGAGGAAAAAAAAATCTCATTAATGAAAGGTGATGCCTCTCTATAATGGTGTTGCTAGCTTTCCAGCCCAGACAGTGTGCAGTCCATTGTTGATTAAGTTAATGAGAGCTCTTGAAGACTGAGCAGGCTTCCTGTGCTTGCAGATGTGAAAAAATTAGCACAGATCTAATTTTGGACCCTTAGAATGGAAACCCAGCCAGAAGGGACCAGAGATGAACATGTATTGAGCAAATGAGTTTTTATATACCATGAGTGCTATGATTTTTTTTTTTTTTTTTTTTTGAGGGTAAAGAAAAAAGTCATGGTAAATGATATACAGTGTTTTTGTTATAAATATCTAGTTATAAAGCAAATAATAGATAGTTACAAATGTTATTATATTTTGAAATACTCCATTAAATGACCAACTCTATCCATGGAAACTATCCTGAATGCTTTCTTTTTTTCCCTTCTCTTACAGGTGACATTACACAAAAGGGATATGAAAAGAAGAGGTCAAAATTAATTGGCGCCTACCTTCCCCAGCCTCCAAGTATGTAAACCTTGAATAGTACAAATTGTCTAGTTTTAAGAGTTAATAGCCGCATTTGAAGCAGTCATTTCTCTCACTCTGGAATGTGCCTAAGGAATGCACGTTTGACACCCCTGCTCTCCACAACTAACTTTTAAAATAATTACTCATAGATGTTTTGAAAATTGAAAACATATGTGACTTTTCTATCAACTTTCCTAATACAATTTAATAGATATTTCATCTGTAGATAGAGCTCAATTACACATTGATTTCTTTAAAACAGTTTAATCATAAAGATAGGAGCATTTGTGGTTTAAACATGATTTTTGACTTGGTGAGTTAATTATTTCCTATTGATTTTGGTCTAAATTAATAGAAGATTTGAGACAACTAGAAAATACTGTGATAGCCTGACTGGGAGAGTATGATTGTAAAGGGTTGGTGTTTTTACAGGGGCCAGTAAAATATGCATTACTGATACTTGCAAAGTACAAGGCACACTTCCTGCCACCATTGTTATGTGTATGGCTTTGGAGACGTTCTGTGCTTGCGCTAGATTGTATAGATTTTAAGAAAAAGAAAATGAAACTATTTTGGCATTCCACAGTGTATTTCCCGTATAGCTCCCTTCATATAGAGAGTAACCATGAGTAATTCCTACGCTTTAGGAATTGCTCAAAGTTAATGTGAGCAAAAGGGGGAAAAGGCCAGTAACACCATGTGTTAAAGCTGAAAGCTGCAACTGCAGTTTCTGTGGATGAAACAAAACCTAAAAAGCTTTAAAAAGTGCATGTGTACATACCTCATTTCTATTCTCCAGGCTATGAACCCCCAGTGTAACCGAGGTGACACGGCAAAAAAGAGCTCTGTGGTTGCTGAGCTTGATATCAAGAGTCTGCTGTGCTTGTAGTTCTACAAGTTTGGTTTTGCTTATTGCTTTTCGTGTGAGTTAAGGAAGTTGACGTGTGTTAGCTGAGGGGTTGGTTTCCTGTGGTCTGGCTTGTGAAGGGAAGAAGCATGGTTTTATTTGGAAGGTGGAAAAGTAAATAGGCTGGTAAAGACTTAAGGGCAAGTGCTGGAGGAGATTTTCTTTACCTTAGCTTCCTCCGATGTGGTTGTTGGAGGTCAGGTCACTGATGTCTGTGGGTGTCTGCCCTGCCATTGAGGAAGGCTGCTTGGTTAATTGGGGTCTTTGACGAAGCTGTTGGATGTTGATTTGTTTGCCACACCAAACAAAACTGAAGCAAGGGCAGTTACTGCCTTCCCTGGGATATTTCTGTAGCCTTCATTGGTCCAAGACCGGCTGGAGGCGGAGGGCATCTGCACCTAGCGGAGCCTTTGATGGTCTGTGTGCTGTTTTTTGCATGGGGTCGGCAGCTCTGCTCAGCGCTGTAACAAATTAAAAAAAAACTAAAGTCTGAATTAATTAGTTTTTTTTCAACTTGTTACAGCAGCGAATGGAGCTGCCGTGGTTCGGTGTAGACTGCAGCCCGGTGAAGGCGTGCCGAGGAGACCTTTCCGCCCTGCCCACATCGGGGTGTGCGACATCCGAGAAGCTGCGGCCCGGGAGCGGGCAGCCAGTGCAGCGGGGAACCGGCCTCTGTTTTACTTTCGATTCGGTGAGCCCTGCATCCCTGAGAGAGTCCAGCCCCTGGGCAAAGGACTGTTTTGGCAGTCTTTCTCCAAGTATAGGGCTAGCACTGAAGGAGCTGGGGGTTCGGTCCCCCATGAGAATGTTACCTGGCTCCTTAAGCTCAGAACTTGTGAGCATGGATGGTGACTGTCTCTCAGTCAAGGCCCATTGCACATTTCCTGTTAACTTAGAATGTTCCTTAAGAAGGAAGGATGCATGTCCATTGATGAGGGTTTTTTGTTTGTTTTGTTTTTACCCCCCTTAAAGTTGTTGCACTGTTTGCCTTAAAGCCAGATGCCAAGGCAAGAATGAGTAATTAAATCTTGATCCCTGAGATGTGCTAAAGGGGGACTTTGAAAACTACATGATCTCTTGTTCCTGTCACCAAGGATCAAAATGGTAGGTTTCTTAAGTAGAAAGACCAAAGCAATCTTAGAGTAGATGGTTACAAGGTCGGGGTCCTATGAAAGTTCAGATTTACTTTGGACCACATTTTTGCACTTAGGAAATTCAAGAAGCAGGTGACTTTATATACTCTTTAGTAGAATAAGAACATTTAAAACGTGCATATGTGCTAGTAAACTGGGTTTATAGGTGCATATTCCAGGTTATCCCTCTGGTAGGATGCAATGTTATAGTATTGTGTGCTAGCAATAGGCTATGGCTTACTGCTCAACGGTAGGGTGCTTTCCGTTATAGGACAGGCCCTAGGCTTGATCCTGAGCAAACAAGCAAATCGTATAAGAATATTGAAATGAACTTCAATGTTTAGAAGTGGACATGTAACCCTTCTCCCGGCTTTGCTTATATTTGTCCTCCCAGTGACTTTGTTCACATTTACCATGATCTTGTTGAAATAAACAGAGGATTGACGAGTGTGTGACAGAAGTGAATTGCATTTCAGAGTATCTGATGGAAATGTGATTTTAAAGCCCTGAATGTAGGATGTGGAGATTTTGAGTTGTGTTTTCTGCTTTGTCCTCCTACTTTTCCACAGACATGAGTACTCTCTGGCTCTCCTGTGATGTGGGAGAGAGGACTTGGTTCCTGTGTTACAGAGTTAGCCAGGATCACCATTACAGGAAGCAGACAGGCACAGTGCTGGCGCAGTAGCTGAGAGCTTTACATCCTGATCTGCAGAGAGAGGAGGGAAGAGGGGAAGGAGGAGCCTGACACGGGATTTTGAAACCTTAAAGCCCACTCCTGCTGACACAGCTCCTCCAACACGGTCACACTTCCTAACAGTGCATGTTCTGGGTTATGTCTCTGTTGACTAATGATTGAAAAAAATAAACTTGTAGGGACCATGCTCATTCAAACCACTACACTTCCTAGCAAAAGCATTTTATAGATAAAACTTGTAGGTTCAGTTTTCTTAACCAATATATTTTATTACAAACTTATTAATCGAGCGTACGACCCTTATAACTCGACTAACCAAAACAATAGGAAAAGAGGATTAAAGAATAACAAAACCATAAGGATATCAGTTCCAAGGAACGGGTCTCCCAGCGTAATCAGGATTTCTTCTGCTGGAACCTGGAGTAACCAGAACCCAGAACCTCAGCAGGAACCAGAGCCCCGAAGCCTTCCTTCGAGCAGTCCTCTCTAGGTAGGAGTGTCTCAAACTGGAGCCATGAACAGCCAAAACTATCCCAAGTCTCCCCAGGCCCTGCCTCCAGTTTTTGAGGCACTAAGTTCAATTCTAAGCAAACAAACAAACAAACAAAGCAGGACAGCAGTTTAATGCAAACGTTACGCTGCCGTATGTATGCTTCACATCATTCATACTTTGCTGGTTGGTTCATGAGTTCCCTGTCAACACACTGGACTATGAAGATGTTTACAAAACAAATGTGTGGTGCTGTGCTGTGCTTTGTTAGTGACATATGGCATGGAAGCCGCAGTGATAGTAACATAAGAATTAGGTTTGTATGATACTAAGGTACTCAGAATGAAGTTTCAATTTTCTGTTTTGTGGTGTCCTCATCTATGTTAGTGCAGAGCAAATGTAGAAAATGCCTAATCATACATCATGTATGTATGTATGATACACACATAATCATACATCAAGTACTTTTTACTTTCTGGATAATTTCTTAATTACACTTAATGTAAAAATTAGGGGACTGCTGTGTGCTCCAGAAGACAATGGGACTTGATTCAGAAACAGTTTGGACAGTCTTAAAATAAGAGAAATTCTCCAGTTAGAAATCCCCCCTACCCCCAGTATCTTCTCTTGAGTAACTCAAGGCTTATAATGTCCTGCCTTATTGCCTCTAACCTATTGAGCCTCAAGTTATAGAGCCAAATGAGTGGGCCACCTGTGCCTTATTCTTAGGGTTAACATGGGGATTGTTGTGGTGTCAGGGTCTGTCTGAAAGACATGAAAGACACTGCAGTGTTTACTCATCTGAAGTAGTTGGGTTGGTTAAGCACAAGTACTACAATGGAAATTTTGTTTCATAATCCTTTAGTGACAAGTCCTAAGTAATTGACAAGTAATTAATTGTCCTGCTTTTTCTCACTTTCTTCAGATTTCCAAATCTGGTGGGTAGGTGAAACATTTAAAGATGTGAAATTAGTGAGGCAAGGCAAAACTTGATAAGAATCAGTTTCTGTTTGACTTGGAAGATTCAAAAGCAGAGGACAGTGGACAACAGTAGAAGTGTCTTCTGTTTAGATGAATGAGTTTGGTAGTTTCTTTTGTGGTCATTGGAGCCAGAAAGTGAGTTTTCCAGAATGCTTTGTGCTTTGAAGAGATGTATATATGAGCAACTGGGAGAGGCCCCTAGCACAAACACAAAGGCAAATCTGAACAAAGAGAAAGCTTAAATACAAGAATGGTGCAGTGTTTTAAGTTTCACTTCTGTGTCTGTATTACCTCATCAATAAAATGGCAGAAATCACAACTTATCTCCTAGTTTTAATCAAGTCCTTAAGCCAGTGCTTTGAAATGTTTTCAAATACAGATGGAAAGCCAGGCCTTGGAAATGTTAAGGAACTTGCCCAAGGTCACAGGAACCAGGGCATTTGGGCTGGAATATTGAAGTTCTTGGTCTTAGATTCAAGGATGAAGTAAAAGCCCACAAAGACTGCAGAGTAGTGAGAAACTATTCAAAAGCAAAGGGCTAATACACATAGAAAAGAAATACTGTGAGAGAGTAAGGAATTGTTTAAGAGCCCAGTTTGTTTGTTTGTTTGTTTGTTTTTGTGGGAGGGGTGCTTCTTTTATGGAGTTTAAGAAAAGGAAGAGTTTGCTTACTAGTGGGGTACTGGATGGTTTTCTGTTTTGATCAACAAAATGGATTATATAAGTCATTGCTCACTGTGTATGTCCCTTCTCATAATGCATCTGTTGGGAGGACAGGCTGGCAGATAGACAGACAGGGTCTTAATATGTAACCCTCACTGGACTGGAATTTACTATGTGTAAATAAGGCTTGTCTTGAACGCACAGAAATCCACCTACCTCTGCCTCCTGCGTGCTGGGATTAAAGTACTATGCCACCATGCCTGACAACATTTAATTTGAATCCTACCACATCATTATACATAGTCATATAAGATGGTAAATAGGGAGTTCTCCCCAACAGTTACAGAGTTGGTTTTACTCTGTAGGTACACAAAGACAGTTGAGGCCAGGTCAGACTCCTACCTTCCCTACCAAATGTCCTGGAAATGCATTTGAATAGACCCTGTCCAGGTCTGATGAGAAGAGACATTTATCCATTGTTCAGAGATGGATATTAATATAGCTCCAAAAAGAAGGGGTCCCTAAGTTGCTAGTTACGCTGTTAGGAGAGGGTGTGTGTGCATAGTACGTTTAAACCAGAGATGTAGGTTGCCAGCTATGTTGTTAGAAAAGTCGTATGTTAAGAGTCTCAGGCAAGTGGGATCCAAGGTTGCTCAATTATTACCTATGCTTATCTGCCTCATCCATCATGCTTGTGGGTCCTGGAGCTGACTTGGTGCTTGGCACATGGCTTAGATGTAGTTGCCTCATAAATACTGTAGGCAAAGGGCTTCATTGTTGATGCTTGTTTACTCATGAATGAGTATTGATGGTTTCATCCTCCTGACTGATGCGGACTGTCATCCTTTATGTCCCGCTATGCCTTCCAGTGTAACTCTCAGTACACTTCCTGTTGGAGAACACTGTTTTCTGTGTGGCTTTTTGAGAGTAGGTCTTCAATCATGGTTCCCTTAACTAAACATTTATTGAGTGTGAGGTCTCCCCAGTGGTGAACACTGAACTGTTAACTGCTTTGCTAATTATTTGTATTTGTGTTGCTTCAGCAGCAAGGTTTGGTCAGTTGTCTTGTGTTGAGGAAAGACAATGAGTATGCAAGTGACTTTATGGTGACAGGTTCAGTTCTATAGAGAGTTAAATACTCAATTGTTGATTTTTTTTTTTTTTTTTCTGTTTGAATATACCGTTTCAAATCTTGGTTGGAACAAAGTTAGATAAAATATGATTAATGGAATAGTGATTCAAATACTTGTTGTTGTTGTTGTTATTTTGAGACAGGGTTTCCCTGTGTAGCCTTGAGTGTCCTAGACCTGCTTTGTAGACCAGGCTGGCCTCGAACTCACAGTGATCCACTTGCTTCTGCCCCACAAGTGCTAAGTGTGTTTTGTTACTGGCAACGTGTTAGAGCTCTTCTGCCTGGTTGTATTAATTTCTCTTTTGAGATATCTGTAGTAAATCACCTTACCAATCCATGAAAGCAAGTGCACACATTACCTCACTGATGATATTCATAGAAGGTTCATCAAGAAACCAGGCAGTTGTCTTGATTCTTACACTATGGATCCCAAGAAGAGGTCAAGTGTGAATGTAGTTCTGAGGAGACTTATATTCATGAACTAGTCAGGAAAATAGCGTTAATAGTACTGAGAGAGTATTAGTAGTACTGAGATTTATTGTTGGTGAACCTGGCAACTTGGACATGTATGTTTACCTTTGCTGCTCCTTCAATTGTTCCAAAATGCCAGTCAGTGTGTACAAGAGAGTGTGGGCAACAACGACAAGTAAAGGAGTCACTTGACAAAGTGGAAACCAGTACATCCCAATGCTAAGTGGACATGTATAGTCTCTGAGGAATTAAAGCTAACCAGGATCCAGGCTTGGGCATATTGGGCAACTTCTGCGGTCAAAGGCACTATGGCAGTGCACCTACACTGTCCTGAAAACACTATCAGCCGCTGAGTGAGGCATTTTTCCAAGGCGCAGGACACCCGAGGTCTCTTGTCGTGGCAATCAGATTTATCTGTAAGAGAGCTGTTAATATTCTGCCAGAAGAAGAGAACTGGCTTTCAGCTCCTCACGTGAAAATAAAGAGTAAATTATAAAAGTTGTCACAAAAGAGACACTGTAAAGATTCTAGCATGGTCTGAATTGTAGCTCTTCACAATTGATGTCTTCTGGCTGGGGTGCGGGAGGGGAAATACTCAGTTCTATTTAAGGGGCAGGCCATTGAGAGTTTGACTATGTTCCAGTGAGTATAAATAACACAGTGGACTTGTTACTCTTTTTCTATTTTTTTATTCTTATTTTTATTATTTTTTGGATGGGGGAGGGCTGGGAAGCGAGTGTGATTGGGATGGTGTGAATTTCCCAGAGAATCAATAAAAATGTTATTTTTTAAAAAGAGTGTAACATCATAATGCTGAACTTTTAGGAAATAATGAAAATGAAAGACACAAAGTAGAATTTTCTCCTAGCGTTTTAGGATATCAGGACCTACACCTGCTCTACTAGAGAGACAACCCAAGGGCCTCCGTATGTTATATCTTTTATCTTTTTTTTTTTTTTTTTTTTTTTTTTTTTTTTTTTAAAGAAGCTACTTGAGATACTTCTTTAAAAGATTAGGAGAAGGGCCGGGCGTGGTGGCGCACGCCTTTAATCCCAGCACTTGGGAGGCAGAGGCTGGTGGATCACTGTGAGTTCAAGGCCAGCCTGGTCTACAAATTGAGTCTAGGACAGCCAAGGCTACACAGAGAAACCCTGTCTCAAAAATAAATAAATAAATAAATAAATAAATAAATAAATAAAAGATTAGGAGAAGAAAGGTATGGATGGACTCAAGGAACTAGTAACCTAAATAATGCAAACCCAAAGCAAGTCCAGCATGAAAGGAATAAATGGCAACACAGAAGGGACTCCAAGTATGCTTCAGTGAAAACAAACAAAATGAACTGAAAAATGATTGCTAGGTTGTGAGTGTTTGACCATGGGAGGAAAAGTATGTGAAGGGTTTGCTTTTATATTGCTTTTTAGTTAGAATATTTTGAAAGTATCAACAAATAGAAACATTGAAAACATGACAATGAATAGAAAGGTGTAAATGTTAAACTCAGGATTATTAAAGAGCAAGTAAGATGGGAATATATTAATTACATTTGGATGACTTTTTTTTTTTCGTCATCTCAACATAATCTTGATCACGTAAGTAGTAGGAACTAAGGTGAGTGGAGCGAAGCCTACATACTATCCAAGAGTCAGGGCTCTACGTCCAAATGCGAATGTCAGCCTGATGCAGAACTGTTTGGCCTCAGAAGTTTGACATATAAGGAATACTGAAATGGGCTCTTGTAAGTGCTGTTACTCAAGTCAGTAGCTCAGGTTTTATGTCTGATTTCTTCACTTAACATTGGTCTTCTCTAAAGAAGCAGCAACTGCCATTAGTGTGCAGTGACAGCAATTTCTTTATGTCTGAACTGTAGAGAAGGACTCTGTCCCATACTACTAAGTTTCATCTACATTGTCTTCCTTGGTGCTGTTTTATGTCAGTCTAATTCATAGTTTGATTGGCAGATATGGGAGTCAGCTTTTGTCTTGAATCTGACTAAGATAACATTTTTGTAATTCATATAAAAGCTGTTCTCAGGTACAACTTGTTCATCTACTTAGCATTAAATGAAACAAGTTTTTAGAGAGTTAGTAAGTGGCAATGACAGAAGCGGAAAGCTGACGCTACATATGGATAACTTCCCAGTTACCAACTTTACATACAAATAGCTATGGAGTTGATTTTAAAGATAGTTATGATTTTAAAGTTTCTCGGGGCTTTTATGTTCTTTCTTGTTCACACTACTACTACTGATGATGATGATGATGATGATGATAGTGATAATCCTGATCCTATGTCTTGGGTTTCATGGTTCTTGCGTGCTTTGGAGGACACTATGACAAGAAAGAACACTTACCTATAGCCTGTCCACGAATGGAAGACCTTCTCTAGGGCTCAGCCTTGCATCTCACCTTCCTGTTGATCTGCCAAGTGTGACCTCCCCCATAGGCGTCTTACTACTATTTGGTCTAACAGGTGACAGGAACATAATGAGTGAATATTTATTGTAACTAAGTCTTTTTAGCTTAGTGACTGAGAACAGCCTCACCCTTACTCTGCTGTTTTACCTTACACCCAGGAGTGGACCAAGCTTTGCCTCAGGAGCGACGGGCCCCTGTCACTCCTTCCTCAGCTTCTCGATACCACCGTCGAAGATCCTCAGGGTCTCGCGATGAACGCTATCGGTCAGGTAAGGAACTGTCTGGACGCACTAGACTTCCTGTACTTGGGTCTATTGCTGTGCATAAATTAGGCCCACCTTCCCATTGCCTATGAGACACAAATTCAGGACACTTAGATTTTGCACAGGTGAAGCCCTAGCTCATGCACCAGTGCGTGCTCCAGGGTAACCATTCACGTTTGGTACTGTAGTAATTGTTATTCTTTTAGTTACTTTTTACATGTAAACAGAGATAACCAGGCACCTTAACAGTGAGAGTGTACACAATGTATTCACATGTCTTAGGTAGGGTTTCCTTTGTTGTGAAGAGACGCCATGACCACAGCAACTTTTATATAGGAAAACATTTAACTGGGTCTAGCATATGGTTTAGAAGTTTAGTCCATTGTCAGCATGGTGGAAAGTATGGCAGCATTCAGGTAGATATGGTGTTATAGAGGCAGCTGAGAGTTCTACATCTGGATTGGTAGACAGTAGGATGAAAAATAAGCCACTAGGTCTGGCTCAAGCTTATGAGACCTCAGAACCCACTCCCTAGGGACAGACACACCTCCTCCAACAAGGCCACACCTCCTAATACTGCCACTCCCTATGAGCCTATGGGGAACATTTTTATTCAAACCACCATAGCACAGAAGGCCTTAATTAGGAGATTTTTTTTTTCTTCACTCCTTCCCACTGCCCTTTCTTACTTTTCACTCCCTCTTCTGGACTCTGTAGGCACCTACATTCACACGTGCATGTACCCACACACAGTTAAGCATATTTAAGAAAATAAAAATCTAAAAAAATGGGGAGATAGTAGCTCATTTTAATCTACTGCTATTGAATCTTTTTAGAGTTCTGTAGTAGATTTTGTTTTTCTTGAGCTGACAAGGAAGATTTAAGTTATTTCCAAGAAAAGAGTCTCCTAGCTCCTTAAGTGGTCTGAAGATTTCTGACCATTTTCAGTAAAGCTTCTTTAGTTGCTTCAGTGATCAAATTATGTTACCTTTGAAATAATTCTGTTACCTTAAAGATAAGTGAACTAAGTAAAAATCAATACAATTAGCTATATAGTAGCAAATTTAATTTCTCTTCATTATATTCTATTTCATTTCAAAATCCATAAGCTACACATAATGAATTCCTGATAGTTTAGCTCAGGCTGCCCAAGAACTCATGCTATGTCAAGACAGCAAGCCCTAGGAGTAGTCCAGCTGACTTCTACTACAACCCCAGTCAGAGTGAAATAATAAATATCCCATGACTCAAGGCTGCTAACATTTTAGTTCCTTGCCAGTCACCTTGGTGTTAAAATTGTGGCAGTCTTTCCTCAGGCTCACAAGTGTAGAAGTTTCAGATGTCAATCACTATTCCTGGCAATAATTTTTTATAATAGTGTATACATTTCTGTTCTTTTTAAGGTATTTATGGGGGGCTAACATAAATTTGTAAAATGAATGACTATAAAGGCATTTATTTGGCACATAGAATGTACTGTGTCAGACACTGTGTCAGGCACTTCACTACCTTTATGAAGCCTAATGAGGGCTCCATTTCTAGTGACATTCAGTGTCCTACTCATGTAGTCAGAAACTTCACCAGGGAAAACCTTGAAGTTTAAGTTTACATCTATTATTTTTTAAAAAGGACCACGGCAATGAACAATATTAAAAGTAAAATGTAAGATACCATTTTATAATGTTCTTAGAATGACTTGTATGGCTTATAAACCACGCTTTTCCTTTTGTGTGGTGTGTTTTGTTTGTTTGCTTTGCTTTGCTGTGCTAATGAGGTCAGGCACGCTGATCTCAGCACTGGTCTCCTTTGCTATCCAGTCTAGAACAGAGGTGGCAACTCTGGGATGGTCACCGTCCTTCTGGGGAGGTCCACAGGCTCTTCTTGTCTTTTCAGAATGATATCAACACGCTACCTCCCCCTTTGAGTTCTCAGTTTTTTATGAGTAAGAGTAATTTTCGGAGTTGTTTCTTTCAGAAGCTTCACACATGTGATTGTACATAGTGATAGCAAGTGGACTCTGTGCTTATAAAGTTCTGGGTTAACAGCTTGTTTAGTCTATTCTTTATGATGGGGTGGGCGGTGTGCAGTGGTCAGAAGACGAGCTCATAGAGTCAGTTCTCTACGCTGCCTCAGACTGCCAGGCTTGGGCAGCACTCTGATCTCCTGTTACATCTCATGTTGCCTAATTAAGATTTTAGTCCTGCAGATAAGGACATTACCTGTTAGCTAACAAATTTTAAGCTTTAAAATAGTTAAGAATTAAAAACCTTTTTTGAGCCAAAAAGTTTGACAATTCTTGTCATAGGCCTTTTTCTCCCTAGCTTTACTTTTTAAAAAGTTAAGAAAGGATATGAACTAAAAACTTGAGCATCAAAATTTGCCTCTTAAACTGTCATCCACCCCATGCCCATTCACGCTGTGACCTTTGGTGTGCTTAGATTCTGAGGCTGAACTTGTATCTTACTCTTCTGATCTTTATCACTTATTCTTTTTTTTTTTTCAACAAATATACGAAGTGATTTTGGGTTATGAGCACGCTGCAGTGAACTATGGCTAAGACAAAACTGAGGTAAACACAGTCCTTGCTGTTAAAGAGTTTCCTAGAATAATTTCTTCTTTTTTCCTGAAGTTTAGTTTTCTAGTGCATGGTTTCTCTTTCTCAAGCAAGCTGCTTTTACTGACTTTATGGAGATTCTTAGGGCATGACTTGCACTGTCTCTGAACAGTTCAATTTTTTATTTATTATGATAATAGAAACATGTTTATTTTCCTCTCATGTTAGGATACTGTGGGCTATTAGACAAAACTATACATTGTAGCATTGACTTAGACTGTGAATATCACTTACTATCCCCCAGAACGGTGACAATCTTTCTGTAAAGGGATACCCTGTCTGGTGTGGTTGTCAATATATACATAGAACCAGTTAATTTTAATTTAACTAGTTAACTGGTTAATTTTAAGCAAGTAAGGATTAAATTAAATTTAAAATTCTGTTCTACCTCACTAGCAGCATTTTAGGATGAGCAGCTTCCATGCTGAGCACTACAGGTAGGAACTTTTCTACGTCTACCAAACCTTCTATTCCAGGAGCATTGTTCTGAGAACTCATGGAAGAAAAGGCAAAAGATGCAGTTAAGAGAGCATAAAGGTTTGTTGGCTCCACACTAAAGAAAGCGAAACTAATTTGGTTACCTATGCCAGGTTCTAGAAATGCAAATATGGCAGAAATTTATAAACGGTAGGATTGGAATGGATTTCTGACTCTAAGAAGAAATAAGTTAAGCACACGTTGGATTATAATATAAAGAAAAGATGCTGAATCAAAATTTGTAGGATGCAATGGACATGGTACTTTCAGGAAGTACTAACTTTCTGCCTCTTCTTAGGAAAGAGATCCCAGGAGGTAAAAAATAAACATTTACGTTAAGACATTAGAAAAGAAAGAGTAACTCCACACAAAGAAGAAATGTGAAAACAATGAAGAGGATAGACAGAAATCAAGACTATAGAGACTCTTTGTTAGAGTGTAAGTTGATCAGAAGCTATCATGCTCATCCTAATAAGGAAAACACCAACCATACTGAAGGCCAAGGGTTCTTCCTAGACTCATCAAATAGTTAGAATCATAGGCCAGACAATTGGCTTAGAATTTGAAGTGGATAATGTAATTAGGGATTTGGAGAGCCTAATACTCAAGATCTGATAAAATCAAGACTACCTACATAGGCTAACTCTCTTTCTCCCTGCAGTCACTACTTGCCTGTAGTTCTCTTTCTGGGAGTAAGGCCCTGCAAGAAATTTCCCCTTCCATGTTAACATGTATGTTGATAGGGCTGTTGCTCTGGTCTTGTTTATGCAGCCATTTCTAGGTGAGACTGTTTCACAGCAGACTCCCTGTTTTCTGGCTCTTACAATCTTTTTACCCCTTGGTCTCTGAACCATAGATACGGCAGCTATTCCTGGTTTATTGTACATATGCTCACATGTATTTGTGTACATACATATGTAACAATAATAATAAAGAAAAAGAGTATCAACTTGAGATGTGGAAGGGGTTTAAAGAGAGTTGTTGGGAGGGAGGGAGGAAAGGGACGGGAAAGTAATATAATTCTATTTCAATTAAAAACATTAAAGAATAAATGGGGACAAAATAAAATATTTTAATTGACCTAGCAGATAAAAATATAGTAACTAAAGAGTGGGGTCTGACTTTCACACGAACTCTGGTGCCCCATATTTGACCACGTCCCCTGGAGGGGGAGACCTGGTGGCACTCAGAGGAAGGATAGCAGGTTACCAAGAAGAGACTTGATACCCTATGAGCATATACAGGGGGAGGAGGTCCTCCTCAGTCACAGTCATAGGGGAGAGGAGTAAGGGGAAAATGGGAGGGAGGGAGGAATGGGAGGATACAAGGGATGGGATAATCATTGAGATGTAATATGAATAAATTAATAAACTATATTAAAAATAGAGTATTTATAACCCATGTATAAGTAAAAATAGATGACAACAATGGTACAAATGACAGGATGAATATTTGGGGAATAATTTGTAATGAAGTTTTTATACCACCAATGAGGTGGTATTATCTGATTTCAAGTCTACTTAGATTAATTATAAATGCATGTTGTCAAATCAAGGGCAATTCTGTAGAAAGTATTACAGTAAAGTATAATTGGCATGGTAAGAGAAAAGAAAATGGGATTATATAAAACTCAGTACTAGGAAAGGCAGAAAATATGTGTAAAACCAGAAAAATATAAAACAGTAGAAAAATGTACTAATATGCAAATAATTATCAACAGTCAGCCTAAATCTCAGGAAACTAAATATATAAAGATTGCAGAGTAGATTAAAGGAATACACTCAAGTCTGTACTTCCCATAGGAGATCTGTTTAGCATGCAGTTGTACATTAGAGAAGTGGAGAAAGCAAGCATTGCAATTCTAGTTAACATTCCTAGGGGACAAGGACTACTACCATAGGTAAAGGCAAGAAGAACAAAGGACACTTAACATCCTTAATTCATAAGTGACCAACAATAAACTATCCTGTGTGTGAGGCAAGAAACCCAGCAATGAGCAGTAGACGGACTTCTTTGTGTTAGTGGTCCATGTCAGCCCTACAGTGCCAGCAAATGTCAGATCGAGGAACAGAAAATCAGGAAGGACATAAATGAACTGAACAGTAACATCAGTTCTGGACTTCATTGGTGCAAAGTACTTCAGCCATCAAGAAAACTTACACATGCTAAATTTGCCCAGAACATATTCACTAAGACAGATAATATTCTCAGTCATAAAAGACATGACAGTTAACACAGTAACAAATACACTGTACTCACAGGCCATAAAATAATTAAACTAGAAGTTAATGATGGGAACAGATGGACAAGCTCCCAATACCTGGAGATTCAGCACATTATTTCTAAGTGATACATGAATCAAAGTTATGATACTGAAAAATATTTTGAACCAAAAAAACAATGAAAACACAGTTGACTAAACTTGTGAGCTGATTAAAAGATAGTGCTTATAAATCTAGGGCATTGAAGATATGCATTAAGGCCTAAGAAGTTAATAAGTTAAAATCTAAATTATATCTTTAAGAAACTTTAAAGAAATGAAATCTAAAACAAATAAAAATACTCAAAATAGAGCAAAAAAAAAAAAAAACCCAAAACAACAACAACAACAAAAAACAAAAACAAAAACAAAAAACAAAAAATCAGAGAAATGCAAAGAAACTAAAAGTTTGTTATTTTATTTTATTTTTTTTTTCAATTCAAAAATTTGAGTGGTCTTTATTCATTGTTGTCTCGTTTAATTGTGGAAAGGCCCTGTGGGATAAATCGCATTATAGAAAATATCAGATTAAAAGCAACGAAAAACAAATAAGAACATGAAGACATATTCCTGAAAGTTTCCATTGTTTTAGTGTCAAAGCCGACATTTAAATGTTCTCACTATGGGTTGTACAAACTTTTAACCTATCCTGATGGAACTGGACTTCTTTTCTACTGTCTTTTCATTTTAGAGACCATTTTATCATATATTCTAACACCTTACTTATGTATAGTAACTTGTCTCTGTTTCTCCCTCACACTGTTTTTCCCCTGAGAAAATGACTATTTCACATGTTCTTTGTGTTCTTCACACTCAGTAATGATTTGATTCAAACTATAGGTTGATAGAGGAAGTCTTGCAGTGATGAGAGGAAACAGAAGTTTTTGTGGGAGTATTTGCCTTTCACATTACATGTCTGCAGAAACCCTCAGCATACACGTAACTCAAAGATGAAATCGGGCACCAAAGTGTTCTCCCCTCTTACGTTGTCTTTGCCTCACACTTTCTCCTTTCTATTTTCTTTCCTTTCCTCTTAATTCTCATAAACCAAGCTGACCATCTTCCCTTTGACTATAGTATTTTTACATAGCTAACTCTTTTTGTATGTGTCCTGTGAGATTATGTTAGCAAGTGGTACTTTGCCTGTCACTTGACCTTTAAGTCTGTGCAATTTTTATTTCAGTTAGTTTTTTTTTATTAATTTATTCATATTACATCTCGATTGTTAGCCCTTCCCCTGTTTCCTCCCATTCTTCCCTCCCTCCCACTTCTCCCCTTCTCCCCTCCCCTATGTCTGTGACTGAGGGAGACCTCCTCCCCCTATATATGCTCTTAGAATATCAAGTCTCTTCTTGGTAACTTGCTATCCTTCCTCTGAGTGCCACCAGGCCTCCCCATCCGGGGGACATGGTCAGAAAAGGGGCACCAGAGTTCGTGTGAGTGTCAGATCTCACTCTCCACTCAACAGTGGAGAATATCATGTTCGTTGGCTAGGTCTTGGTAGGGGTTCGAAGCTTACTGCCTATATTCTCCTTGGCTGGTGCCTTAGGTTGAGGAGGACCCCCGGACCCAGATCTGCCTGTCATAAAGTTCTTCTTGTAGGTTTCCAGGACCCTGTGGGTCCTACTATTTCCCCATTCTTCCATGCTACTCTCGCCTAAAGTCTCAATAGGATGTCTTCTCCTCCGACCCACTTTCTTGGTAAGTAAAGATTTTCATGGTACGTATCCCTTGGACTAGTGTTTTGATATAAGTGAGTATATACCATTTGTCTCTTTTTGCTTCTGGGTGAACTCACTCATTATGATAATTTCTAGATCAATCCATTTGTCCACAAATTTCGGGAATTCCTTGTTTTTAATAGCTGAGTAGTATTCCATCGTGTAAATGTACCACAGTTTCTTAGTCCATTCTTCTACTGAGAGACACTTAGGCTGTTTCCATGTTCTGGCTATTATGTATAGAGCAGCTATGAACATGATTGAGCATATGTCCCTGTTGTGTGGTAGGGCATTTTCTGGGTATATTCCAAGGAGTGGGATAGCTGGGTCTTGAGGAAGCCCTATTCCCATTTTTCTGAGAAAGTGCCAGATAGCTTTCCAAAGTGGTTGTACTAGTTTGCATTCCCACCAGCAATGAAGGAGTGTTCCTCTCTCTCCACATCCTCGCCAACATGTGGTGTCATTTGAGTTTTTGATCTTAGCCATTCTGATGGGTGTAAGATGGAATCTCAGTGTCGTTTTGATTTGCATTTCTCTGATGACTAATGAGGACGAGCATTTCTCTAAGTGTTTCCTGGCCATTTGATACTCCTCTGTTGAGAATTCTCTGTTTAGTTCCAAGCCCCATTTCGCAATTGGGTTGTTTGGTTTTATGGTGTTTAATTTCTTGAGTTCTTTATATATTTTGGATATTAAACCTTTGTCAGATGAAGGGTTGGTGAAGATCTTTCCCCATTCTGTAGGCCGTCACTTTGTTCTCTTGACAGTGTCTCCTGCCTTACAGAAGCTTCTCAGCCTCATGAGGTCCCATTTATTAATTGTTGACATTAAGGCCTGGGCTGTTGGTGTACTGTTCAGGAAGTTGTTTTCTGTGCCTATGTGTCCCAGGCTCTTCCCCACTTTTTCCTCTAACTGAATTAATGTCTCTGGTTTTAAGTTGAGGTCTTTAATCCACTTGGACTTGAGTATTGTACATGGTGACAAGGGTCTAATTGCATTTTTCTACATGTAGACATCCAGTTAGACCAGCACCATTTGTTGAAGATGCTATCCTTTTTCCATTGAATAGATTTGGCTTCTTTGTCAAAAATCAAGTGAGCAAATGTGTGTGGATTCATCTCTGGGTCTTTGATTCGATTCCATTGATCCACCAGTCTATTGCTTTGCCAGTATCATGCTGTTTTAATTACTGTTGCTCTGTAGTACAGCTTGAGATCAGGTATGGAGATTCCTCCGGAGGATCTTTTGTTGTATGGGATTGTTTTTGCTATTCTGGGTTTTTTATTTCTCCATATGAATTTGAGAATTGATCTTTCAGTATCTTAAAAGTATTTTGTAGGTATTTTGATAGGGATTGTGTTGAATCTGTAAATTGCTTTTGGTAAGATGGCCATTTTTACTATGTTGATTCTCCCGATCCATGAACAAGGTAAATCCCTCCATCTTCTCATGTCATCTTCAATCTCTTTCTTCAGAGGTTTGAAGTTGTTTTCGAATAAGTCCTTCACTTGCTTGGTTAGAGTTACTCCTAGATATTTTATATTGTTTGTGGCTTTTGTGAAGGGAGTAGTTTTCCTAATTTCTTCCTCTGCCTGTTTGTCATTTGTATACAGGAAAGCTACTGACTTTTTTGAGTTTATTTTGTATCCTGCCAATTTGCTGAAGGTGTTTATCAGCTGCAGGAGTTCTCTGGTGGAATATTGCGGGTCACTTATATACACTATCATATCATCTGCAAATAGGGATAATTTGACTTCTTCCTTTTCCATTTGGATCTCCTTTTGCTGTCTTATGGCTTTGGCTAGAACTTCAAGAACTATATTGAAGAGATATGGGGACAGAGGGCAGCCTTGTCTGGTTCCCGATTTTAGAGGGATTTCCTTGAGTATCTCTCCATTTAATTTAATGTTGGCTGTTGGTTTGCTGTATATGGCCTTTATTATATTTAGATAAGTGCCTTGTATTCCCGATCTCTCCAGAAATTTGAACGTAAATGGGTGTTGGATTTTGTCAAATGCGTTTTCTGCATCTAAAGAGATGATCATGTGGTTTTTCTCTTTCAGTTTGTTTATATGGTGGATTACATTGATGGATTCCCATGTGTTAAACCATCCCTGCATGCCTGGAACGAAGCCTACCTGGTCATGGTGAATGATGTCTTTGATATGCTGTTGTATTCACTTTGCGAGAATTTTGTTGAGTATTTTTGCATCAATGTTCATAAGAGAAATTGGTCTGAAATTCTCTTTTTTTGTTGGATCTTTGTGAGGTTTAAGTATCAATGTGACTGTGGCCTCATAGAAGGAATTTGGTAGTATTCCGTCCATTTCTATCTTTTGGAATAGCTTGAATAGTATCGGTATTAGCTCCTCTTTGAACGTCTGGTAGAATTCTGCACTGAAACCATCTGGCCCTGGGCTTTTTTTGGTTGGGAGACTATCAATGGTTGCTTCTATTTCTATAGGTGAAATAGGGCTATTTAATTCGTTTATCTGGACTTGGTTCAATCTCAGCAAATGGAATCGGTCAAGAAATTTGTCCATTTCCCTTAAATTTTCGAATTTTGTGGCATAAATGCCTTTAAAGTAGGTTCTTACGATTCTTTGTATTTCTTCGGTGTCTATTGTTATGTCTCCGTTTTCATTTCTGATTTTGTTAATTTGGATAGTGTTTCTCTGTCTTTTAGTTAGATTGGCTAACGGTTTGTCTATCTTGTTAATTTTCTCAAAGAACCAGCTCTTGGTTTTGTTGATTCTTTGGAGTGTTCTCTTTGTTTCTAATTTATTGATTTCAGCCCTGAGTTTGATTATTTCTAGGCATCTACTCCTCTTGGGTGTTTCTGCTTCTTTTTTCTCTAGAGCTTCCAGATGTGTTGTTAGGTTGTTTATATGGGATGATTCCTTTTTCTTTTTGAAGGCACTTAGTGCTATGAATTTTCTTCTTAGGACTGCTTTCAATGTGTCCCACAAATTTGGGTATGTTGTTCCATCATTTTCATTGAATTTCAGCAAGTCTTTTATTTCTTCCCTTATTTCTTCCGTGACCCATGTGTCATTAAGTAGAAAGTTGTTTAGTTTCCACGTGTTAGAATGCTTTTTGTTATTTCTGTTGTTGTTGAAGTCCATCCTTAGACCATGGTGATCTGATAAGATACAAGGTATTATTTCAATCTTCTTGTGTCTGTTGAGGTTTGCTTCATGACCAACTATGTGATCAGTTTTAGAGAACGTTCCATAGGGTGCTGAGAAAAAGGTATAATCCTTTGCATTTGGGTGGAAAGTTCTGTAGATATCTGTTAGATCCATTTGATTCATGACATTGGTTAATGAGGTTATTTCCTGGCTCATTTTTTGATTCAAAGACCTATCCTTGAGTGAAAGAGGGGTGTTGACGTTTCACACTATTAATGCGTGGGTATCAATGAGTGGGGCAAGCTTTGTTAATAACTCTTTTACAAATGTGGGAGCCCTTGTATTCGGAGCATAGATGTTCAAAATCGTGATGTCTTCTTGGTTGACTTTACCTTTGACGAGTACGAAGTGACCATCCTCATCTCGTTTGATTAATTTTGGTTGAAAGTCTGTTTTATTAGATATTAGAATGGCTACCCCAGCTTGCTTCTTGTGACCATTTGCTTGGAATATTTTTCCCCAACCTTTTACTCTGAGGCAATGTCTGTCCTTGTGGTTGAGGTGTGTTTCTTGAATGCAGAAGAATGTTGGGTCATGTTTATGCATCCACTCCGTTAGTCTGTGTCTTTTTATTGGAGAGTTGAGACCATTGATGTTGAGAGATATTAATGACCAGTGATTGGTAAGTCCCTTCATTTTTGGTATTTGTAACAGTTGAGATTTTGTGAGGTTGTGATTTTGCAATGGTATATTTACCTATTTCCTATGTAGTTTTGGTTGTAGTTTGACCAGTTAGGGTGGAGTTTTCCTTCTAATAGCTTCTGTAAAGCCGGATTTGTGGCTAGGTACTGTCTGAATTTGTTTTTGTCATGGAATATCTTGTCTTCTTCATCAATGGTTATTGATAATTTTGCTGGATATAGTAGTCTTGCCTGGTATCTGTCGTCTCTTAGAGTTTGCAGCACCTCTGTCCAGGCCCTTCTGGCTTTCATGGTCTCTGCTGAGAAGTCAGGAGTAATTCTGATAGGTTTTCCTTCGTATGTTACTCGGCCTTTTTCTCTTGCCGCTTTCAATATTTTTTCCTTGTTCTATATATTTTGTGTTGTTATTATTATGTGGCGGGAAGATTTTCTTTTCAGGTCTATTCTATTTGGTGATCTGTAGGCCTCTTGTATGCTCGTATGCATCTCTTTCTTCAAATTGGGGAAATTTTCCTCCAGTATTTGATTAAAGATGTGTTCTGGGCTGTGAAGTCGGCTGTACACTCTCTCCTGTATCCCTATTATCCTGAAGTTTCGTCTTTTCATGTTGTCTTTTAGTTCTTGAATGGTCTGTGTTAGGAACTTTTCATATTTAGCATTTCCCTGAATGGTTGTTTCCAGTTCTGCGATTGTATCTTCAAGTCCCAATATTCGTTCTTCCATTTCTTGCAGTCTGTTAGATAAGGCCACCTCTGTGATGCTTGCTTTCTTCTTTGATGCCTCTTGATTGAGTTTTTCTTCTGTGTGTTCCTGCATCATAGCTTCCATTTTTATCTTCATGTCTTGGACTGTTTTAATGATTTCCATCATCTAGTTATTTATATTTTTCTGAAATTCTTCAAGTGCCTCTTTATATGACTCTTTTAACTCTTCAGCCCTCTTGTTTGCCTCCTCCTGCATTTGTTTACAGATTTTATTTGTTTCTTCCATTATCATCTTCTTTACTAAGGACTTGAGGTCATTTTCCTGCCCATCCATTGCTGTTAGGTTCTCTAGGTTGTTTTCATTGGGAACATTGGGATCCGGAGATGCCAAACTGTTTTGGTTTTTGATAGCATTCTTAAGCTGTCCTCTTGTCATTTTGATGGCTCTGATGTTGGAAGGTATTTTGTAGTGACCTTCGCTGGTTGAGAGTGGTTAATTGATGACTGATTATAGGTCAGGTACTCTTGCCTGTGGGGATCACGGGGTATTTTTGTGGAACAGGTAGGTCATCCGGTTTCACTCCTGGGGATTTTCCTCTGTCCCCTGGGCTCCAGGCTGAGCCAGCCAAAGAAGATATCTGTTTGGACTTTACTGCCGTAATTCAGATCAGCAGTCTTGGGACCTAGAATAAGGTCCGCACACAAACGTTCTGGCTGAGTAGGTTGATCCCAGCTGCCTGTCCCTCCTGTGGATTTGTAGTCAAGACCCCAGGTAGATCAGATCTTCTGGGGGTGTAGCTGTCTTTTAGCTCTGCCTCTATACCCTGTAGCAGTGCCCAACCTCTCCCAGTACTATATGTCTGGAGGGACCAAGGTCGCTCTTGGTCAGCAATTAGACACTGCAAGCAAGACCCTCTTTTAGTCTCCCGATAAAGTGAGAGTGCCTGCCTTGCTCGGGCCAGAATCCCCAGCTGGGCTCTCTCGTTCGGGGAGCAGGGAGTGCAGGGCCAGGGCCTTGCTGCTGGGCGGTTAGTAAGACTGGCGCTGCAGCGCTCTGGCGGCTGCTCGCGGAACCAAATCTTCCCGCCGGTTTATGCTGGTCCCTTCACACTCTAGGATAGCAATTAGACTCTGCAAACACGACCCACCCACTTCTCGTCTCCCGATAATGTGAGAGTGCCTGCCTTGCTCCGGCCAGGATCTCCAGTTGGGCTCTCTCTTTCGGGGAGCGGGGAGCGGAGCGTAAGACCAGTGCCTTGCGGCTGGATAGGAACAATAGGGTTGCAGAGCTCTGGCGGAAGCCCGCGGAACCAGGTCTTCCCTCAGGGCTAATAAGTTCAGCTATAGCTCTAGGCAAGACCCACGTCTCCGGATAGGTCTGTGGAAGCAGTTCAAGCTGATTTCTCACTGCCACTGTTTGCAGGCTTAGTCCGCTGTGATTGGTGTCAAGTTTGGCCCCGGATGGCCAGCGAGCTGTAGTCCCACTATAACTGTCTCTGTTGGGTCCCGCCGCCTATGTTTTCAGTCCACCTAGGCGGGTGACCTCTGCAGTTTGGGGTGGTGTGGAAGGAGGAATCCTAGGGCAGATTCACCCTCTTCACTGAGACTCCTCTGGCTGGGGACTCTGGAAAAGCCCCTCCCCAAACAGCGAGTCTGTGCTTTATATACAGGCTGCAGTTTGCATGTGGATTCCGTTTCAGAGTTTGGGGAGTGCGTTTAGCACCTCCGGGATGTTGCCTGACCCAGGGGGGTAGGCCTCCTGTTTGGTCTGTGGCCTTTGGGGCCCCACTCACCTACAGTTCTCAAAGTCCAGCAATCTGTTGCTCCTCTTATGTCTCTGGTCTCCACGGAGTAGATCAGATACGTGGCTTAATGGTATGCGCCATCTTGGAATCCCCCAAGTTTGTTCTTTTAAAAGTTCAATAAACTGATCCTAGTTAACTAAGAAATAGGAAAGAACATTAATAATTCCAGAAATCATTATTGATCTTATGTTTCCTAAAATTAAAGGAATATGATATATAACCCTTTACCCAGAAATTTAACCTAGATGAAATGGACCAATTATTTGAAATAGAGAATTAGCTAAAATGTATATAAGGAAAAACAAACTGTTTTATTAAAGCAACTGGGTGATGATTTAGATCTTTTCAATGCCAAATCTAATGAACATTTAAGAAACCCTACTAAGTCCTTACCATGTCCTTTAGAAGACAGAGTGTAATATTTGCCAATTCACTTTGTGAGAGTCTTATATCCTAAGACAAAACAAACTATAGACAAAGAGACCTGATAGGCTGTGGTCATATGGCAGGGGAGGAGGTCTGCTCCTGTCAGAGGTCTAGGGCAGAGGAATAGGACGAAAGAGGAAAGGAGGGTGGGAACGAGAAGATGCAAGTGGGGGGGCGATAATAATCAGAATGTAATCTGAATAAATTATAATGAGAGAAAAATTAGATGCAAAAATCATAGGAAAATTAGCAAATTGAGTGCAGCTATGTATAGAAAGAATTATATATAATGACCAAATGGGATTGACTTTCAAAGATACAAGACTGGCTTAACATGGGTAAGGCAACAAATTCATCAAAGCAAGCTAAAGACGGCTAAAAGTCATATGATTCCATCAGTTGATACAGAAAAGAGTTAACATAATCTAATAGTTGTGATAGAACCTCTGAAAATTAAGAATAAAGATGGATCTGTCCATTTAATGAATGTACATGCAAGTTCCAAGCTAACGTCAACTAAAATTTAATTGTCAGGAACACGTTTTCAAATAAGATCAGGGACAAGTTATGGTTTCCTCTCCTATGCAATATCATACTAGAAGTCCTAGCTAGTCATAGAGAAAATGAAAGAAACTACACAGATGGGAAGGACAAAGATAAATTATACATTCCTGGCTGACAAGATTGTGTGTAGAAATCAGCAACAATAGAAAGATGTTCTTGTAGCTAATATGCAAGGTGGCAGGATATAAAGACAAATTACTCTTTCATGTATTAGCAGTGAACTCCTCGAACTTGAATTTTTAAAACACATTAACATTAGCAGTAAAATATGAAATACCTAGGTATAATGCTAAGTAAACACTTGTAAGATCTATATGAGTAAAATAGCAAATGAAATTAGAGTAATGCCATACGTAGCATCACATGCCGGTGAGTCCAGAATTTGTGA
The DNA here is from genome assembly GCF_903995435.1 of Acomys russatus. Taxonomy (NCBI): domain Eukaryota; kingdom Metazoa; phylum Chordata; class Mammalia; order Rodentia; family Muridae; genus Acomys; species Acomys russatus. Next base: position 63,900,462 of record NC_067145.1, read on the forward strand.
GATCAAGATAGGAAGATTGGGATCTGGAGGCAAGAGTGGGCTTTATAGCAAGATATTGTCTTTAAAATGGGCTCAGCATGAAAGCCCCCAAGCCTGATGACCTGATGTTGAGCCCAAGAATCTACATGGTGGAAAAGAGAACCAATCGTGTCAACTTGTTCTTTGACCTTCACAAACATCAGATAACGTGTGCCCTTCCCCTAAGATATTTTAGGAGACCTTAAGAGACCTTAATATTCTGTTAGTGGCTTAGGAAAACTTAGTATTGTTCAGATACCATTTCAAATAACTTCCTCACTAAGGCTAGAGGAAGGAATTTGTCTCAATAGTAAACACCTTGATAGATATGTTAGCTACAATTCTAATTAGATAAATTTTCTGAGAGGGTGTCAGAGATCCAGTTTTCTTTTGTTGTTATTATTCTTGTCATTGTGTCAACATGTTTATTTTTAAGTTCATATAGGAATGTGAAGACCCAGAATAAAACAGTGTAGGACCAATATCCATCTGAATTGATGAGCTACTATGAAACTAAATGAGAAAGAGCAGAAGTGTTAGCTAATAGAGCAGCATAGACAGCCCATAAATGAACTGGCAAATGGGAAAGATCTTCTTTCCAACAAATGATAGTAGAACAACTGCACATGTATAGGATTAAAACAAACAATGACAACAACCACCACACTCCTAAACACTGAATTTAGGTCTGGAGGGATTTAATTTCAGAATTCTAGATCACAGCCCGTATGTTATTCACTGGCTCCTATAGAGTCGAACAGCATCAGTATTCTTGCTGTTCATATGTGGTTCTTGCAGTCTGTGGCCAGACAGGAACAACTACATTAGAATAAGGACAGGGTGACTGTTGATCACATGTGCACAACTGTAAGTGTGTTCCACAATAGTGTTGCTCCACGAATTCATGGTGTAATGCATGAAGATAAGGTTGAGTCAGTTAGCAACCTAATCCCTGAGTAAGCATTGCACACTCAATATGCAATTCCTTTGCCTCAAAATACTCATGAGCATCTGGTACTTGCTATGCGGCCAGTAATCATAATCACTGTTTTGCTTTGGGTATTTTATGTAATTCTCTCAACTATATGATGATATACACACTTTATAGGTGACAAGTTGCATTGTTCTATTGTTTTGGTTTGTTTTGTTTGGGTTTGGTTTTTCGAGACAGGGTGTCTCCGTGCAGCCTTGGCTGTCCTGGGCTCCCTTTATAACAGGCTGGCCTCAAACTCACAGAGATTCACCAGCCTCTGCCTCCTGAGTGCTGGGATTAAAGATGTGCAACACCACACCCAGCTATGTATTGTTTTTTTTTTTTAATCTATTCAAGCCTAGTATAGGGGTGCACAGCCATAATCCCAGCATTTGGGCGGCATGAGGTTTACTGTTAGTTTGAAGCTAGCGTAGACTATATGTTCATACTCTGCCTTAAAACACAATACAACAAAACAAAACTTGTATTTAGAGAGTGTAGTAAGGTAGAGAAATTTTCAGAAGCCAGAAAGGTCTATCTTACAACCCAGTCGGAGGAGTGGGAACTGAATGAATAGATTTACAAGCCACTCACCTAATGGTGATTATTTTAGGAAGAAATATTTGCAGGAAATGGAGACAAATGAGCCCGGGTTGTATTGCTAAACTTTTTAATAAACTCTTGCTGAGGGAGACACTGGTACCTTTTCTTCAAGTTCTGTGTGGCATGTTTATTATTTCTAGGACTTGCTAAAATACTGATGAAGAAGTGTCTCCTAGTATGATTTGCTTGATTCTGTAAATAAAAGAAGTTCCTAACAAATTGTTTACTAACAATACTGATCTGCTAATTTAATGGTGTGTGAAAGTGGCCCTAAACCATTTAGTGTCTATAGTTGGATTCTTTGGAGTTATTAATAGAAGGAAACCCACTAAAGTGAATAAAGTGTAAACTGTTAAAGCAGAGAAGAGCACAGACAAGAAAAATTGACTCTCATTGAAAGAGCTATCAATTTGCTGTCACCAACTCCAAAGACAACTTCCAGGGTGCTCTCTGGTAACAGTGGATCTGAGCCCTTTGCAGATTTCGGTTAGCTCTTCATAAAGGAAGCAGAATGTGGTTCAGGAGCAATGGCTTTAATTCTCGAACCTGTGTCTTCTGCCAGTGACTCCAACCTCTCTTATTCATTGCAGATCACAGCACATTCTTCTGAGAGTACCACAGTCAGTGTTACCAAAAGCCTGGAATAAGTACTCTTTGTGGTAGACTTTAGTACAGCTGTCCCTCCTTGATTCTTTGTGTCTGTCTTATTTAGTACTTCCTAGGTTATGAATACATTGCCTTGCTTCCCTTCTTCCCCGACCCCCACCCACCCGCCCTGTGGTACTATCTTAAGGCCCACCTTGAGATCTAGCCCAAAGCTATAATTTCCTAGCTTTGGGCCACCTTTTGGTACTCTGGTTAGTGAGTTAAAAATAGAAGTTAGTTCTCTTCTGTAGCAAAGTGCACACCTAGGATCTAGGTCTTTTTCCTGTGAGTTTTGCCTTTGTAGCCATTTGTATTTCTGACACTCCGTTGAAATTCATGACATGAGCAGCAGGCCCCGCGAAGGTCTTGTGGGCATTACAGACTCCCATTAGGAAGGCATCACAGCATCTCTGTGTAAACTGACCTTCATTATCCTGCCAGATACTGTCACATGAATGAAGTTCATTTTTATTTTCATCAGTTCCCTTTCACAGCCTCTCATCTAGTTTTTAATTCATGTGGCTGGAAAAACTGCATCAAGAACATTTTAATTAAGATTTTGTGGGGCACTTAATCAAGTGCTTAAAAGGGTTTCTAATGCATCACAGCTGGTAAATTTCACTCGTAGACTCAGGAAGATAAAAGCAACCTATTTATCATATTACCATATTGTCCTCAAAGTTTTTAATCATATGTGCTCTTTCAGGATTCAGATGAAGTTTCTCCTTGTATCTCAGGTAATACCCACCCTTTCCAGCCTTAAATGTTTATACAGTGTTTTGAGTTTCCTGGGTCAAGGGTACTGAGACTAGCTGGGGTTTGGGGAACTTCCTCTGAGCCTCTGGTTCTTATACTTTCAGGAGACAGAGCAGACATCATCACATTCTCATTTGCCCAGAGCCCAAATCTTATTCTTGCCTTTTTCTACTTCAGGATTTGAGTCTCTTGTTGGTAGGCATTTTACTGGCCACTTTTATTGTTGCTGTGACAAAATAGCGATCAAGAAGAAATTTAAGAAAAGATTTATTTTGGCTTATAGTTTGAGGGAATATAGTCCATTATGGCTAGGAAGGTATGGTGGCAGGAACAAGAGGTTCCACTGTGTCCATGGTCAAGAAGCAGAGAGCAATGAATGCTAGTGCTCAGCTAACTACCGCACATAAAGTCCATAGAATGGTGCTATCTGCATTTAGAGGTTCTTCACACCAGTTAGCCTAATGTAGAAAATCTCTAACAGACATGGCCAGAAGTTTGTCTTGAAAGTGAGCCTAGAGCCTGTCAAGCTGACATTCATTAACTATTACCAATCTGCAGCCTTTTAAGCTAGACTCTTGGCAGCCTTCCCCAGTAACAACAGTAGGCATTTCCTTTCTAGTTGAGAGTTAGACATGTATATTCAACTTTGTGGACAAAAACAAAAGGAGGCTGGAAGGAAAGTGATGCCAGTGACCTGGGTTTGCTTGTTCTCTCCTCTCACTGGGCAGCTTTTTAAAACCATCTTTTCTCAGCTCTATTTTCTCATCTGCTCACTGCTCCAAGCTGTTAGGAGTCAAACTCTTACTTGGTTTGGGTAGTTGAGGTTTGATTTGGATTATCCAGCACTGGATCATTATAATGCATGGAGGAAAATTCTGTCTCAGACAATCTTACTCAGCTTTGCATAGACTGCTGTGGGCCATAATGAAGCTGCAGGCTCAAGAGGCTTTTCTTCAGCTCTAGAAAGTTACTTTCCCTACCTTTTTGCTATATGTGGATGGGGCTTATGTGCTGTTAAAGGGATTTACATGAACCGGACAATTTGAGGACACTCCCGCTTCCTTATAATTATTACTCATAATATAATCTGATGGAAGCATCTTTTAGATGTTTTTAAACACTTAGTGATGCCTTTAAGATTAAAAAAATATTCCAACACTTTATTAGAAAGAATGTAGACATTTTTAAAAATCCTCACTGTCATGAACATAAGTTGAGATTTTCCAGCCAGGGCATAAGCTGAAATAAAAACAGGAAATATAAAGAAATCCAGTAGTGTATTAACATATTCCACTCATTTGACATACTGACAATGCAAATACAAACCTGGTCTAAAATGTACACCTCTCAAGCAACAATGTGCTTTCTTCGTCCTCCATGCTAAGAGATATAAAAGCCTAAGGGTCAAACAATACCAGATGTAAAGGCTTCAGAAACCATCTAAGTTAGACCATTGACTAGTTTCAGCTAAAGTACATCTGAACACTGACAAGTGATCACATAATGTAAATGTGTAAACTGTGTTTTTTGAAAAATAAACTTTAGGGGAATAATTCTGAGATGTACACAGAAAGAATAGCAGTTTCAGATATCAGCCAATTTGTTTTTAGCCGTCTTCAAGTCATGGTTTAGGGTCTAAACCTTTATCTTTCCCTGATCTGAGAACTTCCCAAGATGTAGTAACTGGATTGTGAAAGATGTAGGCAAGTGTGTTTCTCCAACAGAGCCGCCTGTCATCGCCTGGGGTCTCAGCTGCTTCACAGAGTTCTAGGAAATGTCACACATAATGTTTATGCCTTAGCTGACTTAAATTTCCCCATACAATGGTACGTTATCAACCCTTAATGAAGCCGTTAAAAAAACAAGTCCAGGGTAAAAAATGAGTTAAAGGAGGCAAGTACAGCATCTGCCTTTAGAGCTACCATCAACTCGGGGATTTTCTCAATTATGAAATCTTGCAGAAGTTACTTTTCTTTCTCAAAATCCAGGCGATGACAACATTCCTTACTCCAGATATGGCATTTTCTCATCATCACTGTCTTGCATCATCTGCTCCATCTACTTCTGGTAAATCTACATCCTCATCACCACCCATGTGATCCATCATCTCAGACAAATGGTCAAAATTAGACAGGTCTTCATCTGAGTCATCCTCCCAGGCTTTCCCATTGTTGACATCCACACTAAGCTAATTACTCTTTGTCCTTTCCTTTGTTAACCTAGGCCACAATTGGCCAGATTCTCCTTTTTGCAAACATAAGATTGATGTGTCCATTCTTTTATGCTTGGAATCATTTGAATCAACACAGTGAAAAAGACCAATTTCATTTAAATGCTTAAAATAATTTCTTCCTTTAAGACAACTGAAAGTAAGTTTGGAATTTTCAAAGTTTACATTAGCATCTTTACTGTCTTCAACACAAAATTCAATGAATACATAGTCCCTTTGATCACACCACTTTGCAGAAGCAGGCTGCATGGTGAACTGGGCAGAGGCCAGGTGACCAGGCCGGCGGGCCTCCCTGGGAGCCGCTGCGGAGCAGACTCCTCCTAAGCAGTGACTCCACCTTTTTCTGCCCTGTCTTGGCCTCTTTTCACTCCTATGAGGTAACTGCAGCAGTGTGCTCAACCTTGGTGCCCAGAATGCCAAGCTTTTAAGATTAAAGTGCAATTTAGACTTGCTTCTATTGAAAATATTTTAATGTGTACAGTCAGTAGATTTATTTGTGTACATGTGGGTAGACATTTAATGGCATACATGTAGAGGCCAGAGGACAATTTGTGGGAGTAGGGTTCTTGCGTTCTCCCATGTAGGTCCTGAGGATTAATCTCTTACTGTAGGGTTGGTGGCAGATACCTTTACTCACTGACTCACCTAGCAGGCCTTAAAATAGATTTTTAAAACTTCCTTTATTAGTTTTATATGTTGCTTGACTTGGCTAGTAAGTCATCAATCTGTCCTTGTTAGGACTGTCACAGTATGTATTTCTTGTTGGTGTTACTGTAGCCTTGTAGCTCAGCTGTAAGTAAATTCCTCCACATGTCTCATTTATTATGAAGAGCATTGCCTAACAAGGGAATACTAGTTTCTTTGTGACTTGAAATATCCTTTTTTTATTGTTTTCATGCACTCAGTAAATGTATGAAGCTGTTTTAAAATCTTTTATGAAAAATGCATAATGATGTAGGGTTTGCTTCCTTGTGTAATCAAATGACTATTTGATTAATGACTCATTGCTCAAGTAACTGGTATTTAATAGGAGCAACTTAATGCAGCATGGAATGGATTTGAAGCTCTTGGAACACTTGGGTTTATCAAAGTCACCACTTACAATTTTAGCGATCCATGACAATCATACTCTCTCTCTCTCTCTCTCTCTCTCTCTCTCTCTCTCTCTCACACACACACACACACACACACACACACACACACACACACACTCAAAACTAGAATAGCTAAAACAATCCTGAACAACAACAACAAAAACTGCTAGAGATGTCACCATACAATTTCAAGTTGTGCTGCAGAGCTATAATTTTAAAGAACCACGTGGTATTGGCACAGAAACAGACAGGTCAATCAATGCAATCAAATGGAAGAACCAGACATAAATCCACATACATATGGATACCTGATTTTTGATAAAGTAACCAGAAATACATCCTGGAAAAAGACATTATCTTCAACAAATGATGCTGGTCAGACTGGATGTCTACATGTAGAAGAATGCAAATAAAACTGTACTTGTCACCCTGCATAAAACTCAAGCCTAAATGGATCAAAGACCTCCACATAAAACCAACTACACTGAATCTGATAGAAGAGCAAGTAGGGAATAGCCTTGAATGCATTGACACAGGAAACAACTTCCTGAACAGAACATCAGCACTCAGGGACTAAGATCAACAATTAAATGGGATCTTATGAAACTGAAATTTTTCTGTAATGCAAAGGACACTGTCGTTCAGACAAAGCATCAGCCTACAGGGTGGGAAAAGATTTTTTTAACCAACTCTGCATTTGATAGAGGACTAATATTTTATATATATATATATATATATATATATATATATATATATATATTCAAGAAACTAGATATAAAAAATAGCAAACAAATAATCAAGTTAAAAAATGAGGTACAGATCTAAACAGAATTGTGAAACACAAGTGGCTGAGAAGCTCTTAAGGAAATGTTCAACATACTTAGTCATCTGGGAAATGCAAATCAAAATGACTTTGACCATAGAAAGCATCTGAAGCTTGGCACTGTAAGAGGCCAGGAGAGTCCACGGGTGAAGGTGCAGCCTCAATGGCAGTTGAAAGCCCAGAATGAAGAGGCCATGCAGAGAAGCTGAGAAGTGACACTATGAGGAGCCTAAGAGCAGCTACTGAGGAAAGTCCAGCCTCTCGGCATCAGAAGAGAATAGCATTTGGAGATGCCATGCCATGGATGACCACCAAGAAGCACAGCAGCAGTAGAGCAGAGCCTAGAAGACAAGCTGTGGGTGCCATAGAGGGTGGAGCCAGAGAAGTGACTCAAGCCCTTTGGAGGAGCCCGGAAGAGGTTGAGTGGATCCCAGACATTGGGTACTGAGTTGTTTATACAGTTAGAGTTTGGTTTTTCTTTGATTTGATTGTGATAGTGCCCCTAGGTTTTAATTCTTGAAGAAAAGTTGTATTTAATTTGTATTGATTATACAGGAGCCCACATTTGAGAGACTGAATTTTAAAAGGGACCTTCGGTTTTAAAGGAGACTTTGGATTTTTAAAAGAGACTGAGTTGTAACATGTTGAAATTATAAAGACTGTAGAGCTTTTTAAATTATGTTTTTACAACCTGTGTCTTCCTGACTATAGAACTCTACCTTTATATGGGGATCTGTGGGTGTCAATTTAGGACAAGAGTAGGGGGGGTCTTATAGGCAATACAGTATATGAACACACACACTTAAGAATTCTACTACGTGTACTGCCAGGTGCCACCCCATAGCCTGTAACAGCATGACACAATGGGAAAAGCTGCCAAGAAGGGCTCTAAGCCCTTGGTGTAGGATAAAAACTGGAGTTCTTCCAACCTGTGACCCCAGGGCTACAGGGGGATGCTGACTGCTAAGTAATACAACTATCATCACCCACTAATGGAAAGACTTTGGTGACCACCTCAGAGGACTTTCGAGAGAACCAGATGGGAAAGAAGATTTGATGGAGACCCATGACTTGCCACCTAAACCCTTAACTTCAAGGCTCAGCATCATGTTGAAGTCAGGGTGAATGTAAAATAATGTCATTTTCCTCAATGTTTCACATTGGAAATTTTTTCATGACAGTATTGTTGACTTATTTTTGTTGTTTTCAAATAAATTCACAACTTAGTTATTAAAAAGAAGTAAATAATGTTTTTAATGTGAGATCTTGGGGATGAATAAAGAAGGAAGGTTGTGGCTTAACGGCAATGAGTCTTTGTGTCAAGTTAACAAAGGGTGAATTGTAGTTTTAATATCAACTTGACACAAGTCATCTGAGAGAAGGGAACCTCAATTCAGAAAATGCCTCTAATAAGACTGGATGGCAAGTAAGCCTGTAGTGATTGATGAGGGGAGGACCCAGCCCATTGTGGGTGGTGCTATCCCTGGGATTGTGGTCCTGGGTTCTACAGGAAAACAGGCTGAGAAAGCACTGATGAGCAAGCCAGTAAGCAGCACCCCTCCATGGCCTCTGTATCAGCTTCCAGCTCCTGGTTCCTGTCCTGTTTAAGTTTCTTCCCTGACTTCTTTTCATAATGAACAGTACTGTGGAAGTGTAAGCCAAATAAACCCTTTCTTCCCCAACTTGGTTTCTGTCTTGGTGTTTCATTGAAGCAATAGAAATTATAACTAAGATACCAGCCACTATTTGATTGGATTAAAGAACCACTCCATGTGATATAACTCATCCCTTTCACTGCTGGTGTAGCCAATAACCTGAGACTAAAGAGGCCAGGGAACCTGGGGGAAATCCAAATAATACTTTTCTGCTAAAGGATAGTAGCAATAAAATGACTCCTAAAGACATTCTACTCTATTCCAAAAGCAGTGTTTTATTCAGCCATCACTACAGAAGCTTCCTCCTGTGTGAATAGGAACAAAAACAGACCCACAATGGGACAATGTGCCAAGAGTGAGAGACCTTGGAGCACTCAGTCCTAAATGGGATGTCTCTATCAAATCCCTCTCCTCAGAGCTCAAGGAACCTATTGCTGGCAGAAAGATTGTAAGAGTGAGTGGGGATGAATGACATCAAGGAAACAAGGCCTTCCAAACACAATAGGACTGTTGTCCATATGAACTCACAAAGACTGTAACAGCAAGCTTAGATCCATAGTAGGGTTCCAGTGCTGAAAGGGGAAGTGGACACAAACCTCCATCCATAGCCCAGAAGCTATCTCCAATTGACAGCTACTGGCGATCGACATTTTGGGTTTCTCCATTGGAGTCTCATTGGGTGTACATACCATTCTTTTTGTTTTTGTACTATTTATTTTTTAAATATTTTAATTTTTTACATACACATTTATATTACTATACATATATACAATAAACTACCTATAGCAAGAACCATGACACAATCAGGAATTATATAAATGTGTTACGTTCTTAGTGTTTTGGCTATTTTTATTTGGAAGCCTTGAAGAAAACATCTTAACTTGGTGCATCTAAAATTCTAAATGTACATCATTATCAACTTAAAACATCTAGACCTAAAAACATCTTAACTTGTAAACAGCTAACCTTAATTATGAAATTAAACTATCTGGTCTTTAACCCCATCAGAGACTTAAGAAGGAATAAACTTGATTACCTGAGTGTGCCAGGAGTTCAGGTTACTAGCTGTCCAAATGAGATGATGACAGAGTCAGTTTGCTACCTGAATAGTCATCCAAAAACTCTAATATTGGAGCACCATCTTCAGCCTTCTGACCCAATATATCTGACAGACCTATTAGTGAGGCAGGAACTACTGAGGACTTGCTTACCCTCTTTTGGCAGAGTTTGGCCGTCGACTCTGCCTGCATCTAAACTTGCCCTTTCTTTAGGCAGAATGCTGTCTGTGGTAGAAATGAGGACCTTTTGTCTAGTGGCTAGTTTACCATATTTGAAGCCATCTCCATAAGGAGGTTCTTTGATACTGATCATCCTTTTGGAGGTAGGCTGGATGTTTCCAGGAGTTAACTTGTCTCATTGTCAGGGAATCTTTAAAATAATAAAAACATTTTTAAATGCCATATTCTGTATGTTTCTGAGGTTTTAAAAGACTTTAACTATTTTGCCTCTCTGTAGAATCATATCTTTCTGTTGCACCTGAGATGTATATTCTTGTGATAAAAATAGACTAGTAATTGATATGACTATGATTTGATCAACTAACAATGAACTTGTATAACTTATTTATCCTAAACAGCCTGCAATAGCACTTTCAAAGTATTGGAAGTAAACCTTGTATTATAATTGAGTTATATGGGTACAATACCTCATATTAGAGTAAAAATATATATGTGTGAAGAATAATCTTACATTTGAATTCTATACCACTGTATCTAAAATTAAACTTATTTTGCATCTATATACAAAATTCTATACCAGTGAATTAAAAATAACCTTGTGAGTGACAATTGAGGCATTACGTTGAGGAGTAGATTCACTAATCTACTTTTTATTCTATCTTTCCTATATATTTCTATATTCCCCCTTCTTCCTTTTCAACCCCTATCTCCAAACCTAAGAATGGAAGATAAAGGAAAGGAGAGACATCCCTGAGACCAACCTTGTTTTGTCTCTAAATAAGACCAATAATAACAACGTGTAACCAACTCCCATTGAAAATAACCCTCTAGAGCCCAAGAAAGCAACCAAAAACCTATCCGACACACACTCCCCAAAGGAAATGGGACATCATTCTCTTAAGGTTTCTTCTGACAGATTCAGGATGAATAAATAATACTTTGTAGGGGCCCATATAAAATTGGGGAAATGGTTAAACAAGCTAAGAATAGCACCTGTGGTCAAGTTTCTAAATGCTGAGAAATTCCAAGCTTAATTAGAGTCCTGTGTGGGACAGTCTGAAGTGCTGGACCAATTGGGATTGGGAAGCTTTCTCTAAAGGTGTCCTGGGGGCTGTCTTGTTCTCATGAGGAAGGCCAAGTGAAGGACATACCATTCCTCAAGACAGACCCCATGCCGAGCAGGAGATGGCCAACACAAAACAAACCCAGTGACATTTTTGAAGGTTCCTTGTCTTATAATGCTTTGTCTAGGTATATTTTTTATTTTTTTTTTCTTTCTAAAATTTCAAGTCTTTTGTTTATATATTATGGTTCTGGTGTTGTGTCTTTATGAGATCTCTCTGCGTGTGAATGTGTGCATTTCTGTGTCCGTATGTATTTCTTGTGTTTTCTCTTTGACCCTTTTTCTTCTGTTTTGTCCTATTCTGTTTTTTAAAATCTTATTATTATTTTTATATATCTATTCATAGTCTAATGAGAGAGAAAGAAAGTGTGGGGAGTCAGGAGGATCTGGGAAGAGTTGGAGGAGGAAAAATCTTAATTAGAATAAATTGTACGGAAAAATCTATTTTCAATAACAACTATGAATTATACCTTATAATTCTTATCAAATAAATAATTTATCAAAATTTGTTACAGATTAAGAAAAGAGAATTGCTGCATGCAGCTTAGTACTTGCTTCTGTCTCATTACCCCAAGGTGGTGTAAGGACACTGCCTTACCAAGCAGGCATTAGGCTAGGGAAGGTGGTGTAAGGACACTGCCTTGCCAAGCAGGCATTAGGCTAGGATGTCGTTCAGGGTTCTTGTCTAGCATATATATGCAGCACCTTGCCCTCCATCTCCAACAGGGGAAACCCATAAAATTGGCATTTGGTAATATGTGTAGAAATTATACTATGAGTTAATACTAATAAAATGTCTAACACAGTGCCTGGACTGTAACATTTTCTGACTATAGTGAGTTATGAGGCTTGCATACTTCCTCAAACAGTATATTGAGAGGATTTGCCAAGCTTGGACCTGTAATGGTCAGGGTCAGTTTGCTCTATGAAAAGCCACAGTATATAATAAAATGAATGAATCTCAATCAGTGTGTCTTTCCACTGGGGATTTCAGTCTGGTGGAACTAACTATTTGCTTTCTCTACCCAATTCTTTCTGAGCTCAGGTACAAATATTCCATATACCACAGGGACACAGGGTTGAATGAAGGCTCTGGTCTTAGGACTTGATTCAAGTAATGGACTAATTAGACTCTCTCTTGGTTTCAGATGTTCATACAGAAGCTGTCCAGGCAGCTCTTGCTAAACACAAAGAAAGGAAGATGGCAGTACCTATGCCTTCCAAACGAAGATCTCTGGTTGTACAGACTTCCATGGATGCCTATACGCCCCCAGGTGAGCAACAACTTCAGTATTTTTGCTGCTTAAATGTGTGATCCATCTGACTTAGAGTTAATTGATAGCTATCTCAGCAACAGCAGTTTAAACGATTTTTTTTTATTAATTTATTCTTGTTACATCTCAATGTTTATCCCATCCCTTGTATCCTCCCATTCCTCCCTCCCCCCCTCCATTTTCCCATTATTCCCCTCCCCTATGACTGTTCCTCAGGGGGATTACCTCCCCCTGTATATTCTCATAGGGTATCAAGTCTCTTCTTGGCAACCTGCTGTCCTTCCTCTGAGTACCAGGTCTCCCCCTCCAGGGGACATGGTCAAATGTGAGGCACCAGAGTACGTGAGAAAGTCATATCACACTCTCCACTCAACTGTGGAGATTATTCTGACCATTGGCTAGATCTGGGTAGGGGTTTAAAGTTTACCTCCTGTATTGTCCTTGGCTGGTGTCTTAGTTTGAGCGGGATTCTTGGGCCCAAATCTGCCTATCATATTGTTCTACTTGTAGATTTCTAGGACCCTCTGTATCCTTTTATTTTGCTATTCTCCCATGCGTCTCTCATTTAGAGTCCCAATAGGATGCCCTCCCCTCTTAGTCATCAGGGAAATGCAAATCAAAACAACTCTGAGATTCCATCTTACACCCATCAGAATGGCTAAGATCAAAAATTCAAGTGACACCACATGCTGGCGAGGATGTGGGGAGAGAGGAACACTCCTTCATTGCTGGTGGGAATGCAAACTAGTACAGCCACTTTGGAAATCTATCTGGTGCTATCTCAGAAAAATGGGAATAGGGCTTCCTCAAGACCCAGCTATTCCACTCCTTGGAATATACCCAGAAGATGCTCCAGCACACAACAAGAACATTTGCTCAACCTTGTTCATAGGAGCCAGAACATGGAAACAGCCTAAGTGTCCCTCAGTAGAAGAGTGGATAAAGAAACTGTGGTACATATACACTATGGAATACTACTCAGCTATTAAAAACAAGGAATTCCCGAAATTTGTGGATAAATGGATTGAGCTAGAAATGATCATAATGAGTGAATTAACCCAGAAGCAGAAAGAATCAAATGGTATATACTCACTTATATCTGCATACTAGCCCAAGGGGCATGTCCCACGAAAGCCTTCACTTACCAGTTTAAACGATTTTTAAAGCCAGCATACAAAATAGTGGGTCTCATCACAGCATTTCACCTGTACGCTGTTTGCACTCATCCTCCTCAGTGTCCCCCTGACCCCCCTATACTTCTCATTCATCTCTTATATACCCCTAATTTGTCACTCTTTCCATGGTTATGTCACACATGTCCCATTGCCCTCTGTTTCCCCTCCCTTTAGATCTTATCGTCTCCTCTTATAATTCCTTTTCTGCTTTCATGTCCTAAACACACACATGTGTGCATGTGCGCGCCCGTGCGCGCGCGCACACACACACACACACACACACATCCCACACATACACCCCACATCTAGATTCCGTATGTGAATGGTAACATGCAATCTTTCTCTCTGAGTAGTGTGGCTTATTTCCCTTAACATAATGAACTCTTCTGCTCCATTCCTTCTCTTGCAGATATCATGACTTTATTCTTATTTGCAGCTGAATAAAAGTATTTTCTGTATCTAACCATATTTTCTTTATTCATTCATTTATTTATGGGCATATAAGTTAGTTCTATAACCTGACTATTGTGCCTTGTGCTATAATAAACAAGGATACACAAGTGTCTATAGTGTGCTAACATAGAATCAATTAGGTTTATGCCCTGGTAATAGGTATTTTAGACTTTTCATCAAACTCAGCTATAATTTCTCAGAGCCTTATAAAATTTTACTCAATAATTTATGTGTATAGAAAATATTATACCTGTTAGGTATAACTGAAGTCAGATAAATTTTTCTTCTGCTAAACAGGTCTGTACATATTCTTAAATCTTTATAATACTAATATACTATATTATTGCATTGTGGAAGAAACTAAGTGATCAGGTCAATCAATTGAGATGGTAGCCTGAAACAGGAGTCACTGGCCCTTACCTGTGGATGGTGATACAGTAAGTTAGCTTCTGTGGCCTTCACAACTCCTCACCTCTGCTGTTGTAGAGTAAAAGCAGCCGTTGTATGTCAGTGGGTGGAAGTGCTGTGTCCCAGTAAAAGTTTACAAAATAGGCAGTAGGCACAATTTCATCCACAGATAAACTAACCGTTCATCTAAAATGGTTGAAAGTAATGGTCTGTTTATCTTCCATTTGCTAAATTAGTGTGTTTTATGTGACTAGTAAAATACTTGTTGCTGTACACTTTCTTTTAAAGGGCTGACACACAACAGTTAGGGATGTAAGCATGATACCTGCTTGGTGAGGGTGTTCCAGCCGTGACAGTGTGGTGGGTGGCATTGTCGCAGAGTGAACGGAAGAGGGAGAGATCCCACGGGAACTCAGGGAGCCAAATGAGCTTGACTGTTTTCACTTTTTATAATAGCACTCTCCCACAGGAACTAAGAAGGTCCTATGGCACTCTTATTTTCATATGATGGCACTAAATCATTGTATCCAAAGAGCTGAAGAGACCATTTTTCAGTAATTGAGAATTTTGGAGGATTTGTACTAGCTTCTCACCTACAAGATTACATCATTTGTGATAAAGACACTTCTTTCAAAATCTGGGTGCTTGTAACTTAGTTCCATAGGCCATAACCTTCTAGATAAGGTTGACTGGAAGTCGTAAGAAAAGATTTCCTCGCCTCATTCTCAGCCTTAGGAGGGATGCTTTTAATCATGTGCTGTTAAATGTAGTCCCAGATGTAGAATTTTACTGATGGACTTTTAACAGTTTGAGGAAAATTTCCTTCTATTCCTAGTTTTTTATCTTCATATTATCAAATACCTTTTCTGGTCTCAGAAGATAACACATTTGCCATTCTTTTAGTGTGTTAATGACATTAATTAACTTTTAAATACTAACATTAATGTAAATTGTGGGTTTTTGTATCCAAGTCTAGCCACTACCAACACAAAGTCTATCAATTGTCTTGAATGGTGCATGTTTAGTTACCTAATATTTTGGGGAGGGTTTTGTGTCTGACCCTGAGGGATGTTATTCTATAGTTTTATCTTGAAAGGTGGTGTGAAATGTTGTAAGAAATGAAAGATTGACTAGAAATGGGTATATGAAGAATTTCTGGCTAGAAGCTTGTACATCACATTGATGTATACATTAAGCACCTCTCAAAGCCTTAAGAATAAATCATAAATGTTTACATTTCACTTTATATAAATAGCATTATATATAAGTTACATGTTGAAAGGCAAAGGGGAGACATTTTCTAACATTATTTTTCTAATATATTTCTAACAAAACTGTAGAGAGCATAAGCAGTGATAAAACAGTGAAGCTGTTCTTAATGATGCTGTTTCTGGGCCTTCCTTTTACATACTTCAGCGCTGTCTCTTGTTGTATCACATAACTCATCTCTAGATGGGATCCTAAGTCATTCTTATACTGCAGGCAAGATGGCAAACGCTGCCGTCACTCATTCTTAACCCATTGCTGCTCACTGAACACATATTGAATGAAGATATATCTATCAAATTTTATGAATAATATACATTTTCTTTAGGTTATGCCTTTTTTTCATATAGAAAGATAGACCAACTAGGTATGAGAACATTTTCTAGGAAATGGAGGTTATAAAAGTGAACAGATTTTATCGAGCATAAAATGTGATAATTATAAGAGTAGGTAGTGAGCACTAGATGTAAAGACAGATCACAAAATGGACAAGTTACCAGAGAAGACAGTAAGGTGTATGTACTTTAAAGTCAGTTCTTCCTTAGCTGCCATTTCTTCAAAAGCTCAAAGTCTGAGGAGCCTCATATGAATGTTGTACTCATAGTAATCCTAAAGCTAAGTCATAGTTCAGGAAAGTATTTTGAACTTCTGAGGACTCACAGCAAACCTTCTTGTCAATGTGTGGAAACAGTTTAAGCTTCTCTTAGAAAAATGGTGCTGTATCCTGTAACTTGGTGAATGCACACAAAGAAGATACTGGCTTCTTCTCAGTTACGCTGAGAAAATCAATTATCTTTGCCTAGGTTTTCATGTCCAGACATGTGTCCTATAACATACTTAAGCTATTTCAGTTATAAAACTTACTATATATAAAAATTGTATTATTTGAAGAGCTGAATAACCTTTTGAGAATATTGGAAGACAAAAGTCACTGCGGCTTAGATAACAAACACTGCAGTCATTCATTCTTTTTGTTTTGTTTTTGTTTGTTTGTTTGTTTGTTTGTTTTTTGAGATAGGGTCTCTCTGTGTTAGCATTGACTGTCCTGAACTCGCTTTGCATACCAGGCTGGCCTGAACTCACAGCAATCCGCCTGCCTCTGCCTCTGGAGTGCTGGGATTCGAGGCATGTGCCACCACGCCCAGCCCTGGTCATTCATTCTTAACCTGTTGCTGCTCACTGAACACATATTGAATCAAAATATATCTATTAAATTTTATGAATAATATATATTTGTTCTGGATAGTTATTTGTTCTGAAGTGAGTCTCTCTAGTTAGTGGAAAGGGGTTGAGATTGAGGGGCATCTTTGCTTCATATTTAACAAGTCAAATCTCTTCTTAAAACAGATACCTCTTCTGGTTCAGAAGACGAAGGCTCAGTGCAGGGTGATTCCCAGGGAACCCCGACGTCTAGCCAAGGCAGCATCAACATGGAGCACTGGATCAGCCAGGCTATCCATGGCTCTACCACATCAACCACCTCCTCCTCCTCCACTCAGAGTGGAGGCAGTGGGGCAGCACACCGGCTGGCAGATGTCATGGCCCAGACACACATAGGTGAGTGAGATGCACATGGCCTGGAGGCATGCGTGCCCTTGCCTGTGTCTAGTTTGCTCTTGTTATCTGAGTTAGCATTGAGTGCTGGTTTGTTCTTTAGGAATGCTCTGGTTATACAGTCTGAAGCAGAACCCTTCAGATTCTTGGGCTGTTGCTCTGGAGTAAACATTTCTGAAACTCTTGCTTTATGGTTATTCAATACCTCAGATTCTTTTGTAGCAAGATTTTTACCAGCTTTCTGTTGGTGTTAGAGTACATTCTTGTTCATTAAGAAAGCTTGCAGCCATATCTACTTATATGTTTTACACTAAATAAACTACTCAATGAAATTTTGTGGTTCAGGTAAAGATAACAGATTATAAAGTATAGTTGTTATTACTTAGGTGTGGGAGGACTTCTGCCAAAAGCATGTCAAACTATTCTGTATGTAGGGTCTAGAATGAAGGAGACTATGTAGATAGGAAAGGTACAAGGTGGGTAGAAAGGTGGCCCACCAGAGTTAAGAGGACTTACTGCTCTTGCAGAGCACCTGGGTTTTGTTGCCAGCACAAATACCAGACTTTTCACAGCTGCTTGCAACTTCAACCCCAGGTGATCCAGCAGCCTCTCTGGCCTCCACAGGTAGCTATACTTGTATGTACCGATCCCCAGATTTAGATACATAATGAAAAGTAAAATCCTAACTCACAAGGCCGGAAGCATGACTGTGTGGTGTCTGAAAATAGTTTAGGAAAGGAGGTAAGTAATAGAGGAAGCATTGTGTTAGATGAGTGAGTGCTCATATGAAACGTGTAGGTGATGTTACCACTCTAGCCCCTGTGCGTGTGACTTACTGTGCCCCAGTCTGATCTTCACGCTCAGGGTGGAAGTAGGGCATGTAGATCTGTTCTCGTCCATGATTTCTGAGGATTGAGATGCTTGACTGGTTCAACAGTGAGAGATTTTCACAAGGTTGCTTGGATAAGAGACAGTCTGGTCTTTCCACATGTAGCCAAGAAGGGCAAGAGTCAGGGACTTGGAGGCAGTTGACTATCACACTGTCATCTATATTGAGAATATGAGATATAGATTCATTTCTCCCAACCTACTCCAGCAGTACTACAGAATTAGCTTTCAACACTAGGAAGCAGGGAGTGTAATGAATGAGTTACCCAAGCCACAGTCAGCTCAGATAACCAGAATGTGGGTCTTTAACTACTTAATGGGCAGGCAAAGTAACTTCAAACTGACATGTTAAGCTTCACCTCAGTTGAACTCAGTGAACAGTTAAAAGCATTGACCTTTTTCGTATCCAAAATAAGTTTGTTGGTCTACTGCCTGAAGAGCAGCATCTGCTTTGAGTTCTCCCATTAACAACCTCTGGGACTTTTCACTGAAGGCCTCTCTCAGTGAAGGGGAAAAAATGGGAACCATAATTTCTTGCCCTTGTATCTCTCAGAACGTTGAAAGCAAAAAGGAAAAAATAGGAACATTATGAGAAGTCTTTCAAGCAATACTCCTTTTCAAAGTGGTATTATTTCAATTTAACATATTTTGAAGAAAATCACCAGTTAATGTTAGCTAATAACTTCCATTTGAAATAGCAGAAAAGTAAACATTGTGTGTAAATGTCACCATTAAATATTTTAGATAACACAATTTATTCTTGCTTATTGGATGCCAAGGCTGTCATCTGTCCATAGTACCTGAGCAGATAGGTTACCCACCAACTCAGCCTTGTGGAAATATATATATTCTCTGATTTTGTTCTTTTACAAAGATTCTCTGTATCTTACTAAGAGGACAAATTAATGACTGCCTTTGGCTTTCTCTTTGTGAATTTACACTTGGAATACTGGAGGAAATTATAGCATGCAGAATTAAATTTATCCAAACTATAAAAGGTTGCATTACTCATATACACGAAAGCTCAGTATGACCTAAATATAACTCTTGAGTGTGTGACATTTCAGTAATTTCTCATTATACAAAGATAAGTTCCTAGAATATCTGGGACTTATCTATAGGAATTGCCATATTTTTTTTCTCAAGCTGTGGCAAGATAATGAGACCTGATAAGAATTAGAATACTTCATTCCAGAGACAAAGGCAGCTTAAAAAAGAAAATCAAAGTTGGCAGCACTTGACCTTTTGCTAAGATCATTAAAAGCTTTGGAACAAGCAAAGAGCATGAGTGTGTGACTACATGTACATGCATACACATTTGACAAAGCTCAAGGCAAAATAAACTACCAAATCATGTTTGATCAATTTACACAAGGCACATTGCTTCATTTGCAGACTTCTTTTGCATATAGATGAGAAAAGCCAGGAGATAACAACCACACAGTCTCTCTCAAAATGGTCATTCTTTGGTTCTTCAGGTAAAGCAAACTCTCAAGTCCTTGTATATTTTTTTCTGCAAATTTCGTTGAGCATATGCCTAACACATCTCCTGTGCAGTTTTGTAATCCAGACTGGCTTGCTATAGGATGAAAAAATTCTATTCTGAACTATAAATTGTGTTGACTTTCTTCTGCTGTGTTTGCTGTGTACATTGTAAGATATGCTTGCTGCTCTCTAGCTGAGGCTCCTGACAGCAAACTAAGTTCTGACTGTGTAGGTTACTAGCACAGGGAGCTAGACCTGATGTTCTCACTTCCTACATACGGACAGAATAATCTATTGCCTGACTTGCTGGCCTTCTCTTCATCACTATAACCAGGTTAGCTTGTTTCTGGGCATGAAACCTAGGGCCTTGTGCATACTAGCTAAGCTCCATACCACTGCGGCACATCCCAACTCAGAATGACACTGGCTCGTGATAATTATGAGTGTATTTATTAGGTATTGTAAGGCTGGATGTTATAGCTCAGTAATGCTTCCTGTGACTTTTTAAATCCTAAATAACCACACCCCAGCCGCCACGTTAAAAACTCTAAAGAACCATACTTAGAAATGAAGAAGTTAATGCTTTGTAAAAGTTTGCCAGAATGAAATGTTGAGAAATGTAACTTAGACTAGCCAGTACTGGATTATTTTTAAGCTTCATGATGTGTATTTGAAAAAGTGTTGAGTAAAATATAGGAATTAGTTAGATAACATTATAGGGAAATTGAATACCCTGTGTTAATACAGTTGTAGAGTATAACTAAGAACAAGGCAGAGCAGATAGCATTATGTCTTACATTCAGAAGCAGACCCTATGCATTTAGGAAATTAAACTTTCACATGAATTTTTCTTGATTTTAAGCCTAAATCTTTTGATAATACCTTCATCTGACAACATTGTCAGAGTATTGAGAGTGCATTTTTATTAGCCCAATCTTTATAAAAGGAATTTCTTTTCCCAAAATGTTTTAGAATTCAGTTGGCATGGATACTGCTTTTAATATATACTTTTGTATTACTGAATTCTCATAAAAAGGTGGGGTTCAGGAGCTATCTCAGTTGGTAAGTGTTTGCTCTGCCAGTATGAGGACCTGATGGATCTCCAGCAGCCGTGTAGTAAAGCTGGGTCTGGTAGCCCCTGTCTGTGATCCCTGTCCTGGTCAGTCAGAGAGAGCTTCTTGGAGCTCACTGGCCAGCCAGTGTGGACAGTTGGTGAGTTCCTGGTTCAGGGAATGGCCCTGTACTAGGACGTGCACTGGACCTGTTAGAATGGCTTACAGGGTGTGTTCAGCCAGTCCACCAGGGGCTGTCTGCCAAGTTGAAGGTTAAGGAATCCAGTGGTGGATAAGCTTAGGAGGCTAGAAATCTCAAAGAAACAGACTCTAATGCCAATGAAGGAATGAGCTTGTTAGTGAGATGAGAACAAGCAAGGAAGGAGCAAAAACTTCCGTCTTCCATGTCCTTTACATAGGCTGCCACCAGGAGAGGTTGCCCAGGTTAAAGGTGGGTCTTCCCACCTCAAAAGATCTGGATTAAAGGTGGGTCTTCCCATTTTGAATAATTTAATTAAGGAAAATTCTTCACAGGTATATCAGCCAGACTCTTTAGTTAACTCCAGATGTGGTCAATTTGACAACCAAGAGTAGCCATTACAGACCCTGTCTCAAGAAATAAGGTTAGATAAATGGGGGCAAAACACCCAATGTTCACTTCTGTCCCCCACATAAGTGCATACCCACATAAGTGTACACTGGAATATATGAATATAAACACAAATAAATAAAAAACCAACAAAAATAAATTTATAAACATCTTTGATTATCTACCACAGAAACATATTATTTGTTGCATAACGAGCAAATGTCTGGCAGTTGGATGTTTTGATTGTGGAGTCTGCTTTATTGGGAAATTTATTCAGAGAGTTTGAATAGCCACCATTATAAACTACCTTTATTTATTTATCTGAAGTCATCCTAAGTATTTATGCTTTTCAAACATTCATAGCCTTAAAAATAGCACATACATACTGAAATTGATGATGTTACCACAGCCTGGTTGCTAAGGGATCTCCCTAATGTCCCTGTCCCTCTCAGCTGGGGTTGGTATTACAGTTAAAGCATTATAATTTTAGAGCATCTCAGCAATTTTCCCTGTAAAGGAACAGAGAATAAATATCTTAGGCTCTGTGTCCATATACTGCTGCCGCTGTTGAGCATGGTGCCTCTATGGAAAAAAAGCTATACACAAAGGCACAGGTGTGTACTAATATTTCTAAAATCAGGTGCCAGGTACAACAACTACTCATAGTTTGTCGGTCCAGATTTTAGAATTTTAAGCAACTTTACTCCAAAAGCAAACTAAAAAAATAAGAATCTTTCATAGGCTAATGCAGCGCGGAATAGATACTGACAGTGGTGGCCCATGCTGTGTGTCCAGTCCTACATTGTCCCATCAGGGTGGTTAAAACACAAATTTGGACCTGTCACTTTTTGCTAGAAGTGATTTCATGATGGGATCTTTCAAAATACACTTTACATTGGCTTACTAAAATCCAAATAATACTTCTTGGCACCAAAAATATGCAAACCCTTCATCCTCTTCACATTGTACTTTGGAGGAAATTAGCACTCAATTTTGTAAGAATTCCTCCTTGGTACACCAGATAAAATTTCACTTAGTCACTGACATCTAATTTTCTTTCATTTTAAATGCACTTAATTTAGTAAGTAGTAACACAGTCATTCACACCTTTATGCTCATGGATCTCTCAGATTCTTTCTTGGGGCCTCACACAGGACAAAAGGCAGAGTGGAACCCCTAAGTTAACCTGTTCTCAGGGGAGTCCTTGGCAGTGGTTCCTGTTTGGTTGCAGGACCTCAGGGCACTGTATCATTGGATTTCTGCAGCCTTGTTTTGCATATTCACATCTTTCTGGAACTTGTATATCATAAATGTGACGAAGAATATATGGGGCACTGTGTACAGTCAGTGAAAGACAACCTTGACTCTTTGATCCTTTTCTAACCTAACCTCCTCTTGGTTTGTTTTATAGATAAGGCAACTTTTACGAGCAGTTATGAAGCATCTTAGGAATGAGGCAAACAGGAGACGTCAGTCTGAGGCAGAAGCACTGTTGGAAGAGGGTTGTTCTGTTGCTTAATACTTGTAAAGGAATACAATATCTTCTTGGACATTGTGTGTTTATTCTAATTTGCATGCCTTACTAGATCTTCCTTAGTACATTACTCTGGGCTGAGAAACAGTTGTTGCTGCATCACCATTAGAGGCCATTTTATTTTTCTTTCTGCTGTGGGGACACTACAGAAGAATGTCCTGTCCTCCACTTAATTACAAAGGGGGAGAGAGATTGACTCAGTGAGCACTTAAGCTGACCAAGTCACCTGGAGCATGCAGTGGCTGGCAGACACAGTGGGATGCTTTGACATTGTGAAGGTGCTTCTGCCTTTTCATCAGCAGCATTTGTCTTTTGTGCAGGACTGGGTCACATCTAGTGTAGCTGAGTTTTAAAGAGGAGTATATACTTATACCTGACCGGAAGGAGGTGTGATCACCCCTATTGTCATTCAGATTTTGTGGTTTGTTTGAGCCTCGCCCACAGTTTGGACAACTTTTAAATTTAAAAATTCCAGGACTTTAGAGGAATCTGCTTTGCCTCTCTGTTCAGATATCCTCTGCATTATTATTGAAGTATGTTGGTTTATACTGTTTTGTAGAAGCCCAGCCGTGACCTGCCAAGAACCTGAACAGCTGGGCGGGCTGGGCGGGCTGAGTGGTCTGACTGGCCTATCTCATAGGCATCTTCTTTGCAGGTGGGCACAGTTTTTTTGTTTTTGTTTTTGTTGTTGTTTGTTTGTTTGTTTTTGCTTTTACTGAGCAGTTGTGGTTGAATTAGCCACAGGATTCTAGGGATTGAAAGTTTTCAAGAAATTAAAATTTGAGTTTTTTTTAAGTAGTAACTCATTACCCCTTCTCAATTATTCAACCAATACCACCTTGTATTCTGCATATGAATACCAACTTTGAGTCTTTTTTATCTTTCTTTAAAATTTATGTTAAGACTGAAATGTAACTATAATATATAACTCATGAATGTGTTCTACAGTTGACCCTTTAGGACTACCAGGGCTACAGTTAAGACTGCAGAATGCTGCCTTAAGGCGGATGTTGGAACCCTCCTTTTGTCTTTTCTGGAAATAGTTGCTAATGTGTTCATTCATGTATTCACTCACACCTTAAATTGTCCTACATGTATTGAGCATAGATGATGTGGGCTAGATATATTTTGTAGCTTCATTATCTAAGGAGGTCACTCTGTAGCTCCATATATCAGACAGCTAGAGTGAAGAGACCTATCAAAGTATGTGACAAGGAAGATGACTGTGACTCAGGCACATTCATCAGCAAAGAGGACCAACCAATACCTTGATAGTGATCATGACCAGGAGACAGCTGTTTACAAACAGAACTGCAAGTTTCCATGATAAGGGCAGGATAGTGAGTTAAGATGTCCTGGTACTGAAGAAATAGAAACACCTTGCATAGAGGTTGGAGAGATGGCTCAGGGGGTAAGAGCACTGACTGCTCTTCCAGAGGTCCTGAGTTCAATTCCCAGCAACGACGTGGCAGCTCACAACCATCTATAATGTGATCTGATGCCCTCTTCTGGCCTGCAGGCAGAGCACTGTATACATAATAAATAATTAAGTCTTAAAAAAAAAAAAAAAAAAAAAACCTTGCATAAGCTCTCTTGAAAATGGTTGAAATACAGCATCCTCTCTCTTCCTGTTGAACAGTCTCCAACTTTAAGTTCTTAAAGACCCATTCCAGTTGCCAAGAGCAATGGTGATGCCAGCACAGGAGATCCAGTAATTTCCTATAAGAAGTTTACAGGCTGTTGTGGGGACACAGAAAGAGGTCTTGGAGGTAGCCCTAAGGTCAGAGTTTGCAGTGCCGGTAACCCTTGGCATGGACCTGGAAAGGTGGGAGTCATTTTTCTCTTGATTTTAAAAGTCTGGTGAGGATGAGGGAGATTTCAGTTTGTAGTGTTTGCTTATGCAAGCATGAGAACCTAAGTTCAAATTCCTGGCAACCTTTATGTAAAATGCTGAATATGGCCACAAATATCTTTAACTAAACTGAGGGTGGTAGAGACAGTTGGATTGTTAAAAGCTTATATCCAGCCAGCCTAGGTGAAATGAAGACTCTTCTTAATAAATAAGATGGAGAACAAAAAAATCCCGACACCAACCTCTGCCACCCAGAAGTGTACATGCTGCGTATGTGAGCCTGCAGAACATGAACACACACACGCAAAACAAATAACAAACCAAACTGGTAATCCTGTGAAACAGCTGCTCAGCAAGAAGTCTTCCAACAGGAATTCCTGTACCAAGAGAGCTCTTTGTTTCTGATGCATTGGGACTTCTTGGCCTCCAGCCTAGAGCTTATGAGCGTTTGAAACCTTGAGGCTGCCCTTTTGGTCTGAACGTACTTTTCCCTCATCCCTCAACAGGTGTTTCTAGAGCAGCTGCTGTATGCAAGAACCTTCAAAACATTCCTCAAATCCTGATGTGTATTAGACTAGGTGTACTGTGTTATTACAGTGGCAGTTTTTAAAAAGGCACTGGTGCCTTCATCCTATAGTGCAGGCAAATATGAGGACCTTGGGAGGAAGAGGTGGGGTGATACGCAAATTGTTCTGATTTTCTTTTTTTAGCTGTGATATGATACTCTGACCAAAACCAACTTGAGGAGGAAAGGGTTCATTTCAGCTTACACTTTCAGGTAATAATTAATCACTTAGGAAAGTCAAGGCAGAAACTGAATTAGAAACCTTGGGAGGAATGCTTCTTACTGGCTTAGTCTCTGGCTTGCTCAGCCAGCTTTCTTGTGTAGCCCAAGACATCTGCATGTGAATAATACCTCCCACATTTGGCTGGGCCCTCCAGCATCAATCATCAATTAAGACAATTCTTCAGTCACAAGGCCACAGGACTTCGAATTGAGCAGAAACTTTTCAATTGGGGTTCCCCCCTCCCATGTGTTGTAGTTATTGTGTCAAGTAGATAATAAAAACTAACTGGCACATATAAATCTGGAAATACTTTGAAGTCAAGCAGCTGGCACTGTTGCTATTTTTTTAAACACTATTAGATATATTGGAATCATTATTCACCCCCTCACAGAAGTGGAAATCCTGCTTAACACAAAGTGTGATTAGATAGCCTTAATGACACGATGTATTGAAGTGCATGGCCAATGTGAACCAAATAGAAGCACAGGATCCTCAAACCCAGTGGTTGCTGTTTTACAGGATGCCTTTCAGATTTTATTCATTAGACATTAGCATATATTGTGCTTTCTTTTGCAATGGGATACTTCAGAGGATATGTTTGGCCATGAGGTAGTGGAGTTCTAGAAAGTTAGGTCATTTGGAAACATGAATGATAGCCTATTTGGCAAAAGCACAGATGGGATGTGACAAGGAAAGATAAGAGAAAGAGAAAAAACTTAGATGCTTCTCTTTTCATTTTCCACTCATAGGAGAGACAGAGTGGCATGTCTTATCTTCTGCTCCTCCCTCTACTACTCATGTGTCTGTTCCTTACAAAGACACACCTTCCTTGGGCTAAGATCTCAGAAATTGCCCTTAAGGGTGTCTAGTAGTTTATCCAGCTGCCATAGTAAAACATTATAGACTGTGAGACTTGAACGGGCAATATTTGCTTTCCTTAATTCTGGGACCTAGAAATTGGAGATATGCAGGTGCAGACAGTGCTGAGTTCTCAGAGGCCTCCCTGGCTTGACGGGAGCCATGTTTATTGTAATCTCCACATGCTCTCTTGTCTATGTCTGTACCCTGATTCATCCATCCTTCCTTCTGTTAAAAATTTTTTTTTTTTTATTTAGTCGATTGCTTGTTTGTTGGTTTGTTGGATACACACATTGAAAGTGCATTAGCATCATGGAACATATGTGGAGGTCAGAAGATGGCTTTAGGAAGTTTGTTGTCTCTTTCCCCATTGTGGGCTCCAGAGATAAGACTGATATCATCCAACTTGCTCAGTAATTCACTGAGCTACCTCTCTGGCCTAATCTCTCTTTTTGATAAGGCCATCAGTTATGGTCAATGGGTCATGGTCCATCCCAGTAGCTTTGATTTTTTATGTAACCATCTGCAATGTACCTGACCCTAAATAATACAGTCACATTCTAATGTACTGAGAATTGGGCTACAAGTGGAGAATTCAGACCATGAAAGAGCAGTTATTCTTAGGAAGAAATGTGGTAAATAGTCTGTTTAGAGCCTGTTGCCACCTTTGACTCTGCAAAACATCCCATGATTCAATCCTCAAACAACCAGCTGAATGTAACTGGCTGTTGAATGTGCCTGTGTACATCGTAGAATGCCATGCTGGTGAGAATCTCCAGTGTAAATGTGCGACCCAATGACAGTGAAGTACAGTGCTGTGTGTGCGCACTTCCTTCACTCCCACTGTGCAGGTGAGTATAAGATAGGTGTCACCTCCATTTTATAAAATAGGAAACAAAGGCATGCAATCTTGATTACAGAAATTGGACCCATGTGCAGTCCTGTGCATATCTTGGAACTGTTTGGAATCATGGGCTCCCAGGGTAGTTCTGTTGGATCAAGATGAGTTGGTCGTCACCTAGGGTTGTCCATTTGAAGCTTCCTCAGGAAAGCAGACTATCCCTTCCACATATGCCAGTCATTCTATAGCAGTGTTGTATAGTATGCGTAAGCTAATATCTATAGCAGTTCAGTCATTATCTACATATTTATTATTTGTGTATTTTGACTATTTGACAACATTTATAATTTATAATTCATGAATGTACACAGAGTCCCAAAACTCTTGTTGCCTAAAGTTCACATTTGTGTGTAAGGTACAACAGGGTAGCCTTTACTTTCTTGGTTTAGTCTCTTACTATAAAAGTGTGTACTTTTTAAGCCTATTTGATGCTATGTTTTCCTATATGGTGTTTTTAGGCTTTTGTTGATAGAAGTTTGTATGAAACAGAAACTGAGTATAAAGTTACAGTGAGCAAAGAAGAAAGATTTTTCTATATGAATGTCATGGTGGTTTGAGTAAGAATGGCCTCCGTAGGCCTGTATATATGAATGCTTAGGCCCTGTTTGAAAGGTTTAGAAGGGTGAGGAAGTATGGCTTTTTTGGAGGAAGTGTGCCACTGAGGGACAGGTTTTAAGATTGCAAAAGCCCATGCAGGGCCCAGGGCCACTCTCCCTGCTTGCAAATCAAGAGGTGGCTCTTAGCTACTGCTCTAGTAGCATGCTGGCTTCTGTGCTTCTGCTGTGATGATATAGGCCTGGAACTGTAAGCAAGTGCCCAATTAAATGCTTTCTTTTGTAAGAGTTGCCTTGGTCATGCTGTCTCTTCACAGCAATAGAACAGTGACTAAGACAGTCACCTCCAGTAGCACAAGACTATTTATTTCTTTTTTTTAAATTTATTTATTACATTTTGCCTGCATGTACACTAGGAGAGGGTACCAGATCTCATTATAGATGGTTGTTAACCATCATGTGGTTGCTGGAAATTGAACTCAGGACCTCAAGAAGAGCAAGCAGTGCTCTTAACCTCTGAGCCATCTCTCTAGCCCCCAAGACTATCTACTTCTAACATGGAGCAGTATAAAGGAAGCAATCTAATGTTTCTATGTAATATGTGTTAGTGAGTCAAAATTAGCATTCTGATATGCATGTTAGAACTTGCATGTGTATAATTCATTGATCATCTCTTGGACATGGGCTTAATGCTTTGATAATTATAAAAGCTGTTCTATTGCTACTTAACCATTTAAAAGCTTAACTCTTGAGTGCTATAAGGGAGATTTGCACAGTTCCTTGACCATGTGTACTGGGTAGGTTTATGTCACTTTGACACTAACTAAAATAGTCTGAGAGGAAATGTTAATTAAGAAAATGCCTCTATAAGATTGGGCTGTAGGTAAGCTTGTAGGGCATTTTCCAAATTAGTGATTGATGAGGAAAAACACCACCCATTGTGGGTTGTGCTGTCCCTGGGAAAGTGGTCCTGAGTTCTATAAGATAGAAAATAGAGCAAGGCAGGGGATTTAAGCCAGTAAGCAACACCTTCCATGGCCTCTGCATGAGTTCCTGCCTCCAGGTTTCTGCCCTGTTTGAGTGCCTGTCCTGATTTCCTGTGATGATGAACAGTGCTAAGGAAATGGAAGTGAAGTAATCCCTTTCCTCCCCTAGTTTCTTTGGTCATGGTGTTTCATCACAGCAATAATAACCTAAATAAGATAGCCATGACATGTCGCTCAATACACATTAGATTGTAAGCTTTTTTGAGCAACTATTTAGGAATATTTATGTTTTATTTAAAATAGCTATTTCTTGATGTCTCTCACCATTTATCAGGAGTATCTTGAGAGTTTTACATGTATTAATTCATTGAATCTACCCAATCTCTAAGAGATCACCATTATTGCTTCAATTTGATAGGTAGGAAAACAGGCACAGAGAGATGAAAATGCTTCCTAGGATCTCATGAAATCATCAGTGTTGCCCTTTAAGTCCTAGTCTTTCTGGATAAAGCTTGAGTTATTTTCTGCCTCTGTTGTCACACCAAGAAAAGTGTCTTGCTTCTGTAATCAAGCATATAGTTCATAAGACTTTATCCTTTGGTCATGTCAGACGTTACTCTGGTTAAAATTGATCTCACTCCTGTTACAAAATTTGAAGTTTTTACCAGTTTTTTCCCTAGAGATGGTATATATTGTCTAATCTTAAATTATCTTAAAATTAATCACCGTTGTCTGGGAAGTTTTGTGGCCAACTTTGGTTTAGAGTAAGCTTTCTTCTCTTTTGTTCTATAAGGCACTATCTTTTCATATGTAGGGCCAAGCTGGCCTCAAAACTTGTGATCTTCACTGCATCTGTTTTCAGATGTTAAGAATGCAGGCTTGTGTCACCATGCTGGGTCAAAGTGATCCCTTTATATGAGTTTGTCATTTTCTAGACATTATTGAGGCCCTACTACTTACCCTTCAGAGTAACTATGAGGCTCATGAGTAAATTGTCTCCTGTGCTTCTTTACAGAGAATCATTCTGCACCTCCTGATGTAACCACATACACCTCAGAACACTCGATACAAGTAGAAAGGCCTCAGGGCTCTACCACCTCCCGGTCAGCACCAAAGTATGGCAATGCTGAGCTCATGGAGACTGGAGATGGTATGTCTTAGAGGGAGGTGCTTCCTCCTGCGTGAACTTTGTACTTCTGTTCTCACCAAAAGCTTATCAGTTTTCTCAGGAGGTATTCTAGAAGGTGACCTGACTGTCAAAAGTGTAAATTATCTCTAAATTGTGTAAGAATTTCTCCTTATTCAAAAGAATGTAAATATTGCAGTAATTTAGCCATGAGAAGAAAAAGACTTAATTAGATGTGGATGATTTTGCTAATGTATAACTAATGTTGGTTGAGCCATTAGAATCTTTAAGAAATTACAGTACAAGTGTTAAGACCTTGAAGGCATACCTTAGAGGACAAAAGGAACGGAAAAACAAAGTAATTTACAGAGCTATTGTTACACTTGAGATTTTGGAAGAAGGAGGCAGCTTTTTCCTAAAAATTGTAAATAAATTATTAGTGCTTTGATAAAATATAGACCAAAAAGTTTCTCCTACTCCTAATCTTGGTGTTTTATAGTAGTATTAGTAGTTCCCAGGATTCAGTGCAAACCAGCAAGCCTCACATGTGAACTTTCTGCTGTATTCTAAAGTTAGCATAGGATGTGGCACTACAATTACACTTTTTTATTTTATGAAAAATAGCCAAACACTATCAACCTACTACAATCTGTGTACCTTATAGTGTTTGTTGATATTGTTATAATGACTAGGTGGTTCATAATTAAATACCTAGCTCTGGCCATATCTATCAGGTGGCATGCCATCCTCAGCATGGTTGAAGTCCTAATGCTGCTTTCTCTATTAAAATGGTAGCCATCCCATTTCTTACAGAGTTGGCATTAGTTCTCTAGTAGACCCACTGTTGAAATTGATCACTGATGTTATTCTTGTCATTATCTTTAAAACTTTTGTCATCTCTGTAACCTGTCAAGTTTCAGAATTAGGTAAATTCTATCTAAATATCTGTCATAATTAGGTAAATTCTGACTCCTGTGTTGTGTAGTCCAGTGTTTCTCACTGTACCCATACCTCAGAATCATACCCAAGGATAGGACTAACATTCTTACCCAAGCTTCTAAACCCCTGGTCTTGGATTCATCTGAACCAAATTGATTGGGATTAGTTGATGAGAAGATACTATGTTTAGATGTTAAGAATTACGGCTCTATTTTTCCATGTTTTGAGAGCTATAATTACTTTCAAGTTCTGAAAGTACATTTTAAGATTAAAAATTCCTTTGAAGTGATGGAGCTACAGGTCAGTGCTTAGACACCTTTTCTAGCATGTATAAGGCCTTATGCTGTATCCCTACTACAGGAAACAAAAACATTGTTGTTTGGAACATTTTTTGTAAGTTCTCTTACTTATTCCAGAGTTCATTTGTTTATTTCTTCTGTGGTTCCTATTTTTCAGGAGTGCCAGTAAGTAGTCGGGTATCAGCAAAAATTCAGCAACTTGTCAATACCCTTAAACGACCAAAGCGGCCACCGTTACGGGAATTCTTTGTTGATGACTTTGAGGAATTATTAGAAGGTAACTTTTTCCTACCCTTTTTATGAGTCCTGTAGTTCTTTTATATAATGCCACATTCTCTGTAAAGTGACTTTATGTTAAGAGTGATAGTCTCTAAGTCAGAGTGTAGGTTGCTGTTCCCAATGCATATCTGAATGGTATACCAAGTGCTGAACAGTGAGAGCTATGAAGCCATCTGCCCCCTCAGTGGAATGTGACTCTTTCGTGATTTTGACCTCTCTGTAAGGACTTAGTGCCATGATAGCAAAGCAAAATAAAACTATAGAGATACTTGGGTCAAAGCCAAAGGGTACTTTGTACTCAGGCTTGTGAGATTGGAGAAGCATGGAGGAGACTCTGCCCCCCTGACTTAAAGTGGATGGGGAAGCTTCAACTAGACAATTTAAAATTGAAACAAAATAGATCAGTTTTCAGATGAAATCCAAGCTTCTTGTTTATTTGTTAACTGAAGTTAAAACTCAGTTGAGATGACTAAGGGGATAAAGTACAGGAACACAAGTGTGAAGATAGGATTTCAGATCACTAGCCCTCAAGTGTGAGGATTTCAGATCGCTAGCCCTCATGTGAAATGAGGTTTTGGAAAGTATAGAGATGAGATCACCAGAGAAGGCTGGTGAGTGAGACTAGCCTCGTTCCTGAGTTCTGGGTTGAGGGAATGATGGAAGACAATTCCTTACATCAGCCTCCAGCCTGCACATACACACTTGTGTGTACATGTGACCACACCCCCACACACATACACATGCACACCATGCATACATTCACATGAAAATGGAAAAACTAAATAAAATTTATGGAAGAATCAGATGCTTTTCCAGATAGCTGAAGTGATAACTCAAACTCAGAGAGAGAATGCTTTTCTAGAAAGGGGGAAATAACTTCAGTTTCACACCTACCAAACTAAAAGAGGGACAGTGTGTTCTACTGATGAGGTTGTAGTTTTACTCACCAAAGTACTTTTACCACGCTTTTGTTATTCAAAGTATTTGTAGAAGATTTCTGCCTATATCTTACCATTCAAGGGAAAAATATAATGTAAGAACTGAGCCTTTTGGAGTTTTGAATACTGTGTGCTAATAACTAGAACATTAAATCCATGCATTTAAATGTGAGACTCTAGGCATATGGCTTGGTTTTTGTCTGTCATGTACAAATGGTCTCACACCCACCTGAGTTCTCCATTCTGTGTTGCCTTGGAAATTCTAGGAGCTCAGTGCTTCTGTTACATCCATAATGGTTTTATTCTAGAAAAGCACATTTGCTGTCAGCTGATATGTCTATGCCTTAAGTATGAATCTCTTAGATTTTTTTATAAACAACTAAAAAAATCATACTAACTGAATGTATATTACTTTAAAATCTATGTTTAAATGTATTTAGTTCAACAACCAGATCCAAACCAACCAAAGCCAGAGGGTGCTCAGATGCTGGCCACAAGAGGGGAGCAGTTGGGCGTGGTCACGAACTGGCCACCCTCTTTAGAAGCTGCACTGCAAAGATGGGGGACCATCTCACCGAAGGCGCCCTGCCTGACTACCATGGACACCAACGGAAAGCCCCTGTACATCCTCACTTACGGTAATCCCAGCATGGAAAGCCCTTGTACATCCTCACTTACGGTAATCCCAGCATGGCCACATAGCAGTCTATAAGGCCCACTGTCTGTCCTCTGTCACCTCAGCACATAACTGCTACTGAGTGCAGGGAAAAAAAATACATATGGGTGACTCATTTGTATTTGAGTTGCCTTGTTTGTTTTTGGTATAAAAGAGGATGAAAAGTTAAGGAAAATTTTAGTAAAATTACTTTGTGTCGATCAAGGAGTTACTACTTTTTTATTTTTAAACTTAAAACCAGAAATGAGTATATAAAGCTGTAATTGTAACTCCACTGTGATACTGGACCATGGTGTTTTTCAAATGAATACTTTCACTGATAATCAGTAGGGAGTATAACCTAAGCCTTCAGGTTTAGGTTTGAATCATAATTCCCCAAAGTACCAATATGCTATAGTCCCAAATGTTGAAATTGAAAGATGTTGGAAACTCTTGAAGTCTAAAATACCAAAAGTTTTAAACCCCCAAAATATAATTATGGAAAACTATTTAAATTCTTTACAAGACATTTCATGTATATATGCATACGGTTTTGTTTTGTTTTGAGACAGAGTCTCTATGTAGCCCTGGCTTCCCTATAACTTCCTATACAGACCAAGATGGCTTTGAGCTCTCAGAGATCCACCCCACTTCTGCCTTCCTGGTGCCAGGATTAAAGGCATACACCTGACTTCACTCATATTTTTTAAAGGGAGAGTTATATTAGGAAGATAGGAAAACAGTGACATTATACTATTTTATAGGCCACTTTTTACAACAATATATGTAAGAATAGAGACATTTTTGCAAACCTTAATACTCAGGCTTATTCATGCAAGTCACATAAAGTTACAAGCACATGAGCTGCATTCATAAAGAGCCAAGTCAGAAAGCAAATGTCCACACATGTATCATTACCATTGGCATTTACATAAATCCAGCTTTATAACCACAGTTCCCTGCCTGGAGTGCCATGGTGGATAGCCAAAGTCTTCTGACAAGGCTGATTGAAAACCATTTGGGTCAGTGTTATGTTTATAATCACCAGAGAGCTGGGACCTCGGAAAATCTTTATTTTACAAGAGTACGCATGTGTAATGAGGACAAATGCTAATTTGAGGAAATTTCATTGCATTTACATAAGCAAACTATTGATACAATGTTAAAACTGAAAGTCAATACCATAGGCACTTTCACAGAGACAAAAATGATTTAGAGCTCTCTGTGTCGTTTGTTTCTCCAGCATTAGAAAGGAACCGTACAACAATAAAGGACACAGCACACCAAATTGTACAAAAGTAATGCTGACACTTTTAAATAGTAGGAAGC
Organism: Acomys russatus; assembly: GCF_903995435.1. NCBI lineage: Eukaryota > Metazoa > Chordata > Mammalia > Rodentia > Muridae > Acomys > Acomys russatus. The sequence continues at coordinate 63,934,802 of NC_067145.1, forward strand.
TAAAAGCCTGCTGACTGGGGAAGCCGATGGTGTGAGTTGTCGAGTCCAGAGCCTACTGATTCTGGACTTGGACTTGTTTTATGTCATTGTTTTTGCTCAGGTAGGGCTTGAACTCAGGACTCTGTGTGTTTCAGGCACACACACTGCAATGAGCTAACTCCTCTGTCCAAACCTAGTGATCCAATCTCTGGTGCAGCAAAGAAAATCTTCTTTCCAGTTCTTAGAGAAAGAACAGTTCACTTTCTGCTTCTGTTCTTACTGGTCTCCTGGCTGGGTAGGTGGTATCAGTTTATCTCAGGGTCGTCATCCCCACCTGGTCTGTTCAGACTTACACTAATCTCTGGACAGACTCACAAACATATCCAAGATGATGTCTGGCCAGATTTCTGGGTATTTCTTCTGCATCACATGATACCATCCTGCATATAAGTGGACTAACCCCGTCCCCAGACCTTGCTCCTCGTGATAGCCCGCTGACAAAAGTTTTCCCAAACTCTCTCAGAGAGAATTATAGTTTTTAGGATTTGGCCTTTTGGGATTTCAACATCTGCAGCTTTACTTTTAGAAATGTGACTTTTTAAACTTCAGAGACTTGATTTCAACATTCCAATTCACTGCATTTATGCTTGTGTCTGATTGGCTCCACTTTGACTTCTTTCACTCAGAAACAGCAAAATCTAGATATACAGTACAGAAAGCCAGAGAAACAGGTTTCCCTTAATTCTTCTCATAGTCTAGGTAATGCAGACTATACTTCTGCACATAGCCAGCTGTGCTAGCGAGAAGTCTGTTTCTTAGTTGCATCACCATGGAGAATACAGATTACAGTTATTTTCCTACGACTGGCTTCAGCTTTACAAAGAATTAAGCTTCATAACTACAAGAACAAAGTACTCATTTATATCTGCATGTTTGACATGAGACAGTCCTTTTTTAAAAAAAACTTTGGCTTTTGTATCACAAAGACCTTGTATAATTGTGAGGAAAGAGCTTGAGTTTTAAGTTACTCACTAAGGTAAAGAGCCAGATGCTACTTTAAGTAAGTGACCTAAGTAGAGCCCAGCATGCTGAGAGTTTGGCCCTCAGGCACCTGCGCATTTCATTCCAAAATGGGATTGGGTTTAGGAGTATGTTGGATTTGGCAGTATATATATTTTTTAATAGTACCTTTATATTTGTTGCTACATTGGACAGTTTTAAATATATAGAGAATATTATGTGATTTAGCGTAAGCGTTGTTGTGTTGTTTATTTTTTTTTTTTAAATATGCTCTTAGGGGCTGGAGAGATGGCTCAAAGGTTAAGAGCACTGACTGCTCTTCCAAAGGTCATGAGTTCAATTCCCAGCAACCGCATGTTAGCTCACAACCATCTATAATGAGATTTGTATACATAATAAATAAATAAATCTTTAAAAAAATAAATAAATATGCTCTTAGAAAAAGATTTTATTCAAACAAAAAGAGAAGACTTTTTCTGTGTGATCCTCATGCCTGGCCAAATTAATTCTGAAAGCTAATTATGTACTTGGAATTTGTGCTGCTTTACAGCTAATGACTCCTACATTTACCTGTTTGTGTGTGTGTGTGTTGGTGGGAGGGAGCTAGCAGCAGCCTTTGTGTTTGTCCACAAGTTGTGGGCATTCTTCTTACCTGCAGTCATTGGCTAAAGTAGATTGAGCTTGTGATGTACACTGGTGTAATACTCTGGCTTGGGAAGTCAGAGTTGAATAAAACTCAAGTTCTCAAGATGCTTTTCATACAGAGTAAAACTGTAGCTCCTCTCTGTTGACCGTGGTTGAGGAAACTAGTGCTTGCTTCTTTGCAAGAAACAGATTGTTGCTTTGAGGGATACTTACTTTTATATATGCATCATACCTGTACCCAAAATGTTGTAACTCCTGCTTGTAAGTCACTTATGTTTTGCTGTATCTTAATATTGTTTGTTAGTCACATGCTATGGGTCAGTCTTCATTTTTGCTAGTTAAGAAAATGTTAGAAAGTAAGATATTCTCAAATATGTTATTTTTAAATCTAATACATTATCAGTGCATAAGATAAAAGTGTTGACTGACACAGTGAATACTATACATGAGTGTTATCTGTGTGGGAAACAAATAAATGAAGCATGAATTGGTTATTTCTGAGAAAATACAGGGAAAACAAGGCTCATTGGATTTGAGTTGTTCTAATGCCTGTGCAAAGTGCTATAATTGAAAGACTGTAGTATTTAAAGTCTTAAAGTATCCCTTTAGCCCCATAATTTAATTTTCTCTCAAGTCCTGAGGCAGAAGAATTCTCAGCTGAGAAATTTAGAATATTTAGTAGAAAATATAAATAAACTTATAAAAGATCTGATACTTGTCTTCAAATTGCAATAGAAATAGGAAGTATATGAAATCGCACCTATGAAACAACATTATCTTAATTATTGAAAATCAACCCTGCTATACAGTGCTTCTGTTTTAACTTCTCACATGGTAGAAAACACCAGTCTTACCTGTGTCTTCTTGTTTTGTACCTTTCAGTACATTTTGCTTCTCTACTACATAATGGTCCTGTTTATCTTTTTATTTTTAAATATTTAATATCCGTACATACATATGACATATTTTGATCAAATCCGTTTCCCGTTCTTTTCCTTTCAATTCCTTCCCTGTGTCCACTACCTCTTTTCACTTGCAACTTTTTTTTTTTTTTTTTTTTTTTTGTTGTTGTTGTTCCAATACTCACTGAGTTCATGTAGTGCCGTCTGCATATGCATGACCATAGGACCATCTGCTGGAGCAAGGGTAGCCGCTCAGGGCCTGAGTCCCTGAAGAAAACGGACTCTTCTGCCCCCAGCAGCCATTAGTTGCCAGCAGTTCCTCAGATAGGGGGTGGAACTTCATGAGTTCCTCCTCGTCCATTCTGAGTTACTTCCGGTATGGCAGAGATTTAGCTGCCTGAGTTAGGGATGTAGCAGACAGTCTTTCCACCACCTTACTGTTGTTATTGGTGAGTCTCTCCAATCTCCTTCCAGTTGTGGATGATGTGCTCTTCTTTCTGATAACTGTTACCCTTTCCATTTCCATCCACGTCCTTTCTCTGCAGCTACACTGTCTGCACACAGCCTAGATCTCATTCAAATCAAGAGAGGCTTAAAACAGCAACAACAGCAACAGCAACAACATCCTTGCCAATCATTTTACAAGTGCTTAGTCTCTGTGATTTATATTGGCAATTGCTGTTACTCACTTTCCTTTTCTCTGAAAACCACAAGATGTAAAAATACTAAGTATATTTCAAAAATTTTGCTTGAAGTTTGTATTTTATGGTTTTCATGAGACTATGTAAAACTAGATTATGTGTGAGTGTGTATTGATATCAACTTCTAAGAGTCCCAGATGAAAATGAAGCTTTAGCAGACTGTAATAGTTTTAATTGATTGGTTTGTTTACAGTACATTACTTTTTATTTTGTTCAGTGACAACAAAATGTAATTATTCAGCTAAAATAGTTCCCTAGTTTTGTTCACAGTAAGGAAGATCAGAAGGCTTAAAATATTTATGGGGGAAAAAACCACTACTCCCTGTATTGTTTCTCATGAGCTGATGATTATTGATAGAACATTTATGGGGTTGAGATAAGGAAGAGAGCATGAATGAAATCTTAACATCTAGTAATGAAATACTTATTAGTTATGTTAAGTTGCATAGCATGACTGTGGACTTGATTGGTTCTTGCCAATGACATTAGTGAAACCCACCACCCCAAAGTGTTAGCATGTACTGAGAATCAAGAATTGTCCTGGGCTGCACACAAGGATGAATCAATATATGGAAATCCATCCATGTAGTCCACCATATAAACAAACAAAGAAAAAACCACATGATCATCTCCTTAGATGCTGTAAAAGGCATTTGACAAAATAGAACACCCATTCATGTTTAAAGTTTTGGAGAAATCTGGGATACAAGGCACTTACCTAAACATAATAAAGGCTATATATAGCAAACCTATAGCCAACATCAAATTAAGTGGAGAGAAACTCAAGGAAATTCCTCTAAAATCAGGGACCAGATAAGACTGCCCACTTTCTCCATATCTCTTCAGTATAGTTCTTGAAGTTCTAGCCAGAGCAATAAGACAACAAAAGGAGATCAAGGGGATCCAAATGGGAAAGGAGGAAGTAAAATTATCCCTATTCGCAGATGATATGATAGTGTGCATAAGTGACCCCAAAAATTCCACCAGAGAACTCCTACAGCTGGTAAACACCTTCAGCAAAGTGGCTGGATACAAAGTTAACTCAAAAAAGTCAGTAGCCTTCCTGTATACAAATGACAATCATGCCAAGAAAGAAATTAGGGAAACTACACCCTTCACGATGGCCACAAGCAGTATAAAATATCTAGGAGTAACTCGAACCAAGCAAGAGAAACACTTGTTTGGAAAAAAACTTCAAATATTTGCACAAGGAGATTGAAGATGACATCAAAAGAAGGGAAGATCTCCCTTGTTCGTGAATCGGGAGTAGTAACATAGTAAAAATGGCCATATAACCAAAAGCAATTTATAGATTCAATGCAATCCCTATCAAAATACCCACACAATTTTTTTTTGGGACTTTGAAAGATCAGTTCTCACTTTCATATGGAAAAACAAAAAAAAAAAAACCCCTAGAATAGCTAAACAATCCTGTACAATAAAAGATCCTGTTGAGGAATCTGTACCTGATCTCAAGCTGTACTATAGAGAAAGAGTAATTAACACAGCATGGTACTGGCATAGCAATAGGCTGGTTGACCAATGGAATCAAATCGAAGACCCAGAAATAAACCCACACACATATGGACACTTGATTTTTGACAAGAACCCAAGTCTATACAATGGAAAAAGGATAGCATCTTCAACAAATGGTGCTGGTCTAATTAGATGTCTACATGTAGAAAAATGCAAGTAGATCCATGTTTATCATCATGCACAAAACTCAAGTCCAAGTGGATCAATGGCCTCAACATAAAACCAGAGACACTAAATCTGTTAGAAGAAAAAGTGGGGAAGACCCTGGAACACATAGGCACAGGAGACAACTTCCTGAACAGAACACCAACAGCCCAGGCCTTAAGGTCAACAATGAATACATGGGACCTCATGAGGCTGAGAAGCTTCTGTAAGGCAGAAGATACTGTCAACAGAACAAAGCAACAGCATACAGATTGGGAAATATCTTCATCAACCCTTCATCTGACAAAGGTCTAATATCCAAAATATATAAAGAACTCAAGAATTTAAACACCAGCAAACCAAGTAACCCAATTATGAAATGGGGCTCAGATCTAAACAGAATTCTCAACAGAGGAATATCAAATGGTAGAGAAACACTTAAAGAAATGCTCAGTGTCCTTAGTCATCAGAGAAATGCAAATCAAAATGACTCTGAGATTCCATCTTGCACTCATCAGAATGACTAAGATCAAAAGCTCAAGTGACAGTATATGCCGGCAAGGATGCGAAGAAAGGAGAATGCTCCTTCATGGCTGGTGGGAGTGAAAACTTCTATAACCACTTTGGAAATCAATCTGGCGCTTTTCTCAGAGTACCAGGAATAGGGCTACCTCAAGACTCAACTATTCCACTTCTTGGAATATACCCAAAAGATCCTCCACCACACAACAAGGACATTTGTTCAGCCATGTTTATAGCAGCTTTATTTGTAATAGTCATCACCTGGAAACAACCTAGATTGTTGTTGAAGAATGGATAAAGAAACTGTCTTACATTTACACTGTGGAATACTACTCAGCTATTAAAAACAAGAAAATCTTGAAATTTGCAGGCAAATGGATGGGACTAGAAACGATCATCCTGAGTGAGTTAACCTAGACCCAGAAAGATATACATGGTATATACTCACTTATAATTGGACACTAGCCCAACAGGGATGTCCCCTGAATGTCTTCACTTAGCTGGAAATTGGGATAGACACTGAGACTTCCTATTGGGACTCCAGGTGAGAGAAGTAAGGGAGAATGGAGAAATAAAAGGACCCAGGGGGTCCTAAAAACCTACAAGATGACCGTTAGGGCTGGTGGGTCTGGACCCAGGTGGGTCAGCTCAAATTATTGTACCAGCCAAAGACAATGCATGCAGTAAACCTAGAACCCCTATCCAGATCTAGCCAATGAACACCACATTCTCCATAATTGTGTGGAGAATGGGGACTGACGCTGACATGAACTCTGGTGCCCCCTATTTGACCACTTCCCCTTAGTGGGGAGATCTGGTGACACTCAGAGGAAAAGTAAGCAGGTTACCAGGGAGAGACTTGATAGGCTGCAATCATATGGGGGGCCAGGTCCCCTTCTGTCACAGACCTAGGGGAGCAGGGAATGGGAAGATACAAGTGAGGGGATAACAATTGAGATGCAATCTGAATAAATTACTTTAAAAAATTGTCCTGGGAATTAGAGCAACGAATGATAAATAATAGCAACATTAATTCTGTAGCTGCAGTTCTAATAGGAAATAAAACAAATTCAGGGTTTTGTTTTTTGTTTTAGTAAAAAATGTGTTAAAAGCCAAAGGAATTTCTGTCTACCTAGGTAAACTAGACATTGACTATATTGAGACATGATTAGGTTGATCTGTGTTACATTACTTTTCTGTGAATGTATTGACTAAAACCTTGATTTATTTTGAAAGCTCTTAGTAGTTGGGTGTCTCAGACTGTGCTGTAAAATGCCTTATGTATGCAAGAACTCTATTTAGATGTGATCACTATTATGATTACTTGGAAATGTATAAGCATCAGATTAAGGCTTTAACATGAAGGTCCTTCAGAGCTATTTTTGTTTTTAAAATTTCTAGAAACTTAGGGGGCAAAACTGTATTAGGCCTAAATTCAAAACTTTACATTTTCTTACATTTGCATTTGACTTAGAAAATGTTTTCTAGAGTTCAGAATTTTAAAATGGTTACAAAAATTTGCACTTTGCCCAAGCACAAAGGTTCCTCTTCCAAAATCTCCAAGCCCCAAGATTAGAAAATGACCACTCTGAGTTTACAACTTGCAGGGGGTTAGGCTTTGAATGACCAGGCAGTGCCATTTTGCCCAGTTTGTGTTCATTGCAATACCCAAGACAGGATACTAATAAGAGATGAATGTCACTGACGGAGCTTTTAAAACTCTCACTGGGACTCCCATTCCTATGCGTAATAGAAATACATACAGCAGTTACATTTTTCTGTGGCTTTACAGTAAGTGCTTCATACACTAAGAAGAATTAGAATTAAAGGTGTTAAGGCCTTTCTTTGATGATTCTCTGGCAATGTGTCAGGTTTTAGTATTTATTTCCCATCCTGATTCTAGGAACTTGAATGAAAAACAAACAAACAAAATACAACAACAACAAAAAATAAAAACAAACCCTTGGGTAGGCTGTCTGTGAGAAAGGACATTTCAGATCCCACCCTTCCCACCCATGGCTGTTTACTGTTAACTAATAAGAAGCTGTGGCCTCCTGTCCCATCAACTCCTTCCCTGCCACAGGCCAAGCAAAGACAGGCTGAACAGGCTAAAATTAAAATTTCCAATCTGTCCCTGCCCTCCCTCTCCTCTCTCTCCCTCTCTTTCTTCTCCTCCCTTCCCTCTCTCTGATGCGAATTAAAGCCTGTATTACTATTTCTTAGTGCATGTGGCTTTCAGGTTTATAGTGTTTCCCCCTCTGTCCCCCTTTCTGTCAGCAGTCTCCCGCGTGACCGTTGCTTCCAGCCACATGTACTGAGAAGAGTAGATGTATGAGCTAGACTCCGGAAATGCCCCCTAGGGTAATATTCACAGTTGTGTGTGGCTGAAAGTGCATGTGTATGTTAAGTAGTTTGTGTGTTTATGCTTTATACCAACAGGCAAACTATGGACAAGAAGTATGAAGGTTGCTTACAACATTCTACATAAATTAGGTACAAAGCAAGAACCTATGGTACGGCCTGGGGACAGGGTAAGTGAAGTTCAAATAACTAGGTAACTTCTCTTGTACAATTTCAGATTTCAGCCTGACCTTCCTCCTCTGTCGAGTGATTAGGTGTGACCATCAGATTGGAGAGCTTTGTGTATCTTGCTGTTTTAATCAGCTTCCTTAGCCTTCTTGGAGCACTTTGTGGGAATAACGTGGCAGTAGTCACTTGGGAACATTACAAGCATATAATTCTCTCTTTTTTTCTTCATAAGCTTCTGTATCAGAAAATGTGCTATCAGTGCACCTGATTACCTCAAGAGAAGGCAGAGACACCTGAGACTTTAGTCTCAAATAATTAGTTTTTGTTAATATGCTCACACACACAACTGTATCATTTTATTCTCTTTCCAGCTTGTTCATCAGCTCACTTCCAGCCATGAAGAGAAGAAATCATGCATTTCAGAACTTAATTTTCTTTCCACCAACTCTCCTGTATTATAGAGAACCAGCATGATCAAATTAAGCTACCACTCCCGACTTCATGACTGCCATCAGGAACCTTTATTGCCAGCCTATTTACTTGGATATTAAATATGCTAGACTATCTTCTCTAAATGTTCTTACCAAAATTAATAAGGTCTACTCAGAACATTCTTAAAGAAACCAATTGGAAATCCAAAATAAGAAACTACCAAAATGATACATATTGCTAAATTATTGTATTTATGAGCCTGTGAAAATATACCCACATGGTTTGTGAAGAGTTAACACTGAAGGTGCAAAGCATGTTAGAGGAGCTTATGTGAAAATAAAGGCAGCAGCATCATGAAGAACACGGTGGGGATCCTATTAAAGAAAACAAAAAGATAAGCCAAACAAAACAAAAAGCAAACAAGCAAATAACCCTCTTATCATATAGGAAATCTTCTAAAACCAGCCAGCAGGAAAGGACATTTGAGAGAGGTAGGATGAACACTGAATTGGCTGTGCTGCAAACAGTCATGCACCACATCCTGGCATTCAGTGAGTCTTTGTATAGGAGGACCGTTCCAGAAGATACTGCTTAATGAAGGCAGAGCCGTTCTAGTTTGCATGTGTACATTCTCTGACACTTTCATAGTATAAAGCACCTAACACATTTCTCAGAATGTATACCCATACCAAAACTTTCTTAGTTTTTTTTTAAAGGTATGGAGAAATTGGCTCAGATATTTATTACCTATGAGTATAAAGTAAGCACACTTAAAACAAAAATATTTGTCAAAAATATAAAAAATATATTAAGAAATCTTTGTTTCAAATATATTAAGCACAAATTCCTGAAACACAACATGATGTGAAAAGGTAAATATGGAAAATGAAAATGAATCTAAAAGATGAAAAACCGTTATTCTTACAATATGCCATATTGTTAAAAGAGTATTAGAAAATCTACTTTTACATTATATCCAGCATTACTCTGTGGTGGGTTATTTTCTACTCTCACACTGCCTGAACTGGACAGGTTGACTGAGCAGGAGAAGAGCAGGAGCGGTGAACATAAGCATGCTCAGCAGTTTGACATCATGCCAGGGCTGGTAATGTGAGGATCACTAGTAGTACATGTTTCTAGACCTGTGTGATGTGCATGCTTCACACTGAACTCTGTACACCTGTGTCATTTGACCTTTACCACAACAAGCGGGTGCAGTTTCTATTATTGCTCTTTTTATTTTTATCATATAAGGAGACCAAGGCATACAGAGGCCAAAATTGTGCATAAGATCCCAGAACTAAGAAATAGCATAGGATGTGAGTTAAGTTCGATTGGGTCTAACTCCCAAGCTTTTTTGCCCAGATATCTAGTAAAGAATTATACAAGCATTTAATTTTAGTTGTGAGAAGTATATCCGAATACACAGTTATGTAGATAGACCAGTGAAAAGACTAAAAACCCATATATTATGTACACTGTGTGTGAATGCATGTACGTGTGTGTGTGTGTGTGTGTGTGTGTGTGTGTGTATATGAAAATTTACATGACTATGGAAGATAAGAAGTGAAAAATAAAATGATCTCCTGTCTAGCAATGTTACTGTAGTTAACAGCTGTTAATGGTTTTCTTTTATGTAAGTCTAAGGTGTACATATGAAAGCATGGTGTACTTCTTAAATATCTCTTACTATGCATATTACATAAAACATTTTTTTCAGCATCCATCCATTTTGAGATAGATTCTTGCTCTGTAGCCTGTGCTCACCTTGAATTTATAGTCCTTTTCCCCCAGCCTCCTACGAGCTGGTCTTAAATGCCTGTACCATTCATTGTGTTAGTGTCTTGGGATTTGCCTCCTCTTTGTGGAAAGATAAATCCTGCTCTTGTGTCTTACACGCCTCCAGGTGGCGCTAGTGTTCCCCAACAATGACCCTGCTGCTTTCATGGTGGCCTTCTATGGTTGTCTGCTGGCCGAAGTTGTTCCTGTCCCCATTGAAGTGCCACTCACAAGAAAGGTAAAGAACTTGTCGTTCATTAAGCTCTATTAGAGGGAGGTGACAGGCTCAGTGGCCATTGAGTGTGCTGGGTGAGAATGTGCTGACTACAGTTTAGTAAATGTCTTTTTATCTTTTCCGCACAAGTGCAGTCACATGTTCTCATGTCTCTAAGGCTCAGAACAGATTTTCATCAGTTTCATCTATTACAGAAACAGTTATTCACACACGTAGCATGTCTCATCTGTAGGTGTGCGACTTCAGTTTATTTGGTAGCACAGCTTGGAGCTTATCTCAATCTATTAAGAACCATTTTCTCATTCCTTAGTATCACTGAATTGAAAGGCAGGTAGATGAGAGCTCTCCGATGTGTCTTGATTGTAGGTGGGGTTTTGCTTGTGTTTAGTTGTCTCGAATTGTCAAGTCCTAGGTTCGCCTCTCTTTGGTCATATCTTATTCTCTGATTAAGGTGACTAAACTTGCTGTTATCTTTATGGTGTGTTCTTACTGTGGGACCAATAAGAAGCCAATATTGTATAGTTGCACAATCACAGTCCAATTGGCAGTCTCTAATATTGACCGGCTGTCTGCAGTCACCGAGCTGCAGGAACTCTGGTGTTAGTGTTTCTAGCACTATCTACACCATTCCTCAGGACTGGAGTCTTGTCCTCACCTGTTAGAGTTCACCTGTGTGGTTAAAAAAGCCATGGTAACAGATGTGAAATAATCTTTCTGTGGTTTTAATTTGTATTTCTGCTGAACTTTCTTCCATGTTTGTGCATGTAGAACATAGCAGCCTATTGGCCTGTGCAGTTTTCTTATTTTCACTTGACGCCCCTTGCCTGGGTACAATTGGAAGTGAAATAACACATGCGTGTAAGTGGGTGCTAAAGTATGCGAAGCTTGATTCTTGCATTTGCCTGTTCAGTGGCCAATAGAGTTACCTTAGACCCTTTTAAACACTCCTTATTCACAATCCTAAATATTGTTTAATGCCTAAGTAACAACTTGCTTTAATTTTTTACTTTTTTAATCCTGGTAGTGAAAGGGAAACATCTAGGCATTTTTACCAAGAGAAGTTGGTGACCCAACATATGTTTTGTTTAGGACAGGGGAAGCAGAAAAGAGAAGGCCAACCTACAACCTTGTCAGTGGGACTTGAATGTCACTGTACCATGGAAAATGACTTATTATTTCATGGTAGCTGAACCTGTTTGTATTTCTGTCTGCCATATGGATTTGCTAACCTGGAAAGTAGGTTATGGCAAGATGCCCTTGAGGAACAAAGGTTATGCACAAGTGTGATGGTCTGGGTACAAAGGAATAGCAGTTGCAAAGATCCAGGCAGGCTGGCAGAATGAAGAATCTGACAGTGATGACAGGGCAGAACAGGCTTATTGGCCAGCTCAGGGTCACCCCCTTCCTTCCTGCTGTAACTTGAACAGCTGCATAATAGCCATAGGGATCTGTTGCTGCCTGAGCCTTTGAGTGTGCTTTCAAGGGTAGCTGGCTTGCTCCGGAGAGCTTACATCATAGTTGATTGGTTGCTTGTTAGTAAATGTTTCCAAAAGAAGAGCAGTGTGTGGCACTTGCCTGTAATCCCAGCAACAGGGATCCTGAAATAGATGGGTTATCCTCAATGAGGCCAGAGTGGGCTACTGAGTGGGACCCTGTCTGGAAACAAACAAAAACAAGAAATGTTTCCAATATCATATCAGATGGAACCTCTGGAAGGAGTAATGTCAGAGTCTTGTATGTTTACACATTAGGAGAACACAGTGGCATTTTGAGAGACGCACTCTGTAGATTTGGGGTCTTAAACCATAGGAATAGAAGGAAAATAGGAGTGGAGCTGCTGAGGGTACAAGTGAATGAGCAGCTGCTTGCCAGGCTGAGGAGGGCCTGCTCCAGAACAGGAATTCCTGACCTGAAGTGTCCTGGTAGACGCGGTATGGCAGGTACCTGGGGTCCACTTTCATATGTGCCAGTGTGTGGTATATGAGTGTTCTTTGATGTGTATGGACATACAAATATGTATTTGGGCATGTGTATAACCCTTCTGTGTATTTATATGTGTACTCTACATGGGTAGATATGCATGCGTGCATGTGAGCGTGTGTGTGTGGGTGTGTGTGTGTCTGTCTGTTTTACACTGAATTTCTTGGATATAAACATTTTTATGAATGTGAACTTGAATAGTGAGGATAATTGGCTAATTGATGGGGTCAGCATGGTAAAAACTTTATAATTATTAGCATTGGATGATCTACACATGAGAATGCTTTTTCTTATCTCTGTCTTTGTGTGTGCTTAAAGGAAAGTATCCATTATAAACCCAGCTAAAATTGATAACAGAAAAGACATTAATTGATAAATGCATCTTAGTAGTGATGAGGATAATTTGATACAATGTGAGGAATTACTGCTACAGAGGTCACACACAGGAATTTCTAAACAGTAATATCAGCCTTCTCTATCTTGGATTAGTATTTAGAGATTAGAAGAAATGTTTGAATTCAGGTTTGGTGTAGGAGAGTTACAAACTTTGGTCTGCTGCCCTTACTGTGCGGAGTGGGAGTCGTGGTGACTGCTGCTCCTCCCCTTCGCGGGTGTCTGGATATCTGCTCTTACCTGAGAAGACACTACCTGTCAGAGCCACTCTTATTCTTAGGGGCAAAACACCTGGGAAATGATGTCAAGGTCAGAGTGTGTGTCTTGTAGGATTTATCTCATTTTACATCCTGAAATTATGGTGGCTATGTCCCTGGCTTGGCCTCTCATCCAGCCAGATGGAGGTAAATACCTTTCTATAGAACCTTGTAGACCATAGGAAGCCATTGCTGTTGTGTGGCTTGTATCCATTTATCCTCATCTTGATTCAGGAGCAAAGACTGAGGACCACTAACTTCTCTTCTTGACCTTTGGTTGAAGCAGTCTAATGGGAATGCATCACCTCATCCCACCATCTTGGTTAATGTTGTATGTAGAAGGCTGTAGGTGAAGCTGGCTCTGGCACGTGTGTTTGGTGTCACCCTGAGAGGCTGAGAATGACTTGGCAGTTTGTCTGAAGCTAATGTCTAGCCCCCAGGAAGGTACTTTGTAGACTAGGAGGTGCAATTAGAGACAACATTTAATACTGATGGCAGTCTTGACATCTTGGTGTGGGTGTGTGTGTGTGTGTGTGTGTGTGTGTGTGTGTGTTGCACAGCTCTCCTCCTCCTTCTGCCATTGTACTCTCCCACCTCCTCCACTTCTCAAGTTCCTTCTTTTTAAAAAATTTCTCTCAGTACTGGGGATTGAATCCCACAAAGATTCATACATGCCTAGCAAATGCTTTTGCAACTTAATTATGTTTTTAGCTTTTAGGTGTGTGTGTGTGTGTGTGTGTGTGTGTGTGTGTGTGTGTGTGTGTGTGTGTGTGTGTTTATTTGGGGGTAATAAGTCACACACACATGCATGCACACACTTAAATAGTTGGAGTGTAGAGGAGGGTGGCCTCCTGGCTTTTGGCCCAAGGTCAGAGTGCCATACACTCTTATCTGTGTGTATGCTCCAGGTAGCTGTGAGTACCTCTGACCACAGTCACTCCCTACTGGGAGATAGCTGTGGTGCATGCCTGACTCAGCAAGGTATTCGTAAGCTTGAGAAGCAGCCCACTTCCTGCTGCTCACAATGTACCTCTTCTGCCTGCCTCACCTCCTCAGAGGAGTCGCATTTGGTCTTAACTTCACTTGAAAACAGTATTGCAACAATAAAAAGCCCCTACAAAAGTGTCTCCAGAAGGGACTGACCCCATCCATAGTGAGGTCCACACCATCTCCCATTGCAGGGTTGTGCTGATCATGCAGTTAGCTTGTTGTCTGATACTCTGTGGGAAAAAAAAAAAATCCATGTAAGGAGACTATAGCCTTTAAATCTACAGTAGGAAAAGTATAATCTACACACTTAGTAGACAACAGCTTTGATATGTCAGTGCTGATGAAGACGTAGGTGAAAGCACTTTGCTTTGCCCAGTAATTCCAGGGACAGGCAGGAGAGTCAACAAGCTGGTCTTCCTGAAGAGTGTTCATAGGGTCAAGCTGGGTGTATCCTGGACTCTTCTACACCATGATGTTTTTAGTTCCAGAAATGCTGAGTACTCTGAGAGTCCGATTTTACTCAGCATAGGAGCAGAGCTGACGGGAGAGAAACCAAGTCTGGGTGACTTGGCTACTTGTCATCTGTCTTCATGAGGAACAAGGTGGATATAGGGGCAATAGAACTCACACAGGGAGGCAGCTCCTGAGGCAGTTGCAGCCAGGGACAGCCCTCTCTGTGACATGTGCTTACAAGTGGCATTCATTCCTGGCAGCTTGGTGCCTTCCTGTGCTTTCTGTCTCCAGACTTAGCTCCCTGTGTCCTTAGCCCACTCTAGTGTGTGTTGGTCACCCCACTGACGTGTGATGCATGCAGGGTAGAAAAGGCAGGTCAGCTTGTCATTGCTCTGGGTAGAGATTCCTCTTGGTTCGGGGCCCATAAGGTGTGACATCTCTATAACCAGTCTTTGAAAGTGTGAAAATCAGGTTGCAAGGTGTTCATGGGATAGGTAAGTTCTCTCCACAGTAACGAAACATTATCATCTTTATTTTTAATTAATTTTTTATATTTTTTGATCATTTACCCCTTCCATAGCCCCTCAGAAATCCTCTCAACTTTTCTACCTGCCCAACTTCTTTATGTATGAGCTCATGCTTCTGAGCTCTCCCTCTCCCTCTCCCTCTCTCTCTCTCTCTCCCTCCCTCCCTCCCCCTCCCTCCCTCCCTCCCTCCGTCTCTCATACATACATGGGGTTTGGGAGAAGAGTCTTGGGGGAAGGCAGTTCAATTCCTCATGTCCAAGATGAGGCCATGGTTTGGCTAAGGGTATAGTTTTGTCTTTGATTATTTTTTAAAATTATTATTAATTTATTCACTTTACATCCTGATCCTAGCCCCCTCCCTCATCTCCTCCCAGTCCCACCCTCACTCCCTCTTCCTCCCATCCCCATCTCTTACCAACTGATCCCAGACTATCAAGTTTCTTCTTAACACTCTCTTTGGTCATGTTGCAGGATGCAGGGAGCCAACAGATAGGTTTCTTGCTTGGAAGCTGTGGAGTAACTGTTGCCTTGACTAGTGATGCCTGTCACAAAGGACTTCCAAAAAGCCCAACAGGAGAGATCCCACAGTTCAAAGGTATGCCACAGAGCCCCTGAGAGCTTGCTTTGCCTTTGGATTTTTCTTTTTACAGACTGGCTTTTCACCTGTGGAAGAAGGTCCTATTGAGTCCAGGACAGAACTTATCTGATCTGTTAATATTTCTGATAATACATGCAGCTCATAATCTGTGGGGTGACACAATGTATATGGTGGTGTCTCAAGCACTCTTTTGGTAATACTGTCTTCAATTTAACATATGGGAATGCCAGAGATTCCATGTAGACTGAAGTGGTATTTTAAAGCAAGATGTGAAATAATAGATAAAGAAATTCTACAGACCTGCCTTTTGGGTTCTACACACTTAAAAGGAATTTATGATTTATTTCCAAGGTTGGCCAAAGCTGCTATGGTTTGTCACAGAATCAAAACACCTCTCTAAACCTCCTCGGGATTGGTTTCCACACATCAAAGATGCAAATAATGACACAGCTTACATTGAGGTAAGAAAGATGTCATCTTTCCTCAGGGTCTGGGTATGTATACTGGAAAAAGATGTGCTTTTCTCATCCTAAGACTAGCTCCAGTGTAGTGAGAACTCAGTGTCTCAAGTAACTAGAAGCTATTGAGTGAGGACCAGGAATGTGTTTATCAAAACACCTTTCAATATTTTCTGTCTCGTTTCAGTATAAGACCTGTAAAGATGGAAGTGTTCTTGGGGTGACCGTGACGAGGATAGCGCTGCTGACACACTGTCAGGCACTCACACAGGCCTGCGGCTATACAGAAGGTGTGGAAGGCCCTGAGACCTTCTGGGATCTGGGCTTTTGGAGATGCCCCACTGACCAGGGATACCTGATGGGGAGCCCACCTGTATGGTTCCTACTGGTACCACATCAAAGCATCATTCTGTTTATGCCCAACTCTATCCATCAGTTGGTGAACTTACTAAGTAGTAGTGAGAGTTTCAGCTTGACCTGCTGTAACACAGGCACAGGGGCTGCCGCTGAGAGTCTGAAATGAGAATGCTGGCAGTGGGCACTACCATCCCTCTAGACGATGCATTCTTACTATGTGTCATGTGACATTTTCCACATGTGCACCTATGGAGCCCTGCCCATGTCCTCACTTAATACTTACTATAGCCTCAAAGGCTCAGTCCCAACACTTGCCACACGTGTTAGTTCCCTCCTGCACATGGCTATCTGCCTTTTGAAGCTCTTTCTTTTTAAGTGCCACATTTTAGCCCACTCTTCACTTTTGAATGTAAAGTTTTGAGAATAGCTTTGCTGGAAGACAGTTGTTTTTCCTGCTGTGTTTTCTCTGATTATGAGAAGCAGAGGTAGAGTGAGTGGCAGGAACCATGACAATAGGTTTGAGTGGACACAGAGAAGGAACGATAAAAGCAACTTCTCCAAGAACCTCTGGCTTGTTCCCCAACTGTACAGGGAGGCCACAGTCACAGCAGACAAGCCTACACTGACGTCAGTGTCTGGGACTGAAGAAGCCAGCAGTGGTCCCTAGCTCCACTTCTAAGCTCCACTTTTTCCTGCTGTTCGTATGATCTCCTCATCCTTTCCTGTGTTTTAAGAATATTGTGTCTCCTAGGCATGCTCTATTAATGGTCAGACTGACTAACACTTAGAGAAATGTGGCCTCTAATCGCCACTATTCCTTTCGTTAAAACATAGTGGCTTGTGTGTCCTGGCCCACATGCCTTGGAGATTCATTGCTATCACTTTTTAGGTATCAGAAGCAAATCTAAACAGATACATGTATATATAACTTCTTTATAAAAAGGAATCTAGGAGCTATATATTTGGACATTTGTATTTTAAATTAGTCTCCTGGTAGGAGAGCAAGAAATAGAACATTCAAACCTTTGTTAAATATTGTCAGAGGGAATGAGGAGACCATAAAACCTAGCAATGGTAAATACCTAGGACGCTGAGAAGTGACCGGGAGCTTGTGTACAGATGACTTAGATGCCTGTTGAATCAGTTTAATATGAATATGGTCAAATGAAGCCCTAAAGTCCTGAGTGCCAGACTGTCTAGCATCATGGCTTCAGTGTTTAGAAATAATTATTTCAACAATATATTTTATTGCTTTTTTCTGTCCTTCCTTCTTTGGAATTCTCATACCTATGTTGCTTCAACATTACATCATCCCTGCCTTGATGTATCTCACCTTCTTTACTGTCCCACCCTTAAAGAGTTCTAATGTGACAAAAGCCTATGCACTGCCAAGAAATCTTCTCCTCCCCATGTTTTCCTGGTATAAGAACAAGGTCTTATGTTGGAGAAAAAAAAAAAAATCTCAGGAAGGCAGGAAATAAACAGGAAGGTATACTGTGTGGCTATTTGGTGATGGTGGAGGTGGTGGTGGTGGAGGTGGTGGTGGTATGTGACAGTCTTTTAGAAGTCTTACTTTATGTCCAAGCTGGCATTGAGTTAGCTGTGTAGCCCAGCATTGGCCTCGAAGTTGTGATCATCCCAAGTGCTGGGATCACAGGCCTACACCACTGTGACACAGTAAGATGTTTTTCAGGGTGATGTGTCAGCAGGTATGGTGCTCACTTACATGCCTGGAAACACTCTCTAGCCAGGCCAGCACTCCTTAGTGGGCTATAAGTGCCTGTGGAATATCTGTGAAGACCGAGTATTATGGTCTCTTCTAAGATCCAAATGACCCTTCAGGTAGTGGCTTTCCTCACAGTTTCACTCATGTCACTCTATCATATCAAGTAAAACTTGTAATTCTTTCTCTTATACAGCTGAAACCATTGTGAATGTTCTAGACTTCAAGAAGGATGTGGGGCTCTGGCATGGCATACTGACAGTAAGTAAGCCCCCTTCATGCCTATTACACAAGTGTGTCCAACTTCCGCAAGGCCCCTTCTCACATTACAAACAGAGAAATCTCGTGTTAGAAGTCATACTGTCCTCTAGCCAGCTTACTGCACAGTGCAATAACAATAGCTGGGCTCAGGAAAAAAACTTTTTTTTTTTTTTTTATGGAGAGAGATTTGTCTCATCTCAGTGCTGCTTGAAAGTGGTGGCTGATCTAGTTGTGGATACTTTAGTAGAGAAATGCTTTTGATTTTGAAGTGTTTCTGGCACTTAAAAAAAATAAAAAACAAAAAAATGCCTGCTTCAGATTCCCCACCTGTTTCATACAAGGCAGTTTTGATTGACTTGTTTTCTTAGTAGTTTATTAGGCTTAAACATCATTTATTTTCTGATGTAGAAAACCCCAATAATTTTTACATAAATGTTGGGAATATAAATATTATAGTTTGCTATTTGTTGGTGAGCTGGCCCTACTTGTATGACCCACAAACATGTAAGTACCTTGTAGATACTCTACCTGTGGTTCCAGCCCCTTCTGACCTCTGTGTTCCAGTAAGGCTTGCTTCTTACATCCTGATGCTTTTATATGTGGAGATGCAGGAAAAAAAAAAAGGTTGAAGTGTTGATATGCTGGTGTGTGCTGGTACAGAGGGAATATCACAGATTTGGGGTTAGAGAACTAAAAAATATGCACTAAGGGCTCTGTGCCTGTTGTAGCTATGACTCTAGTGAGTGTCCTATTCATGAGCACAAGAAGCTCTCTTTAGCACTGAAAAGTAAATGCAGGGCTCTTTGGATATTAGGCGTGTGCTACCATTGAGCTACAGCCTGGCTATTTTGGGTTTTATTTTTGAGATGGAGTCTAGACTAGCTTTGAACTCGGGATCATCCTGTCTCAACCTCCTAAGTAGCTGGGAGGCCTGGCAAATTCATTCATTTATTTATTTCTTTAATATTTTATTAACCTATTCATATTACATCTCAATTGTTAGCCCATCCCTTGCATCCTCCCATTCCTCCCCCCCTCCCGTTTCCCCCCTACTCCCCTCCCCTATGTCTGTGACTGAGGGGGACCTCCTCTTCCTGTATATGCTCACAGGGTATCGAGTCTTTTCTTGGTGATCTGTTATCCTTCCTCTGAGTGCTACCAGGCTTCCCCATCAAGCCGTTTGACTCTATCAATAAATGAATTTGCATTCTGCACCATTGAGTGGAGGGGCAAATTCATTTATTGATAGAGTCAAATGGGAATGAGTCTTACCTGTTGTGTTGGCATAAGGGTGGTGTGGTTTGGTACTGAGTAAACACTCATCTGCCTGTATGTGTAATACATGTGGGTCCACTGTCACACCCTTGAGAACAGGAATAGTTACTATTAGAGTTAGTTCCTCTAATAGCAGATGCATGGCTCTGATTATGCATTGTCTTATGTATCCCTGCTTTACCCAGCCCCTCTGAGAGTGTCACCAGTGCTGCTCAAGTAGCCCTCTTGTGGACAGCACACTTTAACTCTGTTGTTCTACATCCCTGTCTGCAGTCTTGGACTCACAAATTGCCCTTTTCTTGACTCTTCCTAAAGCCAGATGATTGAACATGTTGTAGCACACAATTTGCCTCATTCTGGAGATGTGTAGGCTCCCTCTCCTTTGGGAAGAACCCCCAGAAGCCCCTGGGTTTGCACAGGTTCTATAGAGACCTCATTCCTGGTGGGGGATGTACAGTTGTCTTTTCATGTTCCCTTGGAGCTTCTCCCTTGGAAGCAGTGATTCCTAGTGCACAAAAGCCAAGCCAGAAAGCACTGCCTTGACATTTACAGTCTGTAGTCCTTCCTGGGGCTGTGCAGCAGATCCAAGTTATCTGCATGCCACCTGAGTCTTAATCACAACCATTTATATAGTGAGTTTTCCCCCATCTACTTTAAGGAACTGTCTAAGAGTCTCAATCTATGCCATCAAGGCTAGATGGAAGACTGTGGTTCTGACCCCTTTACAGAGTTGCATAACTTTCAGTGTGTTAACTAGCAAAATTAATTTGGAGACAACTATTATACTCTTCTTTGAAAAGGAATTTGACTTCTAGAATGAAAGGCTATAAAACTAAATGTTATATTTTTGTTTATGATTGACAGTTACATGTTTAAGTAGTCCTGTGTGACATTTTAGTACATGTAATATGTGTTAATATAGGGACAGATTAGTTGGCAATGGAACATGTGTCATTTCTATTCCAAAAATATTCAGAATTTCTCTAGTGTTTATTTTGAACCTATCAGTCTTGTCCACTGTTGTTATCCTACTGTACTATAGAAAATTAAAAGTTATCACTTCCCCCTGGAGGGGCTGCCTTGCCAGGCCAAAGGGGAAGAGGATGCACTCAGTACTGATGTGACTTGATATGCTGAGGTGGGTTGGTAGGGAGAGGGCTCCCCTTTTCTGCATAGTGGGGGATGGGAGGTAGAGGAAGGAAGGGGCTACGATTGGGGTATAAAGTAAATAAATAAAAATTTTAAAGGTTATCACTTCTTGGCCATTTGACTAAGGCTAATTGTAGACTATTAGAGGTTAATCTTTCCATCTTAACTGTGTCTTGTGTGCATTTACCAGCTCTTCATTGCGTCTGAACTCACATTTCTAGTAACACCTACTGTATTCACCTCTTCTTTGTGATTCACAGTTCACTTCCACATATAAATAATACAATGCACTGTTTTGTTTTCCTGTACCAGACTGATCTTGATTAACATAATGTCCTGTCCTCCAGTTATATCCATATTGCAACACGTGGCAGGGTTTGTTTTGTTTTGTTTGAGACAGACTTTCTCTGTGCATAGCCCTAGCAGTCCTGGACTCACTTTGTAGACCAGGCTGACCTCAGACTCACAGAGATCCACGTGCCTCTGCCTCCCAAGTGCTGGGATTAAAGGTGTGGGCCACCACCCCCTGCCAGGGTTCCATCTTTTTTTGTTTTTTAATTTATTACTATACAGTATTCTATCTGCATGTGTGCTTGTCTGCCAGAGAGGCACCAGATCTCATTATAGATGGTTATGATTCACCACATTGTTGCTGGGAATTGAACTCAGGACCTTTGGAAGAACAGCCAGTGCTCTTAACCTCTGAGCCATCTCTCCAGCCCCCAGGGTTCCATTCTTATGTCTTCAAAATATTTCGCTGTGTATATGTATCACATTTTCTCTCTATGCTTCCACTGATAGATATCTAGGTTAAATCTATATCATGGCTGTTACAGTGCTACAGTGAGCTCATGAGTGTGATGTCTCTTCAACATACTGACTTCAGTTCCTCTGTTAATGTGCCTAGTAGTTATTCTAGTGGGTCATGTTGTAGTTGTCTTATTAATGTTTGTATCTGGGGTTCTCTGTGTGTGTTGTACCCTTCAAACCATTTTTTACTATTGCTCTACCAATGTACATTCCTACAAACTCTCTTTGAGATTACCTCTTCTCAGAGTACTCACAGGCCATTCTGAGAGGGGCAATAACTCATTGTAGTTTTGACTTGCATTTCTCTGGCTTGCAGTGATGAACACTTTTTCATAAATATCTTAGGTATTTATATATCATCATCTTATTTGGGATATTTATGGTGTGCTGTTTGTATGTTGTTCTCTGTGTGTGTGCCTGTACATGTGTGGTATATTTACTTTTTAGTGTAGATGTATGTAGGTTCCTGTGCATGTGTGTGCACGTGTGTGTGTAGAAGGCAAAGACAACTATCTGGTGCCATTATCTTTTGAGACAGCTTCACTGTGAAGCTGGAGCTCATTGATTGGATTCAGCTGGCTAGCCAGTGAGCTTTAGGGATTTCCTTGTCTGTGCCTCCTCACTCCCCCAAGGTCTATGGGTACCCACACATGGCACCATGGTGTTGGGGACTCAACAATTGCGTCCTTATGCTTGCCTGGTGGGCACTTCACTGATTGCGCCATCTCCCCAACCCTGAGCATCTACTTTTGAAAAAATCCTTTTGGGGTTCTTTTTAATACAACATTTTAATGAGAAAAGGATTTGGACTTAAATTCTTTGACTCTGTCAGAGGTAGTTGAGCAACAATGATTACTTTGTCTTAATGGATGACACCAAAGTATCCCCTAACAATACTGAGCCTAACTTGAGTCAGCCATCTTGTCCCCTGAAAGCTCCTGTTGTGTTAGTGAACCTCAGTACCTCATTTTTGCTCCTTGCTGAGCCTCAGTATATCTAAACAGCAAGCCCTCTCTTCATGTACCCCACCTCTTTGCTTACCTCTTGTGTTCGTCTGTTGGTTTCAGAGTGTCATGAACATGATGCACGTCATCAGCATCCCATACTCACTGATGAAGGTCAACCCCCTCTCCTGGATCCAGAAGGTCTGCCAGTACAAAGGTTGGTTTCTCCTGGGCTGTGGGTGAATCACAGTTACCTGTCTTCTTCAGCTCCACACAGTCTGGTGGTGACACATGATAACTTACTTCTATTTTCCTTTGTAGCAAAAGTGGCTTGTGTGAAATCAAGAGACATGCACTGGGCACTTGTAGCACACAGAGATCAGAGAGATGTCAACCTGTCCTCCCTCCGCATGTTAATAGTGGCTGATGGAGCAAATCCCTGTAAGTGAAGCATCAATTGTAGATTCAAAGATGGGCAAGCCTCAGAGCTCCTTTTTTTCCACATGCCATTCTTGGCACTTTGATGTTTTGTTTTTTCCTAATCTGTATCTTGATTGAGACTATCTTCAAATAACCAAGAAGTGTTCTTAAAGACCAGGATAACAAAGTGACTGAACTAGGTGTTCATAGTTGGCTGGCCTAGAGTCAAAAGAAACAATCAGATTCTGTAGAGACAGTTCTTTCTTGAATTTAGCTTTCTCAACTATGCAGTGATAATCAGATCATAATCCTTGAGGATAAAATGAGTCAATCCCAAGTATAGTTCTTTGGCATAGAATGCAAGCTCAAGAAGTACTATTTTATGGTCTACTGTAGTTGTAGTAATAAATAAATTAAGCTTTCATTTTAATAAAACTTCATTATAAAATAACAATAACAGCCAAGCACAGTGTTGCAGGCCTGTAATCCCAACACTCAGGGAGCAGAGGCAGGTGGATCGCTGTGAATTTGAAGTCAGTGTGGTCTACAAAGTGAGTCCAGGACAGCAAAGGCTACACAGAGAAACCCTGTTTTGAGGGGAAAACCCAAAATAAATAAATAAATAAATCTCAGATAAAACAAATTAATATTTCCATAATATATCCTCTATATGCCTTGAAATAGCTTGGTTTTGTAATACTAGTCTGTAATGTCAGAAGCCACATGTCAGAACTGAATGAAAGACTGTTTCTGACCTCATCTGTAACCTCTGCTTAGCTGTGTTTGTAAACAGGAGGAGGCTATGCTTTCTTGATGCCTGATGGGTGAAAGTGAGCATAGAAACAAATAACTTAGTTTATAAATGATTTCTTCACTTCTAAAATAATTGCCTAAACTGTGAACTAATTAAATAATTACTTTTAATACACATCACCACAGACTATCTTGCATAAAAAACTTAATTTGTATTTGAAAGTCATAGATTTCATAGGGCTTAGTAATTAATGCAAATTCATCTAAGAGACGTTTTCTTTGGTTAGATTGACTCATTTTTCTGGATCTTGCATACTGAAAGTTGTAGACCACGTTTCACGGAAGTTAATAAATTAAATTCATTAGTTACCCAAAGTGTCTTCTGTATAGAAGTTGCAATTTTAATTTCTTTTTCTAATGGTTTGAAAATATTATCTTTCCTTGTAACATAAGTAATAAAATGTAGTAAATGTCTTGATTTTCCACAGTGATTTACTCTGTTTATATCTGAATTATAACTTCAAAATTATTTTGCTAATATGGGATACTTTTAAGTCAATCACATTGTTACACTTGTCTGACCATTGTCCCTCTTTCCCTCCAGGGTCTATTTCTTCTTGTGATGCGTTTCTCAATGTCTTCCAGAGTAAAGGCCTTCGGCAGGAGGTCATCTGTCCCTGTGCCAGCTCACCAGAGGCCCTCACTGTGGCAATCCGGAGGTACTGGGTCACTTCACTTATAGTGTACCACTGTCCTGACAGAGCAACTGAAACAGGGGCAGTAGTTAATGCTTAGTGTGAGCTTAAGAATAGGCCCCAACGCCAGGCATGGTGTCACATGCCTTTAATCCCAGCACTCGGGAGGCAGAGGCAGGAGGGTCTCTGAGTTTGAATTCAGCCTGGTCTACAAAGTGAGTCCAGGACAGCCAAGGCTACACAGAGAAACCCTGTCTCAAAAAAAAAGGGGGGGGGGGCTTCACATGTTCTCTGGTGAGTTTCTTTCTTCCATTTAAGAATGGATGCCCTTGAATTTTCTAGATTGGTTAATTAGGGAAATATTTCTAGTTTTATTCTTTCCTGAGTTGTTAGAATTCTGTATAGGAAGATGTGGGACTGGCATGATTTCCAGTTTTCAGTACTCAATTTTCATCACCTTGAATAAATGTCTGGCTTTTAATTTGGGAGTGAAATAAAGTAAATGTTGAATCACGACCCTGGGCATGTGGTTTCGTTTTCATATCTATTTTTTGTCCCATAGGAAAATGTTCTTTATGAAACTTAGCCAGATGTAGAAACACATACCTTTAATTCCAACACTTGGGAGGCTGAGGCAGCTTGGTATCTTGTGAGTTCAAGACCTGTGTGTTCTATATAGTGAGTTTCAGGCCAGCTAGGCACTTCTGTTGAAAAAAAAAAAAAAAAAATGAAAGTGAGAAAAAGAAGGGAAAGGATAAGAATCCTTGGATTTCTGAGCCTTTGAGCAGCATAATGGCACATCAGGAGGTCTGAGGACTGTGACAACCAGCTTTCTCACAGCCTGGCCATAGAGCAGTCTTAGATGCTTCTGCTGGGAGCAACATCATTCACTGTTGATCATAAGTCACTCCAGCCTGCTTCAGAACAAACAGCACAGTACAAGGAAGAAGTAGTTATGTAAATGTAAAATTTATTCTACTGGAGTGAGAAAAGCCAAGCCCTGTAAATGGATACAAGGAAGGATCACCTGACCAGCATCATTGGTAATTGGAGCTGGCTGTCAGTCACTACTCCAGGCTCTCACTTATCCATACTACAGGAAGAGGTGTGGGAGGCCTTTGAAGCTTGTAGCTTACTTTCATTGTTTAGGGGTCTACTTCTAAGTTGGTTTTTATTTCAGGCAATGGTTGTGCATGCTATGAGAAGAGGTAACATTGAAAACTCAGTGTTCAAAGCAGAGGTTATGCTTTATTTTAGTAGAAAAGAGTGTGTTCCGACCCTAATTAAATTCTTTGTGTCATATACAAGTGAAAACAAGACATGAAAGGGGTGAGGGGGACTCTAGAAGAAGCTCAGCTTGCATGGGGAGGAGATGAAAGAGGGTAATGGTAGGGTGAAAACAACCAAAATACATTGTATATATGTTGAAATTGTCAAAAGCAATTTTTAATTAAAAATAGAGCTTCCTAAAAATATTGACCGAAAGAGTCTGTTGGTTACTGTTTTTGTTGCTTTGATGAGATACTTGACAAAATCCACGTAGGGAAGGAAGAGCTTATTCTGGCTCCAGATGGAGCAGCTGACTGGTGCAGGGAAGGCATGACAGAGTGGGAGGCAACAGGTTACGTTGCATCAACGGCCAAAGTCTGAGAGCAATGGAAGCTGTGCACAGCCAGCTTTCTCCTTTCCCCAGACCATTAATTAGACGGTACCACTTTCATTCAGCATGTATCTCCTCTCCTCAATTAAACTTTCTGCAACTACCCTTCTATGCACCCCAAGAGGTTTATTTCCTAGGAAATTCCATTTCCAGTGAAGTTGACAATGAAATTTAACCATTACAAGTAATTTTTTGGGGGGAAGAAATCCTGTGATGTTCTTAAATTTTGTTGTATTATTAACTAGATGATAGGCCTAAGAAACTGAGAATGTTCGAAGTATCAGCCACTTTTAATCTTGTCAAACTGGACATTGACTGTTACTACTGTAAATGGATGGTGTACCATGTTACTGTCAAGATTCTAGTCTCTATGCTTTAGAAGTATTATACCATAGGTCTCTCTGAATAACCTGACATTGACCTTGAAACATGAAACACACTTAGGGTTATATAGTACAACAGGTTTATCCTAATTATCCTCTTTCAGGATTTGTGCTCCTAAGAGTAGATATCAAGAAGATGAGCATCAGGTTTGGTAGGGGCCAAGTGTCTAGAGTCTTGGGTTTGAGCTTAGCCTTGCTGATGCGTGGCCGCCACATAATCTTCACAAAGCATTTGTTCCAGGGCTTCAGTTTATTCTGCTGAAAAGTCAGAGAATTGGATATAGTAATCTCTAAACTGTCCTTTGAATGTAAGTGCTTAAGATTTTGCAGTGCTGTTAAAGAGCAGCTCAGCCACCAAAAAAGTTACAAACATGTGATCCACATGTATAGAATTGACTGGATAATTTGTCATTCATGAATGTGTTCTTGCTGATGAAGTTTTTACTGAAGGTCTTGGGTGTTATAAAAGATCATCACCACCAAACAAACAAACAAACAAACAAAACAAAAACAAAAAAAACCCCAAACAAACCAAAAACAAAAACCAAACCACCACCAACAAAAAACGGAGCTAGGTTCATTGATTTCAAAGGGCATTGTTTGTTTCATCACTATTTTTAATAGGTGTTAACTGAGCAGAAGATGGGATATGTGGTATGATCACTGGGGCTGATTTAGCTGTTAATGCTGTTGGTTTTGTTTCCTGAAATGTGGAGTCTTGATATGTGCTCAGTGTGGCTTTGAACTTGGATCCTATCTTAGTCCCTGTCCTCTTGCTGTGAAGAGACGCCATGACCAAGACAACTTTTTTTTTTTTTAATTTAATTTAATTTGAAGACAACTCTTATAAAAGAAAGCTTTTAATTGTGGGCTTGCTTACAGTTTTCAGAGATTTAGTCCATTGTTTTCATAGCAGGGAGTATGGCGGCATGCAGGCAGGCATGGTGCTGGGGCAGTAGATGAGAGCTACATTCTGATCCATAGGCAGCAGACAGAGATGCTAGGCCTGGCATGTGCTTTTTGAAACCTCAAAGCCAACGCCCAGTGAGACACCTCCCCCAACAAGGCTACTTCTCCTCATCCTTCTCAAATAGTGCCATTCCTTGATGACCAAGCATTCAAACGTTGCTCAAATCACAACAGACTCCTCTTGCCTCAGCCTCACAAGTGCCAGGATTATAAGCATTTGTTGCCATGCCTGGTTACCTTGTCAGAATTTTTGCCAAATGATTTCACTGATAAATTCTTATGTAGCCTTTTTTCTCCCCTCCAGAAATTTAAAGGGGGAAAGTTTGTAATTTTGAGAATCAAAATAGCTGTGTATAATCCTTAACTATTTTCAGTAAGAACATTTTCTAAGCTTTAATAATTTCGTTTATTCTCTTTTATATCCTTGCATTCAACTCTTGCTATTTGATGTCTCTGGAACAAAGCTGGTGTATGTTCTTTTGGACTCTGTTGCTCATACCTATAGCTGTAGTTATCACAGTGCTGCTCCAAGCATGGCGTGCTAGAGGTGTTTTGTGCAATCTAATGTGACTGAGATTGTCACCTGCGGTAACATTAAAGGGCTGGAAACAGTTTATATCATATCTATGGGTTTAAAATATAAAAACAAATATATCTAAAAGCACTGGAAAGACATTAGGGGCTAGGGAGATGGCTTATTAAAGTGCTTAGTATATAACCATGAAAACTGAGTTCAATCTCTACTACCTATGTTTTGAAGAAGGTGAGGTGCCAGGCTCAGCAGCACACACCTGTAATTGTAGCACTGGGGAAGCAGAGACAAAGGACGATCCCTGGGTGGTTACTCACTGATCAGCCCGTTCTGACAAATGGATAAACTCCAAGTTTAGTGAGAGATCCTGTCTCAAAAGATAAGAGAGTGACTTAGGAAAATAGCCCACATTAACCTTTGACCTTCACGTGACCCCCCCCTTTCCTCCCCCCTTCACACACACACACACACACACACACAGAGAGAGAGAGAGAGAGAGAGAGAGAGAGAGAGAGAGAGAGAGAGAGAGAGAGAGAGAGAGAGAGAGAGAGAGAGAGAGAGAGAGAGAATATAACTCCAAGTAGGTTCTGTGACAAACACATCTTCAGTTTACCCCCATTTCCTTTGAAGCGTATCATCATGTCGAGTATGAGGTGAGATTCTATGTTCAGTGAGCAAATGTGATTATGAAGTGGTAAGTACAGCAGCTCTCTGTGGTTTTACAGCACAAATTCTTTCTTAGTCATCTCAACTGATAGGAAAGAACATACTTCCTGACAATTCAATTCCTGCCTACAAACTGGGACTAAATTGGTTCTACTGAAAATCCAAGTGGTCCAATCTCTAGAAATAACTTTACTCCCCCCCCCCCGAAGATTTGACTAAGTGAGAAAAGAAAAATGGTCCCTCATAGAGGACCCTGCTGTGTCCTTCCCTGAGGTGGGTTACATTTCTCTTCCCATTGTCAGAGACTACCTCTGCTTCATGGTGCCATCTTCCCTTTGCTAAGTAGAGAGTAGAATGGTATGCTGCGTCTCTGATAGTCTGATCTCTGCTTACTCCTCTGGGAGACAATGTTTCAAGGCCAGGGATATCTCAGCCTTGCAAAGTTTGGCTGGCTGAGTTTAGCTTGTCTGCACACGTCCTTTCACAGTTCCCTGTGAGCAATCTGGAAGGCAGTAGAGGAATGGGGGTGGGTACTGGCCCTGGAGCAACAAATAAGATTCTCCTGTACCTGAGCCATCTGCAGACTTTCATAACCATCCATACAACAGTGTAACAAAAGAGACATCCTATTCTTAAGAGCATTTGAATAAAAAATAGCATAGATCTTACAGAAAACTGCAGAATACTAAGAACTTGATTCCCTTTTAATTCATGTGCACATATTCTCCATAATTCATCTCTATTTCTGTGGCTTGGAAACCACATGCAAGATGGTGTAGGTGTCATCAGTGAATGTGAGAATATACCCAACACTCTGCTCTTTATTTCCCTCTTTGCCTCATATAACAAGTAACAGTCAAATTATAGGAACATAATATGCAGCCCATTTAATATCTAAAAGGGGACATAATGACCCAGCTCCTTCACTTTCTGAGTCCCTATTTCAGGCACACCTGTATTCACTAAAGCATATTCATAGGTAGTAGTAACATGGCATATGTGAAGCCAGGCATGCCAATTACAAGTTTCCCAGCATGCCCCTAGGAGAACAAGGCCCATGAGCATTAAGCATTGCATGATTTGTTTAATTCTGCTCTATACAGTAAAACTACTATGGGAAATATTGAGGAAAGGGAGAAGGAATAGACCTACAGTTTTCCCATTGATAATACAAGAAAAAAGAAGTGTTTGAGTGTAGTATATAGAAAGCCAAGCTACTGGAGAAACTGGGCACTGTTACAGGTAAAATCATCATAAAGAAGTTGGTATTGGAATGACCACCATGCATAACCTGAAGCCAAGGAGGGATAATTGATTAAAGTTGTGCACTGAGGTGTTGAACCAAGTTAACAGAAACTAGAAGAACAGTGCAGAAGCTAGGCAGGAAGTTCTTGGCCTTGTTCAGAGTGGCACATCAGCGTTCCAGTGCCCCCACTGCTACTTGAAGCCACACCAATCTGGAGACAGTAGAGCTCCATCAACCTCCTCCCCCCCCCCCAAATGGAAAGAACTGTAAATATTCATCAGGGTGATTGTGCCAAATTTTCAGAAAAGGCACAGCATAGCAAGGTGTGATCCATACCCATGTTACTAGATATTTAAATGCTGAGAAGGAAGGACAACCTGAGCCCAGGAGTTAGAGACCTTCACCCTTGGGAACGTAGACTAGTAGCTCCCAAAAAGATATTGTACCAAGCTTGCATCTGTAATGAAAGTACATTTCCTGACCCCAAAGCAGGATAAAATTCATTGACAAATTAACAAGGTCATCATTGTTGATGAAAATGGAGTGCCAGAATAAGTATGTAATGGTAATGAAACAGATTTTACAGCGTTACTGTTCCCTAGGAAGACACTGACAACAGCTGTCAGGACAGTCCCTACAAGGATAAAGGATGCTTACAAGGAATAATTGTGTGGGTCACGCTAAGTCATCCCAAAGTGAACTTGCTGGCAAAACCCTGGCAAACTTGTTCTAAAGCAGTGCTTCTCAACTTGTGGCTTGTGGCTTGTGGCCCCTTTGAAAGTTGAACAACCCTTTCAAAGAGATTAAATATCTTGCATATCAGATATTTAGCATTCATAACAAAATTACAGTTATGAAGTAGTAATGAAAAAAATTTATGGTTGGGGGTCACCAAGATATGAGGAACTATATAGAAGGGTCACAGCATTTGGAAGGTTGAGACCACTGCTCTAAGGGAAGGAATTTCTTCTTACTACCAACTGTCACGGTTTGCCAAGGATGTCATTCCTAATTGGTTTCCGAAACATTTCATCCTGGCAGTGCCTGCTTAGGGCAATGAAGTTGGACTGGGTGACAGCTGCAAGATTGTTGTTATTCCTAGATGGCTTTCTGTTTATCCTCCTCATGAAATGTTCATTAGAAAGGTGTTGTCACATGCTTTCATGAGTCCACCCATCTGACCAGGATGTTTTATGGATGGATAGTCAGTATAAAAGCACTTTCTTGAATAGAGGCATAGAAATGGAAGGTATCCAGAAGGATAGTGTGTCATATGTGCTGCTAGCAGTGTTTGGATTACAAAGACAAAAGACAGACTATTGCCTGTTATGACAGTGAACAAAGTATTGATGGATTCCATATGTCAAGTGGAGTGGGTGGAGGGAAATAACTGAGCTCCTTCTGCAAAACAAACACATCTTTAGAATCTGTCAGCTGGAGGAAGTAGATACTGAACTTTTTTCACATCAGTAATGAGGCTCTATTATTCATTGAAAATGGCAGAAGAGATGACCATCATAATAGTGGTAGGGATAACACTTAAAGTGGCAACAGTGGCATGGTGAGAGGTGAGGTGGACTCACTGAAGGACTGGAGCAGCAATCGCTTGTGACTGCACGAGACATCTGTCAGATCCTTGTTCATGAGGCCAATGGCTCTGGAGGAAACATTTTAAGCACACAACAGACAGAGGCCTCCTTGTCCCTGGAGAAGACTCCTGCTGCTTGTGATGCTTCTCAATGAACATGTGTGGCCACTTTTCTATTAAAAAAAAAAAAAATTCCATCACAGGTGGAGATTGGTGGCTGCCATTGTTTGCTGCTGACAGGTGCTACAGGGATTATGGGGATACTACTAGGCAGCTTGGCTATGCTGATGCATTACTTTTTTCCTGTAATAATGGTGTGCATATTTTGCCCTGCTAAATACTTACATGTGATAATTGTGAAAATAGTTGCTCATTGGTAGCACACAAATTTGGAGAGAGGAGTGATGATGCGAGACAATCACAGATTGTCGCTATGGTGCCTGATATGATGACACCTGCTTTTCTAAAAACTCAATTTATACCCACTATAATTATACACACTCATTAAATACCTGTAGAATTTTTGTTGGGATATATGAATAAGATATGTAATATAAATGAATTTTGTATTTACACGTTTTCTGTCCACAAAATATTGTGCATATGAAAAATTTCAAAATCAGGGCACCAGCCAAATTTCAGAGCATGCTTTATTCCAAGCATTTTGTGTCAGAGATACTCAGTTTAGAATATACATGTAGACATCTTTTGAGGGTTTTGTTTTTGTTTTTGTTTTAACTTGCTTTTTGTTGATATTGAGGCCTAAACCTAGTCTCACATGCTTTACAAGGATTCCACCATCATAGTACATTTCCAACCCTGAAAAGGTAGGATTTTAAATGTTTTGCCCACGTGAAGCATTCACAAGTACAACAAATGATACTCCATTCCTTACTGTGTGGATTTCAGAATTATAAATGCATGTAACTAGAGTTGAAACAGACTATTTCTTTTATATTTTTATTGTTTGTATTATGACACAGGCTTCACTATGTATGTAGGTCTCTCTGGATTTAAACTCACTGTGTAGCCCAGAGTGACCTTGAATTCCAGAGGCTGAGGTAGGAGGATCCTCAGTGCTAGGATTATAGGTGTGTGTCACCACATCTGACAAAACAACCTTTCTTCAACTCAGACTGATGCCCTTAAAATGAAGCAGCAAGCCTTGAGTAGTACTAGAAATTATAGCATAGTTTCTGAAACTAACATTTCATTTCTAAATAATACCTTGAATAATTTTTGTGTGACTGATTTCACTTCCGAGAGGAGGCCTCTGGTTCTGTGGAGAAATGTGCCTGCCTACGGAGCTGAGTCAGTGAGGGCTTGGGGAGACGCTCAATTAGTAATGTGCTTGCTGCATAAGCAGGAAAACTCTAACTTGGGTCCCCACCAGCCATATAAAAAGCTGGGTTCAGTGGTACATGTCTTTCTTCCAGTGCTGGGGAATTAGAGACAGGAAATCTTGGGGCCTGCTGGGCAGCCAGTCTAGCAAAATTGATGAGCTACAGGTCCAGTGAGAGATCCTGTCTGAGAAAAACAGGTGGAACGTAGTCGAGGAAGACATCTAGTGTTGGTCAAATTCTAATCTCCATGCTTAGAATAAGAGTCGGTGACACCTGGCCCTAAGAGCTACACTGAGTTCCCACAGTGCTGAGAGCCTGCAAAGAGCTGCCTACTTTAGTGTGCTGTGCTAGAACATACTGCTGTATGTGTGATGATATCAATGTGCTTTTGAAAAATCAGGCCTATATTTTAGGGCTTTTTTTATTAATTTATTCATATTACATCTCGATTGTTAGCCCTTCCCCTGTTTCCTCCCATTCTTCCCTCCCTCCCATTTCTCCCCTTCTCCCCTCCCCTATGTCTGTGACTGAGGGAGACCTCCTCCCCCTATACATGCTCTTAGAATATCAAGTCTCTTCTTGGTAACTTGCTATCCTTCCTCTGAGTGCCACCAGGTCTCCCCATCCAGGGGACATGGTCAGAAAAGGGGCACCAGAGTTCGTGTGAGAGTCAGATCTCACTCTCCACTCAACAGTGGAGAATATCATGTTCGTCGGCTAGGTCTTGGTAGGGGTTCGAAGCTTACTGCCTATATTCTCCTTGGCTGGTGCCTTAGTTTGAGGAGGACCCCCGGACCCAGATCTGCCTGTCATAAAGTTCTTCTTGTTGGTTTCCAGGACCCTGTGGGTCCTACTATTTCCCCATTCTTCCATGCTACTCTCGCCTAAAGTCTCAATAGGATGTCCTCTCCTCTGACCCACTTTCTTGGTAAGTAAAGATTTTCATGGTACGTATCCCTTGGACTAGTGTTTTGATATAAGTGAGTATATACCATTTGTCTCTTTTTGCTTCTGGGTGAACTCACTCATTATGATA